>NC_053393.1:215103993-215409747 GCF_905171765.1 Bufo bufo
ATTCCTGACGACGGTTGTTCAGAGCAAACTCAGCAAGAGGGAGAAATGAACACCAATCCTCCTGGTTCTCTGCCACAAAACAGCGCAAATATGTCTCCAGATTCTGATTGAGGCGCTCAGTCTGACCATTCGACTGCGGGTGAAAAGCCGAAGAGAAGGACAGCCGAACCCCCAGGCGAGAACAGAAAGCCTTCCAGAACCTGGACACAAACTGCGTGCCTCTATCGGAAACAATATCAGAGGGAATGCCGTGCAATTTAACAATATGGTCGACAAAAGCTTGCGCCAACGTTTTAGTATTGGGTAAACCAGGGAAAGGTACGAAATGAGCCATCTTGCTAAAACGGTCCACCACCACCAGGATCACCGACTTCCCCGAGGAACGAGGAAGATCCGTGATAAAGTCCATGGACAGGTGTGTCCAAGGACGGGAAGGTATGGGTAACGGGAGAAGGGAACCTGAAGGCCGTGAACGAGGGACCTTAGCGCGAGCGCACGTCTCACAAGCAGCCACAAAACCCTCCACCGACTTACGAAGAGCCGGCCACCAAAATTTCCGAGCAATGAGATCTACCGTGGCTCTACTCCCGGGGTGACCAGCAAGAACCGTATCATGATGCTCCTTAAAGAGTTTGTGACGTAGCTCAGGAGGCACGAACAACTTCCCAGAAGGACAACGGGCAGGTGCCTCAGTCTGGGCAGCCTGGACCTCGGCCTCCAAATCGGAATATAGAGCAGAAACAACTACCCCCTCCGCCAAAATGGGACCCGGGTCCTCGGAGTTTCCTCCTCCCGGAAAACAGCGAGAGAGAGCATCAGTCTTCACATTTTTTATCCCAGGTCGGAATGTAACAACAAAATTGAATCTGGAGAAGAACAGAGACCATCTGGCCTGTCTCGGATTCATACGCCTGGCCGACTCCAAGTATGCCAGATTCTTATGGTCGGTAAAAACGGTGATAGGGTGCCTGGCCCCCTCCAACCAATGGCGCCATTCCTCAAAAGACAACTTGATGGCCAACAACTCCCTATCTCCCACATCATAGTTTCTGCCGGGGAGAGTTTTTTAGAGAAAAAGGCACAGGGTCGCCATTTGGCAGGAGAAGGGCCCTGGGACAAAACCGCACCCACACCCACCTCGGAAGCATCCACCTCAACAATATAAGGTAAGGAAACCACGGGATGCACCAAGACGGGAGCAGACGCAAAACTCTCTTTAATCTTAGAAAAGGCTGCAAGCGCCTCCTCCGACCAAGAGGAAAAATCCGCCCCCTTTTTTGTCATGTCAGTAAGGGGTTTGACAACAGAGGAATAATTCAAAATGAACTTTCTGTAATAGTTCGCAAAACCCAGAAAGCGCATCAATGCCTTCTGATTCTCAGGAAGCTCCCACTCAAGTACAGCACGGACCTTCTCCGGATCCATGCGAAAACCAGAAGCAGAGAGGAGAAAACCCAGAAATTGAATCTCTGATACCATAAAAAGACATTTCTCCAGCTTGGCGTACAATTTATTTTCCCGCAGAATCTGCAGAACCTGAAAAAGATGATCCTGATGGGTCTGAACATCAGGGGAAAAAAATCAAAATATCATCAAGATACACCAATACAAATTTCCCCATTAAATGGTAGAAAATACTATTAACAAAATGCTGAAAGACGGCCGGAGCATTCATCAGGCCGAAAGGCATAACGAGATTCTCGAAATGCCCGTTAGGGGTATTAAAGGCCGTTTTCCATTCATCCCCCTCTCTGACCCTGACCAGGTTGTACGCGCCTCTCAAATCCAATTTGGAAAACACCTTGGCCCCAACAATTTGGTTGAAGAGGTCCGGGATCAGAGGAAGGGGATAGGGATCGCGAATCGTGATACGGTTCAGCTCCCTAAAATCTAGGCAAGGTCTCAGAGAGCCATCTTTTTTTTTAACAAAAAAAAAAACCCGCGGCCACAGGTGACTTTGAGGGACAAATATGCCCCTTCTCGAGACTCTCGGAGATATAAGTTCGCATTGCGATTCTTTCCGGTTGTGAGAGATTGTAGAGGCGTGCTTTTGGCAGCTTGGCGCCGGGAATGAGGTTAATGGGACAGTCAAACTCCCGGTGAGGAGGTAGCTCCTGAACACCGCTCTCGGAAAACACGTCCGAGAAATCAGAGAGAAATGATGGCACAGTTTTAGTAGACACCTCTGCAAAAGTCGCTGTGAGACAATTCTCTCTACAAAAGTCACTCCACTCATTTATTTGCCTTCCTTGCCAATCAATAGTGGTGTTATGTCTAGTGAGCCAGGGTAACCCCAAAACTAGAGGAGAAGGCAATCCGTTAAGGACAAAACAAGATATATCCTCCACATGAGTGTCACCTACAGCTAGCCGGATATTGTGAACAATGCCCTTCAGAGATCTCTGTGAGAGTGGAGCAGAGTCAATAGCAAAAACAGGTATATCCTTTTCTAATGTGCAAACCTGAAAACCATGCATGGCTACAAATTGAGTGTCAATAAGATTGACGGCCGCTCCACTATCGACAAAAATTTCACAAGAAATGACCTTGCTCTCTAGCTCCACCCTGGCAGACAGGAGAAAACGGGAACTGCAGGTCAGAGGAAAAGCATCAATTCCTACATCAACTTTGCCCAAAGTAGCAGATGAAGCAGAATTTGATGATTTACCTTTTGAGGTTTTTCTCTTATTATCGCTCTTAGTACAGTTCAAGAATCTCCTAGACGGACAAACATTTGCCAAATGACCTATGCCCCCACAACAAAAACACACCATACTCTGAGGACTAAATCCTCTTTTATCAGGGGCAAGTCGACCTAGCTGCATGGGCTCCTCCTCAGAGGGGAGCGAGACAGGATGAGGCCCCTGCACACTGAATGAGTCCGCACCACTGCCCCTAGACTGACAATGGCTGGACAGAGAGGTCTCGTTTCTTTCTCTTAGACGCCTGTCAAGGCGTGCCGCCAATGACATGGCAGACTCTAAGGACATTGGTCTCTCATGGAAAGCAAACGCATCTTTCAATCTCTCTGAGAGACCATGACAGAACTGACTCCGGAGTGCAGCATCATTCCAACCCGAATCAGCTGCCCATCTCCGAAATTCAGAACAATAAAGCTCCGCAGACAGTTTGTTCTGGCATAAAACACGTAAGTTAGATTCGGCCAGAGCAACACGATCCGGGTCATCATAAATCTGCCCCAGGGCCACAAAAAATCTTTCCACGGATCGAAGGGAGGGATCCCCTGATGGCAGCGAAAAAGCCCAAGTCTGAGCATTACCCCTGAGCAGGGAGATGACAATCCTCACCCTCTGCTCCTCCTTACCAGAGGAGTGGGGACACAAGCAAAAATGGAGTTTGCATGCCTCTCTGAAGCGAACAAAATTCTCACTGCCCCCGGAGAACGTTTCCGGAAGTGAGACCTTTGGCTCGCAACAGACTCCATGAGCCGGAGCAGAGCCCAATGCTTGAAGCTGAGTCATAGATTGACGGAGAACCACTACTTCCAAAGAAAGACCCTGCATGCGGTCAACCAGGCCAGATAGCGGATCCATGTCAAAAAAGGACGGTTTTGGTGGATTATAATGTCACGGTTGTATCTGAGCAACAATAGTATACACAGTAAAAGAGCTACTGACCGGACCCAAACTAGGGAGGATAAAGGGTGACCCCTGTCAGACCCTCAAAGCTCTCCCTATGCTGCTAAAGCACATGCCCTGATCCAAATGGCGGAACGAGGCATGCCCACGTGCCTAAGACTGATGACCACTGTAACCCCTACAATAGTGGAAGGGGCACGGCCACCGGTGCCCTACTCAGTATATGGAGGGAACCGTGGCCACTTCAGATCCAGTCAGAAAACAATCAGGTACACAACAATGTCTGTACACTTAGCTGAAGGTGTTGCAGCCGCAGAGAAGACGGATCCAAGGACAGCTGGCAATATCCGGAGTGCTTGCTGCAGCAGAACACAGGTCCAGTGAACTGATAGCTACAAGTGAAGATACTAAAGCAAGAGCTACAACTGAAATGAGAACTATAATCCACGCCCTACAATAGGAGGAGGGGTGATATAAAGAGAGGGAAATCAAACGCATGAGGAACAGCTGGGAGGAAGGAAACCAAAAGTAAACAGAGCAGTGAGAACTCCTCCCAGCTCTAGTAGTGACATCATCACAGGGGTGGAGAAACAGCTCTGGTAGTGACAATCAGAAAGTGAAATATTTTTTCTATACAGTGTTCAAAGAGTTATCTAGCTATTTGCAACTGATGACCTATCCTCTCTATCCTGTGCGACCCCCGGAACCCAGATGATTGGCTATTTGAGAAAGCTTGGTGGTCTTGGGAGCACCACGTCCTTCTATCTGTTTACCTTAGGCTAGTAACATCATAGCCAAATGATATGGGGCTGAGGTGTGTCTAGGCCACGTGAGCAATGTTTGTGACTAGAGATAAGAGAAGTATTAAAAAATTCTATTTGACAAAATTTTTTGCTTTGAGATGAATTATTTCATCATGAAGCACATCTCTTTGTAAGTAGTGGGTGCAATGCCAGGAAGTGGTGATTGCACCTCTCCCTGTCATTGTACCCCTCAGATGCCGCCTTTATACATGATTGCGGCAATAATCTGGTGTAAAATAAAAAATTATAAAATCATTTGCTTAGGATGGGCCGACCGCCACCATCTTCATTGAAGACCTGCCGCGAAATCTCGCGCGGCCCGTGATGACATCATTACATCAGCTGGTGTGGTGAAGCCATACGTCAACGTGCACAGGATTTTGTGAGAGTTCATCAATCAAAATGGCAGCGGTTTACCCGTCAAGAAGAAATGGATGAGGTAAATATGATTATTTTTTTGTTTACACCATTCCAGGCAAAATCGATTTGCTACCACGAAGCACGAGGAAATTCCGCTTTGTGGCAAATCTAATTTTCCCTGAAATTTGGATTGAAGTCCACTTCATGGACTTCGATTCGCTCGATTCGCTAGTCGTGACATCACTGGCCTAGGGTAAGCAGTCAGAAGACCAATGCATTCAAATAAGCGTTGGGCCCTCTCAAACAGCTTATTGTCAGGGGGTCTCGGATCTCTGACTCCTACTGATCAGAGGCTGATGACCTATCCAGAGGATAGGTAATCAGTTACAAATTGTTAAGTAATCCCTTTAAGCTATATTTCCATAAAACTAGAAAAACAATTTAAGAAAGTTCCTTCATTTGGGAAAGACATAGCAATAATTCAGCATCATCTGTGCTTTTTCAGGCAGATTCTTTACTGTACTTAGAAATTATCCTCAATGACACATTTGTGGATAAAACATTTTCATCAATAACTATTATATTTTGCATGGTTGATTTACCCCATATGTTCAAAAGCCTACATAAAAATGTATTGTTCTTAACAGTTGAAAGAGAGCCAATTGCCTTCCAGCTGTCTTCTGTACTCCATCAAAGTTATGTTGACAGCAAACAATCTACCAGTCCACGGTGAAACTGTAGACAGGGTCTGAATCTTTGATGGATAACTTTCTTTAAACATACGGTAGTCCTATCAGGATGGGCTGACAAAAACATGTTTAAAGGGAACCTGTCACCTCAAAAATGCATCTACACCCACCAGCAGTACCTCATAGTAGCCCGCAGCCTGTTAATAATCATACATTTCATCCTGTTGTCCGATGCTGCGTAAGTTCAAAAACGCAGCGCTCTGAAGTAATGCGCTATCCCATCTCCTGCTGCCGCTGTTAGCCGGGTTTAAGCGGCGCAATGCGCATGCACGAGACTTGGGGAATCGCGGCTGCACTGCAGGCTGTCACTCTCAGGCAAGAGGGGACGGTTAGGGGGCGGGGTTACCTTGACTTGAAGCAAGGAGGCCGGCACTAAAGCGCTGATGGAGAATAAAACCTCGTTTTTTGAATTTACGCAGCATCGGACAACAGGATAAAACATATGATTATTAACAGGCTGCGGGCTACTATGAGGTACTGCTGGTGGGTGTTGATGCATTTTTGAGGTGACAGGTTCCCTTTAAGTTTCCTATGTACTTTGAAATCACTTTTAACATGTCTGAGAGTTTCTCCCTTCTCATTCTAGCAATTGCTGAGGGTCTCTGAACTGGAATTCATTCTGCCTATATGAAAAGATACTGCCAATAAATAGTTGTGGTATAAGTAGTTAAATAGTTGTGAACTGTTTGGCAAATGAATGAGCATCTGGCTTCATTTATAAAGAAAACACATCCACTAATATATCCTGTAGGGAATGGAATACAAAAAATATCAAACAGTTCTAGTCCCAAATTACCCAATAATTAGTTCATTCCAAAAGATATTTCTGTTGGAACCAGTAAAATTGACATTATTATATTTTTCTCAAAAGTAGCTTTTGTCTTAAAAAGTTTTATATCTAGATTAAGTGCTAATGAGGCAGAAAATAAATAAATCTGGGGCAAATTAAGAATTTCAGTGCAATAATTGTTGAAATTCTGTATGGTCCTAAATCAGCTTAGTAGATCATTCAGGAGAAGAGAGAGAAGTACAGGAGACCGAGCTGTCAGACAAGCCCTCTGACAGATTTATCACAAAATAGAATTCTACAGTTGCTATGTACTATGGCACATAGAAGCTGTTGAAGCCAATTGAAGCAAAACATTTTTTTAAATAAAATCCTATTCCAAATATGCTTTTAAGTAGAGATGAGCATATCGATTTGTTCAAATTGATTTGTTTCATCAACAAGAGTTATTCACATACGAGGGCCTGTCCTCACTGCTGAAGAAGCATGTTTCCTGCTGCTATATTGACAGGGCTGGACATTCTACCTGGCCCTGAAAATCCTTCCCCTGTGCCACTGGTCTGAATAGCACAAGTGCAGAGGCTCTGATTCTGATACTGGAGGAGTGACTTTGCATGCACCTATGCAAGTCTCGAGCTACTGGGCCAGGAGGTTGATGATGCAATTTATCTGTACAAGTTTTAAATCTCTAATTGAATGCTGGTAGTGAATAAAATAAAGATTATTTTAAAAAATAAACAAAAACACTTGGTTTTCCTTGGCTGGTTGGTCAATGCATCCAGAGTGCAAACACTAGCCCAAATTTACGAATGTATCTATTAATATGTCTTTTCCAAAAATCGCAGTGGTGCAGATTGGGGCATTTAGCGCGTCTATGGTTTCTACAGTTTTTACAACATGCTTAACAAGGTTTAAAGTGTAACTGTTGTTTCAGTAAAATGCTGAAGACAGATTTTCCTTGGCAATGTTAGGTCTTTTTGCTAAGAGGATTGGGCCCTGTTTTCTAGTACAAAGAAACATCTTTTCCTAATGAAGTATACTACAAAAATGGTTAACATCCTTGTCTCCTTGTCCCTATACCAGGGGTCTGCAACCTTTAAGACATAAAGAGCCACTTGGATCCGTTTCCGAAGGGAAAAAAAAACTGGGAGCCGCAAAACCATTGCGACATTTAAAACAAATATAACACTGCATATATTGTTTCTTACCTTAATGCTATATACAGGATCGTGCAGTCAGCTGTCAATCTGAAGAAAAAAAGGACTTTTTCACTTAACAATGTAAAATATATTTTTGCAAATTAATAGCTAATTAAAATATTTAATTTACCTTTACCAGACCACCCCCAATCATGTGCCAGTAATACCAGACCCCCCCAATCATGTGCCAGTAATACCAGACCCCCCTCCAATCATGTGCCAGTAATACCAGACCCCCCAATCATGTGCCAGTAATACCAGACCCCCGTCCAATCATGTGCCAGTAATACCAGACCCCCCTCCAATCATGTGCCAGTAATACCAGACCTCCCCAATCATGTGCTAGTAGTAATACCAGACCCCCCCAATCATGTGCCAGTAGTAATACCAGACCCCCCCCCCCAATCATGTGCCAGTAGTAATACCAGACCCCCCCAATCATGTGCCAGTAGTAATACCAGACCCACCCCCCAATCATGTGCCAGTAATTCCAGGGGCCCCCCCAAATTCCCCAATCATGTGCCAGTATAATACCATTATGTGCCAGACTGCCAGTTAAAAAAAATAATAATTAACACTTATACTTACCTCTTTGGAGCGATGCGATGCAGGCCTCTTCCGGCCTGTGTCCCGACTCCAGCACTGTACGGCTCAGGTGGCGCGATGAAGTCATCGCGCCGCCTACGCCGGCCTCTGATAGGCTGCCGGCCTAGTAGTGTCGGCAGCCTATCAGAGGAACAGGAAAGGGACACACCTCCCTGCCCTGCTCATCCGCACAGTCTCCTTTTGTATCGCTGTCCTGAGGACGGCGATGCAAACAGATCACTATGGAGATGAGCGCTTCGCTTCCACAATGGAAGCGCTCATCTCAGTGCCTGCCCAGCCGCTGCCGCACAGTGCCTGCCCCGCCGCTGCCGCACACACACTGCTCATGCCCATGCCAGAGCCGCGGCAAAGGTTCAAAAGAGCCGCATGCGGCTCTAGAGCCGCGGGTTGCTGACCACTGCCCTATACTATATAGGTAAAAATAAACTAAAATGACAGTTACATTTTAATGAAAAGTGGGCAGAGGTTTTTGGGAAAGTGAAGGCCTAAGATGCGCCATTTTGCACCACTGTGTCACAATATAAATAATTTAAAGGAAATGTGTCACTAAAATTTTTATCTGCCAGTTAAAACCAGATAGTGACACATCTCCTTTTTTTCTAGTCTGTTTTTATTTTCTGATTACAGATTATTTTATTCTATTTCCTGAACATGATTATGGGGTGTCCATCTTGCCTGAGCTATTCTTATCAGAATTGACATAGCATTAAAAAGAAATAACTTTACAGCAGCTACATGTGCCACGGTTGAATGGTCGGAACGGACCTCATTGACTTCTATGGAAGAGTTTCCTAGGCATGATCTGTGACCTGTGCAGAAGTCATTGTACAAGGAAAGAATAGATAAGCTCTGACAATCACTTATTGTGAATGGTGGATCCGTTGTTATCTATACACAGAGGTGATACCTCCTTATCATTACAGGCAGTTTTAGAATAATATATAACTGCAGTAAAGTGATCTGTACAGACCAAGAAGTGTCGCCTATTATTAGGCTTAGTGGCCAGTGGGCAAACTTCAGGATTTAATGGTTTTTGTTTAAATACATGGGAAATTAAAAATAACATAATCAAATTTTTTTTTTAAATATATTAAACATAAAGATGTGATTCCCTTTAAATGTGTCACTACAGTACTCAAGCTCACTAATAATGCACTGACAGTATGCCAGGATAGGCAACTAAAATCCGTCCAAAGGTGTGTCTTCACCCGACTTTACACAGCTGATATGTTTTAATATGGGTCTCTGCAGTAATTATAAACTTTGGGGGCACATTTATTAAATGCCGGTCTTGATAAAGTCTCAAGTTGGAGGTGGTTCTTCCAAAGTTATGAAGAAGCGCCAGCTTCTTCATAACTTCGGCGGATCCTCTGTCAGTTCTAAATGTAAGACAGCTTCCGAGCTGTCTTACATTTAGACCATTTTCTACATCTAAAACAGAAAATAGTAAATCCCCTTCCCTGCCCATGTCATGTCCACAATTTTAGACCTGACATGAACGAGGAGAAGTCGCAGATTGAGGCACAACTAGCTGCACTGCAATCTGCAGCTGAAATACACCTAATATAGCCGTATTTCAGCTGAATAAATGACTCCTTTTGTCATCAAATGGGATGACAAACGTTCTTATCGTGGGCAGCAGTTGAAAAAACAAACATTTATCACTAGGAAAACACCTTGATTTACAGAGAAGTCATTCTCTGAAGGTCTCTTTACACAGGGCAATGTACAAGCAGATTGTCGGGAAGCAAGCGTTCCTTCCTGACAATCTGCTGATCGTTAGCGAAGGAGACCACTGAATTTACATGCAGCGATCTCCTAAAGCTCCTCAAGAACACTCTTGAGCATTCCTATGAACACTCGTTAGCGATGATCTGTTCAATTCTTGACCTGTATAAATGTCCCTTAAGTAACTGAGGACTAAAAAATTGAATAGATTCTTCCCCGTCTGTAAACGATACTTAGGACAGTAAGAAGCACCTTTCTAAGATCAGAGTCAGAATTAAAGAGCATCTGTTACATACATTTAAATGAATGTTAGGTGTGCACTAGTTCCTGAGTAAAACATTCTTGATCTCATCCTGATTGTCGCTCACATTGCAGAGAAATTCTTCTTTTCCTCATATGCAAATGAACTGTTCAGTGCAATGAGGGTGTCACTATTGAAGCTCATTTAACTGAAAGCCACGCTCCTTAATCCTAGTCTACCCCCCTGCTTTGAGTGACAGGGCCAGGCAGTGATGTAGTTTTCGTAGCCCTGAGTTATTGTGCATACACTGTCTTTTGGGAAATCAGTGCAGTTAACACTCAGTAACACAGGGCCATGCAAGATTAAATCATTGCCTAGGCCTGTCACTCAAAGCTTATGGGGAGTCCATCAGTGCAACAAGGTGACATGGTGATGCCCTCATTACATCAAGTACTTAATTTGCATATGAGAAAAGGAAGACTTTCTCCGGAATGTGGGCAACAATCAGGATGGGATCAAGAGTGTTTTACTCCAATGCATACCTAACAATTCATTTGGATGGATATGAAGGTATGTGGTGACAGATGTTCTTTAAGAGCTAAACTAGCTCAACTCCTTCTACCAGTTGATCGGTGAAGGTGTCAGGTCAGACACCCAGGAATCTGATATAAATGACCAGTCCGAAAGATAGGTCACCAATATAAGATTAATAAGTGTTTAACAGTGTCAGGGAATGGGAAGTATTTTATTGACAAGTGAAATGGTAACATGCAATTGTCAATATATTCATATCTTCTCGGGAGGAATGGCAAAATCCAGTTTTTTAAGAAAAGATTCTCCAATATTATTTGATGGGATTGCAAGTATTTACTAAAACAGACATGTCTGAAGGGTGACAAATCCTCTATAAAATATTTTCCATATGATTTGTAAACTAAGCTAAACTGAATATCATTATATTTGTAAATCAATAATCATCCTTTCCAAAATAATGAGTCTGTTTTGTGCAGGATTTTGTAGCAATATCTCTCTTAGTAAATCAAATGGACATTTGAAACGTTCAAATTATAAATGAGTTTGCTTTCTGATGAGTACATTTTACTGCTTGCAAAGTAATCATTTTAAGATAATCTTTATTTTCTGCCTTTCTGTGAAATACATGAAGCATTCTTTAGCCATGTGTCTTTCTACTTGTACAGTACGAAGACAGCACAATGTGCTCCCTCTGAGCTAGCGAAATTAAACCTGATCATCCATGGAGCAGAGCTGTGTAAGCAGCAGGATGCCCATTTGCCTGCCAGGAACAAGCAGGTTCCGCAGTGGGCATCATGTCTTAAAGCTGATTGAAAGAAAAGGAAGAAAGTAGTTTAAGTGAGAAAAAGTTCACCTTGTCTTCCCTCAATCAAGTCATTAAAAGTGAGAGCACTGTGTATGATTTCAGAACGTTTTAAGACATTTTAACTACAAGTCCCAACCCTAGTTGTTTCTCTTAAAATATTTTTTAAAGCTCTAGATAGATTATCTGATTATTCAAGGACACACAAAAACATCTACAACTGAGCTGTGATAGAAGTGCAACAGCATATCCATGTACACTAATCAGAGCAAACCTGTACAAAGAAAAGAAATGTCTATGATACGTGTTTCAACTGATCTGGTCATACTTGCCTTACAATATTCTTATATTATTGATAATGCTATAAGAGGGATGGTGCATGACACTCATTTTTTGAATCGTTGTGTTATACACTGCCCTCTATAGCTATTTATTAGGCATAAGATAGCATATCAGTATTGTTATAAGGTATGTAGATTGTTTTGTCAATATAATGTGGCTGTTGTCCACATAAATTGTCCATGTACCATAATAAAATACATAGTATATAAGGCCGAAAAAAGACATTTGTCCATCCAGTTCAGCCTGTTATCCTGCAATTTGATCCAGAGGAAGAAAAAAAAAAAAACTGTGAGGCACAAGCCAATTTTTCCTACTTAAGGGAAAAAAATTCCTTCCCGACTCCAATCAGGCAATCAGAATATCTCCCTGGATCAACGACCCCTCTCTAGTAGCAATAGCCTGTAATATTATTACACTCCAGAAATACATCCAGGCCCCTCTTGAACTCTTTTAGTGAACTCACCATCACCACCTCCTCAGGCAGAGAGTTCCATAGTCTCACTGCTCTTACCGTAAAGAATCCTCTTCTATGTTTGTGTACAAACCTTCTTTCCACCAGACACAGAGGATGTCCCCTTGTCACAGTCACAGTCCTAGGGATAAATAAATTTGCATAACCTTACATTTGTCAGTGTTAAACCTCAACTGCCACTTATCTGCCCAAGCCTCCAATCTATCCAGATCCATCTGTAGCAGTATACTGTCTTCTTCTGTGTCAATTGCTTTACACAGTTTAGTGTCATCTGCAAAAATTGATATTCTACTGTGCAAGCCTTCTACAAGATCATTAATAAATATATTGAAGAGAATAGGGCTCAATACAGACCCCTAAGGGGACTCCAGTAGTGACAGTGACCCAATCTCAGTGTGTACCATTAAAAAACACCCTCTGTTTTCTATCACTGAGCCAGTTACTTACCCACATGCAGACATTTTCTCCAAGTCCAAGCATTCTCATTTTATATACTTACCTTTTTATGCTGTACAGTGTCAAATGCTTTGGAGAAGTCCAGATATATGACATCCATTGATTCGCCGCTGTCAAGTCTAGAACTTACCTCCTCATAGAAACTGATTAAATTAGTTTGACATGACCAATCCCTCATAAAGCCTGATATGGCGTTATTTGCTTATTTTCCATGAGTTACTCCAAGATAGCATCTCTTAGAAAACCTTCAAACAGTTTGCCCACAACAGATGTTAAACTTACCGGCCTATAGTTTCCGGGCTCAGTTTTTGGACCCTTTTTGAATATTGGCACTACATTTGCTATGTGCCAATCCTGTGGAACACTCCCTGTCAGTATAAAGTCCTTAAATGTCATAAATAAGGGTCTGGCTATGACATTACTTAATTCTCTTAGGATACGGGGGTGTATGCCATCTGGTCCTGGCAATTTGTCTATTTTAATCTTTTTAAGACAAAGCTGTACTTCTTCCTGGGTCAGACAGGTCACTTTTTATGGGGAATTAACTTTTCCATTCTGCATTTCATCTTACAGTTATTTTCTTCAATGAATACAGTGGAGAAAAAAATATTTAATAGCTTTGCTTTCTCCTCATCGCTCTCTGCAACTGCCCCCTCATTACCCTGTAGAGGGCCGACACCTTCAGATTTATATTTTTTACCATTTATATAATTGAAAAACATTTTAGGGTTAGTTTTACTCTCTTTGGCAATTAATCTCTCGGTCTCTAGTTTGGCTGCTTTTATTAGTTTTTTTACATATTCAATTTTTTTCCTTATAGTTTTTCAGTGCTTCCTCGCTACCCTCCTGTTTTACTGATTTAAATGCTTTCTTTTTGTCATTTATTGCTTTCTTTACTGTTCTATTTATCCACATTTTCCTTATTGTCCTGATGAAGAGGGCTGTACGTCCTCGAAACACGTTGACCATAGAATAAAAATCCATCTTTCTTTTAATAATATTACCTGGCACGTAGTCTCCTGTTTACAGCGCCACTACAAAAGGTTCAAAATCCCCCCTTTTTATTGCTTTAAGTTTTATTTCTATTGCCACATCTGCGGCAGAGAGAAGGATCTTGGCAGCAGAACAGGATCCTGCATGCTGGATGGGCAAATACCAGCAATGCTATCTACAGTTGTTGTGGCTCAGCACAACAACAAATGGTAAGCCCTTTTTATATATAGTGCGATTCAACTGTTATACAGCCACACACGCGAGGTGCTGCCTCCTGTCTTCTATTTTCTTTAAGTGGGTGAAAATTTTAGGATTATGTACAATTTAAAAAAAAATTATAGATAGTGACATAGAAAAAAAAACTCACCACAAATTCTAAAAATATATGTTTAACATAAAAATGTGATTTAAACATTAGACGTTAACAACTTTAAAGGGAAGCTTACTTACCTGCTTCCCAGTGCTGGCTCCCTGCTCCTTCTTTTCCTTACAGCCTGCGATGCTCCATTGGGCTCCCTGGCTATAAACACATCCGATTTGACATCGGCTATAGCCAATCACTAGCAGTGAATGGCAATGGAGCATCACAGGCCAGGAGGAGAAGGAGCAGGGAGCCAGTGCCAAGAAGCAGGAAAGTGAGCGTCCCTTTACAGGTCTGGCCAAGTGAGGGGGGGTTGTTGCCAACCGCCTTAAGACTTGAACCACACATGCAGTTGTTTGACCTAGTCAGAAGTGGATTGAAAAGGAATGAAAGTCTATAGGAAAGACTAATACTGCACTATCATAATGAACCCACTTCTGGCCTTGGCTCAAAACACTGCATCAAAAACTGCAAATCTTCTATGTCTAGAGGAAAGAATGTTTGTACATATAGAAGGGGATTCTTTGCTATAAGAGCAGTGCGACTTTTGGAACTCTCTGTCTGTGGAGGTGATGATGGTGAACTCACTCAAAGAGTTCAAGAGGGGTCTGGATGCATTTCTGGAGTGTATTTGTGGGTAATATGTCTCCTTGGGGAGAGAGCGCCTTAATCAGCGCGAGGAAACTTATAGGCCATACATGCTCCTCTGGAATTCTGGGAAGAAAGGGATGCAAATGAGCTCTTAACAAGCTCTCCCTTCAATGCCACCAGATGTAAGGCAGCTATCCTATAAGTCAATGTTCAGCTCTTAAATTGCAGCTGCACATGTAGAACATATAGTATGCCCTCAATGTTATAATAGTCAGTCCTTCTGATCTGCGTTTTTACTGGACCGCGCGACTAACTCCTATAAGGTTTCCTCAGAGTCTAACCATCCACTCATATAGGTACAAATAGAGCATCAGATTTTCCAAATATCCTCCTCCCACAATAGCTCCTATCAAAAAAGATGCTCTTATAGTGAAGCACTGTAAATGCTTTTCACACGCTCTTATAGCTGATATGCTCACAAACGCAGGTGGGAGTCAGGCACATCAAACCAGTATATTCATATGAAAATCTTTCAAATATGTCTCTTCAATTGCTGTCCTCTATTGCATAAAACACTCCAATAGTGAAGAACCGCTGTTTACTTAAAAAAAAAATCCTTTTAATATACTCACAAGGGTAAGTTAGTATAAAACCGATAAAACAATTCACAATAATGTGCTCTAGAGGACAGCAATTGAAGAGACATATTTGGAGGAATTTCATATGAATAGACTGGTTTGATGTGCCTGACTCCCACCTGCGCTTGTGAGCATATCAGCTATAAGCGCGTGTGAAAAGCATTTACAGTGCTTCACTATTAGTGCATCTTTTTTCGTAGGAGCTGTTGTGGGAGAAAGATATTTGGAAAATCTGATGCTCTATTTGTACCTATATGAGTGGAAGGTTTGACTCAGAGGAAACCCTGTAAAAACGCATATTGACTTTGTGAACTGAGCCCACTTCACTCATGGGACCTGCATCGGTAAAATCATTGTGGACACGTGTTGGAGTTTCATTTTCAGTCCTTCTGATCTAACTACCGTACCCTTAAGATATTTACACCAAAGACCATCCAAACTTTCATATTAATAGTGCTTAACTAGCAGATCTAGACAAGTGTTCTAGATTTGTCATTTACTCAAGTTTGCCTTTGGCTGGGGTGGGAGTTTTTACCATATTTTTCGTCCTATAAGACGCAACTGCCTATAAGATGCACCTACATAGGTTTTAGAGGAGGAAAATAAGGAAAAAAATATATTTTTCATCAGACTTCAGCTGAGAGCCCCAATCAGACCCCCAATGTTAATCAGACCACAGATCAGATCCTTAATGTTAATAAGGCCCCTAATTTGACCTCAGATCGAACTCTCAATGTTAATAAGACCCCTAATCAGACCTAAGATCAGACCCCCATGTTAGTAATACCCCATGTTACTAAGGCCCCGAATTCGACCTCAGATCGAACTCTCAATGTTCGTAAGACCCACATTCAGACACTCAGATCAGACCCCCAATGTTAGGACCCCATATTCAGACCTAAAATCAGACCCCCATGTTAATAAAATCTCTGTTCAGACGCTAATATCAGACCCCCAATGTTAATACCTCTATTTGGATCTCAGACCAGACAAAAGCAATATTTCAACTAACCTCTCCTGCTCTGGATCCAGCTGCTGCTCCAGGGATCCAGATCCTGCTCTTCCGGCTCTTCCTGCCATGTGCTGTGCTATGACCCGATGCCGCACTGCATAAGGTCATAGCACGCCGACTTCCAAATGCTGTGCACAGTCACAGCATAGCGAGCAGCCGAGGACCAGGAAGTGGTGAGTACAGAGCCTGGAGAGCACTACATTCCGGTCCTCCTGTACTAATGAGCACTTCCATATTGGAAGCGCTCTTTAGTAATTAAAATCTTCTCATGGAATGTAAGAGGGCTGGGTAAGAAAGTAAAGAACTATGCTGTAGGTAGATATCTCCCAGCTATAGTGTGTTTATTGGAGACTCATATGTTGAGAAATAGATTGTCTCTTTTTAAAAGGAAATGAATAACTTATCAGTTTCATTCTGTTTATAGTGGGTATAGTATATAGTCTTTATTTATATATAGTCTTTATTTATATAGCGCCAACATATTCCGCAGCGCCTTACAATTCAGGGGTTCATGTACAAACGGTCATAAATAACATAGTAACAGACAAGTCGATTATTACAACAAGAGGAATGAGGGCCCTGCTCGCAAGAGCTTACAATCTATGAGGGGATAGGGATGACACAAAAGGTGCTTGTTATGTACGATAGACCAGCCATTTTGGGAGAATAGGGAAGCAGATATAAGGCCACATGAGTTGGTCAGCCCCAAAAATAACCAAAAAATAAAAAATATAGTAATCAAACATGGGTATCTATGGATATCTGAACAAACACTGCTTATTTTTATGTTTGGTATCTTCAAGATATATTTACCTGTGCTTGGTGTTTTCAAGCAACACTACAATCGCCGGTATTTGTCACTATTTTTCCTACAACCAGTGACACCTTTATTGTATGTTCCGATATCCATAGATACCCATGTTTGATTACTATATTTTTTATTTTATTTTTATTTTGGGGGGATTTACGTTAAATTTTAACTTGAATATGTTGAAAGGTTGTGCAGTACTTGATACTCAGTGACCTATAGGAAATTGCTTTAATAAAGAAGTTAAATATATAACCAACTTATTTCCATTTGTTCCGTGCAGCATCAGATGTTAGTGCGCCTTTCATACATATACTTACCTACTTGCACTTATTGAACGGCTTTGGATGTGCCAATGATAGTGCAGCTCTATCCATAATACCAAACTAGTGAGCCATTGCACCACTATTTTGGTTATCTAGGAATTGATAATGATGACCTATCCTCAGATGTTTCAGGAAGCCAGCAGGCTCACCGGAGCTCTTGTGAGCATAGCCAGCTTCTGGCAGCTTTCCAAGCACAGAGCCATATATTTTATTATGGCTATGCTTGGTATTGTGGCTCTGCCTCATTGATTTGAATGGGGCTGGGCTGCAACTAGGCAATGTGATTGATATACAGTGACATCACATGGCCTGACAGCTGATTGGCGGGAGTTCCAGGTGGCCAAACCATCACCGATCTGACATTAATGAACGTTCCAGAGGATAGGTCATCAATATAAATTCCTGGATAACCTCTTTGACTCCTTAAGGACCGGGATTATTTTCACCTTGAGGACCAGACCATTTTTTGCAAATCTGACCAGTGTCACTTTATGTGGTGATAACGTTAAAACGCTTTGACTTATCCACGCCATTCTGAGATTGTTTTTTCGTCACATATTGTACTTCATGACACTGGTAAAATAAAGTGAAAAAAAATCTTTTTTATTTATAAAAAAAATACCAAATTTACCAAAAATTTGGAAAAATTAGCAAATTTCCAAGTTTCAATTTCTCTACTTCTATAATACATAGTAAAACCTATAAAAAATAGTTATTACTTTACATTCCCCATATGTCTATTTCATGTTTGGATCATTTTGGGAAAGCCATTTTATTTTTTGGGGATGTTACAAGGCTTAGAAGTTTAGAAGCAAATCTTGAAATTATTCAGAAATTTTTAAAAACCCACTTTTTAAGAACCTTTTCAGGCCTGAAGTCACGTTGTGAGGCTTACATAATGGAAACCACCCAAAAATGACCCCATTCTAAAAACTACACCCCTCAAGGAATTAAAAACTGATTTTACAAACTTTGTTAACCCTTTAGGTGTTCCACAAGAATTAATAGAAAATAGAGATAACATTTCTAAATGTCACTTTTTTTTGGCAGATTTACCATTTTAATCATTTTTGTCCAGTTACAAAGCAAGGGTTAACAGCCAAACAAAACTCAATATTTATGTCTCTGAGTCTATATATTCGCTTTTATAAATATGCTAATTACTTCAATAAGGAGCCCAAGGAGCTGTCCCTCTGGCTGTTGGAGCCCAGCCGCGCCCATTACTTCAAAGCCCAGCACCGCCCCACTGCTAATTTATTCACTCTTCTTCGCTGACGTAATGTTTGTGCAGCGCCCGTATTCCTGCGCATGTGTCCTGGATACACACCGCGCGGTGTCCTGGCATCGGCCTCACAGAACTCAGCTTTGCTCAACCAGGAAAGGAAGAGCGGAGTGGCGCGACTTGCCGGGCGGGCGGAGTATGGAGGAGCAGGATCGGGTCAAGCAAAGCTGGCACATGCGCAATGAGTTCATGCGCGATATTACGGGCGCTGCACAAACATTACATCGGCAAAGAAGAGTGAATAAATTAGCAGTGGAGCGGCGCCTGGCTCCGAAGTAATGGGTGCGGCTGGGCTCCAACGGATTGAGGGACAGCCCCTTATTGAGTAAATTAACATGTTAATAAAAGCAATTTTATAGGCAAATTCCACGACACAGGGCAGTAATACTAGTATATTTTAATGTAAATCATGGAAACTGATGTGGTGATGTTGATAGCTCAGTAAGTGAAATCCAAGTGACAGTGTCCCTTTAAGTGTGAGGTATATATAAAAGAATAGAGTCTGGAGATGATTCAGTGTTGTAAAGGGCTACTTAATTTTCTAGATATTTGAAGTCAAAATAGATTACTTCAAGTCCATAAAACATTCCTGATCCTAATAATTTTCTGAATGTTAACTTTATAGATAAGAACAGAATGTATAATTAAAATCCAGTGTTAAATACATTTTTGTGTTTTATGAATCAGCAATGAACACCGATGAATGAATGAACGATCCTTTACCTAAAAAAAAAGATTCCATATGATGATTAAGCAAGCCATGAAGCTGGATGGCTGATCACAACCTATTGTACATACACTGTATACAATTTCTTCTTTGAGCATAGTACTTGCATCTAGAAATAATAGATGGAAATGGTATTGTGCATAGACCTAAAACTTGAGTTCAAATACAGAAAATAGTCACTTTAGCTACTTTTCTTGTCAGAAAGAACCATAAAGCATTTTAGGTTCTTCTGAAAATTTGCACTTGATTAGAAGTGTTCTTTTTCAAGTACAGTTCATGATGAATTGCACGCGCATATCTCAATCTATTAAATAGCCTTTCACAGAATAGGATTAGGTTGTCTGGAGACAAGGCTCTTGATAAATTGCATTGTACCTAAAACTTTAAAACCCTGGTATAAAAATAAATACAGCCGTGTGATGGATTAAAGCCAAACTGTTTATCTTTTCATTTTAATAATTCAGCGAAGAGTAATAAGTTTTGAAAAAGTACATCATTTATAGGCAAAGTTTTATTTAGATGTATCAGGGGATATTGCTGCATCATTAAGCCATGAATAGTGTTGTTTTATTAATGATTTCATTTAACTGTGTTAGTGCTGTACACCAGGCAATGCTACTGCAGGCTTTAGTTATTGAAGTATATGTAGCGTAAATTACATTAACCTAACACTCTATAAATTATACAGTTACTTACAATATATATAGAAAAACTTGGTAATCTTTCAACCTGAACCAATAAATCGAGAAATTAAAAATATACTGAATATACCGGTATTTAGAATATACTTTGAATAAAATTAAGATCAATATAAGAAAATCCCCTTTTTGAGCATCATTTAACCGTTCTTTTTACATTAAGATAAAATGAAAAATCACTATAAACAGTTTGCTTTGCTTGTCTTGTAAGGTATTTCTATCATATCATGTTTTCTCCTCCAATAACGTCTAAAGATAAATTCAATATATCTCTGTTATCAGAATTCAGTGCACTATGGGAGTTCAGATAAGAGAACAACTGTTACCAGAATGGCAAATTTCGAGAAGCAAACAAAGTAAATGTTGCAAAATCAAGAAAAACAATGATATAACAGAAAGTGAATAGAATGCATAAGCCAAAGTACAATGCATCTGCAAAGACCAACTTCTATTTTTGCTACATGACTATGTACTACATGGTTGAAAAGGGCTACAGATAATGTTGTTACAGCTAGCCCTTCTATTACATGAGTAGATGCCAGTATTATATATGACACATTGTAGTTGTGGGTTTGTTGCAGATTTTCCAATGAGCACCAGGAACCCCATATTATAAATATGCATATAATACCACATTATTCAGCATATGTTGGTAAAATACTAATTGCAATGGAGTTTTTAGCAAAAAATATGATTTAACATGATTTAGTTCTATAGCAAAAAGTGTGTGCTGCAGTTGTCTGCCTGATAGCTTAAAAATACGGGTAGTATAGCTATGAATTCAAAAGTCAAAGCTTGATTTTATGAACACTACATAAATATATCAACTGATTATATCAGTAATAATAAGACCAATTGCTATTACTATTACTATTGCTATAATTAGTGTTGAGCGCGAATATTCGAATATCAAATTTTCGGCACTTCGCTAATTCGCGAATATTTCGAATATAGTGATATAAATTAGATATTTCGAATATTCATTTTTTTTTTTTTATTGTTATATTTTTTTCTTTCCCACTTCCCTAAAGTTGTTCTTACCTGTCCTTTGGATTCCTGGCTTCCTGGCTGCTCCAGTCAGTGCCCGTTGCCGCTTCTGCCGACTTCCGTGCTCATGGAGCGTCCCCATCACCATGGGAATGTCTCCATATACTAGAATGTACTGTCAGATTTGAGAATTACGTGAAAATTCGCAATTCGATTATTTCAAGTTATAATAATCGAATTTCGATTTTAACTTAGCACTGCTATATTTAATTCTAGCCTAATATGGAATATAGCAGTGCTAAGTTAAAATCGAAATTCGATTATTATAACTTGAATTTTTTTAATTTTATTTTTATTGTTATATTTTTTTCTTTTCCACTTCCCTAAAGTTGTTCTTACCTGTCCTTTGGATTCCTGGCTTCCTGGCTTCTCCAGTCAGTGCCCGTTGCCGCTTCTGCCGACTTCCGTGCTCATGGAGCGTCTCCATCACCATGGGAACGTCTCCATATACTAGAATGTACTGTCGGATTTGAGAATTACGTGAAAAATCGCAATTCGATTATTTCAAGTTATAATAATCGAATTTCGATTTTAACTTAGCACTGCTATATTTAATTCTAGCCTAATATGGAATATAGCAGTGCTATGTTAAAATCGAAATTCGATTATTATAACTTGAATTAATCGAATTGCGATTTCAACTTGGACCTGGTTTACTATGGTTGGCTTGGTATAATTAGCGAATATGACGAATGTATTCGTCATATTCCACAAAACGAATATAACGAATGTATTCGTCATATTCCACAAAACGAAGATAATGAAGTATTCTGCATCTTCGTTTTAGCTACCTATTCATCAACTTCGCTAATTCTAGCAATCATATAGGAAAGTTTACTATAGAGACAGCTAAGTTTAATTCGCTATGCGATTATATGACTGCTTTTAAAAAAAAAAAATATTGAATAATTATAATACCTGATAATTATTATAATTATTCTATTTATAAAAAAAGCTAAGTAATTTAATCGCATAGCGAATTAAACTTAGCTGTCTCTATAGTAAACTTTCCTATATGATTGCTAGAATTAGGGAAGTTGATGAATAGGTAGCTAAAACGAAGATGCAGAATACTTCGTTATCTTTGTTTTGTGGAATATGACGAATACATTTGTTATATTCGTTTTGTGGAATATGACGAATACATTCGTCATATTCGCTAATTCTACCAAGCCAACCATAGTAAACCAGGTCCAAGTTGAAATCGCAATTCGATTAATTCAAGTTATAATAATCGAATTTCGATTTTAACTTAGCACTGCTATATTCCATATTAGGCTAGAATTAAATATAGCAGTGCTAAGTTAAAATCGAAATTCGATTATTATAACTTGCGATTTTTCATGTACTTCTCAAATCCGACAGTACATTCTAGTATATGGAGACGTTCCCATGGTGATGGGGACGCTCCATGAGCACGGAAGTCGGCAGAAGCGGCAACGGGCACTGACTGGAGCAGCCAGGAAGCCAGGAATCCAAAGGACAGGTAAGAACAACTTTAGGGAAGTGGGAAAGAAAAAAATATAACAATAAAAAAAAAAAGTTAGAATAATCGAATTTCGATTTTAACTTAGCACTGCTATATTCCATATTAAGCTAGAATTAACGAATATGGAATATAGCAGTGCTAAGTTAAAATCAAAATTTGATTATTATAACTTGAATTAATCGCATTGCTATTTCAATAGGAGAGTAGCCTTTAAGTTAAAATCGCAATACGCGATTATTTAAATCGCATATTAATCGCGATAACAAGAATAATGACGAATATTCGATTTCGACGAATATAAAACGAATATTCTATCGAATATTCGCGAATTTCGTCGAAATCGAATATGGCACCTGCCGCTCATTACTAGCTATAATATATCATGACAAGAATGAATGAAAACATCAACGAAAAGCTAACAAAATCCCAACCTTCACTCTAAAAATATAATAAATAAAACCAAGAGCTATTGTCTTTTCCCCAGGATCCAAATTTCATATGAACATGTTACTAAATCCCCACAATGTTACATGTGAATACAAGCAAATGATGATGATGATAATAATATAATTTAAATATTTAAAGTTATTCATAAGTGAATCTCTCTAAATTCAATCCTGGCCTGAATTGTTTCTACCTAAATTGAAAGTGCTCCATTTGGCCTAAAATGTTGTGTATGAGGTCTTCCAGGACTTATATTTTTATATTTAGTCTCACTTTTTTCTTAATTTTTCTTCCTCTCTCTCTTTCAAAATTTGCCCAAATCAAATTACAAAAATTTTGTATTTAGATATATAATAACTTGAAATGTTAAAATTTTCAGTATTCCTGTGTACTTGGATCTTGACTCATAGGGGGCCACTTCCATTAGGTGTTGCTGGCAAGATGGCTCTCTTTCTTGGGAGATACCAATTTGTATATTTGTTTCCGATGGAGAATTGACAATAAGTCTCCATACCCAGGAGTACTTCCAGTAAGTCTCCATACAGGACTGGTCTCTTTAAAGGAGTTGTCCCGGCTTTTACTATTGATGACCAATCCTTAGGCCAGGTCATCAATATCAGATCGGCGAAGTCGAACACCCAGCATTCCCGCTAATCAGCTGTATAAGGAGATGGTGCATGCAGTGTGCACATGCCGTCTCCCTTCTCTCTTCCAGTCCACTGCTGCTGTCCATGGTCTTTTGCCATAGACATAGCAGCAGAGCAGCAGAAACAGAGAAGAGAGACAGCATATGTGCACTGCAAGCACCGTCTCTTCATACTGAGGATAGGTCATCAATAGTTAAAGCCCAGACAACCTCTTTAAAGGAGATGCAGCATTTTCCTAAGCCTCCTCTCTACTACAAATGTACATTACAGTATCTTTAAACTTTATCACCATTTCAGCCTGGAGGTATTACAACGGCTTAGTTAAGGACTTCTTTGTTTTCTATACCCACTACAGTAAAGGTACATAGTCTTGAACAATTTCTTTGGATTTGGACTGCTTGGAATTTATCACACAGATTAGATTTAACAACTTTAGTTTTACTCCTATACAGCTTATCCCCTTCCAACATAACTCCATAAAACCCATCATTTCTATTGTAGTCAAGCAATAAAACCTGATGGAACAGCCATTTACAGTTGTGACATGCTTTACTGAGTATTGTATTACTTTCAGATTGTTACTTTACAAAGAGTTAACCATTAGAGACAACTGTAAGGGCTATTGAAAGCTTTTCCACTGAAAAGCCTATTGGTACGTGCAGGTTGATTTATTAGATTGGTATTTCAATCCTGTGTAAATGTATGATCCCATGACTAATGGAGTTATATGTAAAGATGTATATTTTTATTAGTTAATGTAGACACTCACATTCTTCTAATATATTTTATTTCAAGTGAATAATAAATGTGATGTTGAATGTTACCATAAATACTTCATGCTGTATAACATACTATATAACTTTTTTAAGAAACAATTAGAATTAATGGAAAGAAAAAGCTCATTTTTTGAAAAAAAATATTGGGAATTGTTGAAATGTACAGTCGTGGCCAAAAGTTTTGAGAATGACACAAATATTAGTTTTCACAAAGTTTGCTGCTAAACTGCTTTTAGATCTTTGTTTCAGTTGTTTCTGTGATGTAGTGAAATATAATTACACGCACTTCATACGTTTCAAAGGCTTTTATCGACAATTACAGGACATTTATGCAAAGAGTCAGTATTTGCAGTGTTGGCCCTTCTTTTTCAGGACCTCTGCAATTCGACTGCGCATGCTCTCAATCAACTTCTGGGCCAATTCCTGACTGATACCAACCCATTCTTTCATAATCACTTCTTGGAGTTTGTCAGAATTAGTGGGTTTTTATTTGTCCACGAGCCTCTTGAGGATTGACCACAAGTTCTCAATGGGATTAAGATCTGGGGAGTTTCCAGGCCATGGACCAAAAATGTCAACGTTTTGGTCCCCGAGCCACTTTTGCCTTATGGCACGGTGCTCCATCGTGCTGGAAAATGCATTGTTCTTCACCAACCTGTTGTTGGATTGTTGGAAGAAGTTGCTGTTGGAGGGTGTTTTGGTACCATTCTTTATTCATGGCTGTGTTTTTGGGCAAAATTGTGAGTGAGCCCACTCCCTTGGATGAGAAGCAACTCCACACATGAATGGTCTCAGGATGCTTTACTGTTGGCATGACACAGGACTGATGGTAGCACTCACCTTTTCTTCTCCGGACAAGCCTTTTTCCAGATGCCCCAAACAATCGGAAAGAGGCTTCATCGGAGAATATGACTGCCCCAGTCCTCAGCAGTCCATTCACCATACTTTCTGCAGAAGATCAATCTGTCCCTGATGGGTTTTTTTTTTGAGAGAAGTGGCTTCTTTGTTGCCCTTCTTGACACCAGGCCATCTTCCAATAGTCTTCGCCTCACTGTGCGTGCAGACGCGCTCACACCTGCCTACTGCAATTCCTGAGCAAGCTCTGCACTGGTGGCATTCCGATCTTGCAGCTGAATCCTCTTTAGGAGATGATCCTGGCGCTTGCTGGACTTTCTTGGACGCCCTTAAGCCTTCTTAACAAGAATTGAACCTCTTTCCTTGAAGTTCTTGATGATCCTATAAATTGTTGATTGAGGTGCAATCTTAGTAGCCACAATATCCTTGCCTGTGAAGCCATTTTATGCAACGCAATGATGGCTGCACGCGTTTCTTTGCAGGTCACCATGGTTAACAATGGAAGAACAATGATTTCAAGCATCACCCTCCTTTTACCATGTCAAGTCTGCCATTTTAACCCAATCAGCCTGACATAATGATCTCCAGCCTTGTGCTCGTCAACATTCTCACCTGAGTTAACAAGACGATTACTGAAATGATCTCAGCAGGTCCTTTAATGACAGCAATGAAATGCAGTGGAAAGGTTTTTTTGGGATTAAGTTAATTTTCATGGCAAAGAAGGACTATGCAATTCATCTGATCACTCTTCATAACATTCTGGAGTATATGCAAATTGCTATTATAATAACTTAAGCAGCAACTTTTCCAATTTCCAATATTTATGTAATTCTCAAAACTTTTGGCCACGACTGTACACAGTACAAATGAAAATTAAATAACTATTTATAGAAAATGTTAATTCAGCAGATACTATTGGAAAAAAAAAAAAACGGGATTTATGCTTTCAACCTATAAGTGTTATTTTTTGTATAATAAAAAGTTACACGATTTTCAATATAATTTCTTGCTGACATTCATTATTAACTATATTATTAAACTCATAGGGGTAAAAATGTGCCCTGTTCTTGTAATAAGTGCAGGATGGATAAAAGAGGTTCCCCAATTACATTTGTATTTTATTTTTTTACTGCCCAGAGTATGCCAAACACTAGAGATGGCCTTACGGTTTGCCCGGCGGTTGTTCCGCGGAGAACTTTTCCCGTTCGCGATTTACTAAATATGCAAACATATGGTGATATTTGTGCCTCCCGTATTCTTTTACATTGTGAGGAACTTTGACCCATGACACATCCATCAGGTGGTACAGGACAGCCAATTGAGACGTTTCAGCACATGGACATACCCCCACCCTCTAAAAAAAAAAACGAGCTGGCAGACATTTTACATTCAGTCTTTTGCCAGTGTAAGGAGAGGTTGCTGTGTGGAGCAGGGACAGACTGTTAGGCACACCAAACGCTAGCTAATGTGGCCACAAAAGTCCTTTTAAGGACTGGTATAGGTGTGCTATCGATAGGTGTTACTTACTGAGGGATGTAATATACTTATAATATACTTTCTAACATAGAAAGTATATTATAGCACATTTGTATTGTGCAGCAGTTGTGTGCGGTTCTGCTGCAATACTGCAGCTACACAGAGTGCCAAACGCTATTGGAGCAAATAATTTCTACTGGTGTGATATACCAGTTGCCCCCCCAAAAAACTGATTGAAGCAGGGGTGTTATATACCAATGATATACTTTCTATATAGTGCATTTAGGTAGTGCAGCATTTGTTTGCGGTTTTGCTGCGTTACCTCAGCTACAGATAATGACAAACACTATTGGAACAAATAATTTCTACTGGCGTCATTTACCAGTTGCCCCCCAAAAAAATTGATTGAGGCAGGGGTGTTATATACCAATTGTATACTTTCTATATAGTGCATTTAGGTAGTGCAGCATTTGCGTGCGCTTTTGCTGCATTACCTCATCTACACAAAGTGACAAACGATATTGGAACAAATAATTTCTACTAGTGTGATTTACCAGTTGCCCCCCCCAAAAAACTGATTGAGGCAGGGGTGTGATATACCTTCTTCCACAAATACCGCTCTTTAGGGACCTTTGTCACAGGGTCATGTTGAAAATGACAGGCGAAAATTACACAGTTCGCGAACATTTAAGAAAACCGTCCCAGCCAATGTTCGTCCATCACTACCAAACACTATTGGGGTCATTTATTAAACTGGTGTAATGTAGAACTGGCTTAGTTGCCCATAGCAACCAATAAGATTCTACCTTTCATTTTCCAAAGGAATATTTTCCAAAAATGAAAGGTGGAATCTGATTGGTTGCTATGGACAACTAAGCCAGTTCTACTTTACACCAGTTTGATAAATGACCCCATGTTTATTTTTGCCCCATATGCCTGTTTTTCATTTTGGCACTTTCCTTGCCATTTATCAGCATCACTGCATCCTGGTAGGATGCTTATATGCAGAACTTTCTGTTTTGATTAATTCCTGCAGGATATTCAAACCAAACCGAGCATACTTTGGTCTATAATATTTCACAGGGCTTGCTCCGCCTAGCTAACAAAAAGAGCAGCGGTATAGAGGTGTGATTACTGCAGACATAGCAGGAAGAACAAGCCCTGAGAAACATGACAGAGAAAACGCATCAGGAAGCTAATGAAAACAGAAAGTTTTACATGTAACACTTCCCGCCTTGCCCATATTTTTGTGATCTTGGATAACTTTTTAAAAGAGCAAATGTGTCTATATACCGTACATTAAGTACAGATTTTTTTTTGTTTCTCTGACTACTGTCAGCAGGACACATATTTTTTAGATTTTCAGTCAAGTTTGGGTTTATATATAAATTTATATTTCATTTATATAACTGTTTATCAATGACACATTGATAAATAAAAGCTTAAAAACATGAAAAGTATGAATAACATTATTGTAAGATTTGCTACAATTTAGGGATACAGCACATATACAGTCAGATCCATAAATATTGGGATATTGACACAATTCTAACATTTCTGGCTCTATATACCACCACAATGGATTTGAAATTAAACAAACAAGATGTGCTTTAACTGCAGACTGTCCGCTTTAATTTGAGGGTATTTACATCCAAATCAGGTGAATGGTGTAGGAATTACAACAGTTTGCATATGTGCCTCCCACTTCTTAAGGGACCAAAAGTAATGGGACAATTGGCTTCTCAGCTGTTCCATGCCCAGGTGTGTGTTATTCCCTTATTATCCCAATTACAATGAGCAGATAAAAGGTCCAGAGTTAATTTCAAGTGTGCTATTTGCTTTTGGAATCGGTTACTGTCAACTCTCAAGATGAGATCCAAAGAGCTGTCACTATCAGTGAAGCAAGCCATCATTAGGCTGAAAAAACAAAACAAACCCATCAGAGAGATAGCAAAAACATTAGGGGTGGCCAAAACAACTGTTTGGAACATTCTTTAAAAAAAGGAACGCAACGGTGAGCTCAGCAACACCAAAAGACCCAGAGGACCACGGAAAATAACTGTGGTGGATGACCGAATAATTCTTTCCCTGGTGAAGAAAGCAACCTTCACAACAGTTGGCCAGATCAAGAACACTCTCCAGGAGGTAGGTGTATGTGTGTCAAAGTCAACAATCAAGAGACGACTTCACCAGAGGGAATCACCACAAGATGTAAACCATTGGTGAGCCTCAAAAACAGGAAGGCCAGATTAGAGTTTGCCAAACGACATCTAAAAAAGCCTTCACAGTTCTGGAACAACATCCTATGTACAGATGAGACCAAGATCAACTTGTACCAGAGTGATGGGAAGAGAAGAGTATGGGGAAGGAAAGGAACTGCTCATGATCCTAAGCATACCACTGTCACGGCTGAAAGTGGGGGAAACCCTCAGCCGTGCGGTGTCAAAGATAAGGGTAGCTGCTAGGCCAGGACAACAGGATCAGGGAGCAGGTCACTTCCTAACGCATCCCTAATTCTGACCCTGACTCCTAACTGTATGAGCCGACCCTGATGGTAGGAGGGCTCATACTCCGGAACCTAGGGTCCCTACTAGCCCTCAGAGTCAGGATAGCCCTGTGCTAGGAGCAGGGTAAGACGACCTATTCCTCCTAGGCACGGACGAACAGGAGTCTCACTGGCCAAGCTGCACAGGAAAGGGGAAACATAAACAGCATATGGCAATGGCAGGTAGTCAAACTAGTACCACACGTACCTGCCACAGACACACAGCCTGGAACCCATGCATAAGTGCTGCAGTCCTCAACAACATAAACGGAACAAAGGACCCCACAAACAGACGGCAAAGCATGCTGCACCCTCTTCCGAACGTCACCACGTGAGGAGCCATTGTGGTCATACTGTCACGGCTGAGAGTGGGGGAAACCCTCAGCCGTGCGGTGTCAAAGATAAGGGTAGCTGCTAGGCCAGGACGACAGGATCAGGGAGCAGGTCACCTCCTAACGCATCCCTAATTCTGACCCTGACTCCTAACTGTATGAGCCGACCCTGATGGTAGGAGGGCTCATAATCCGTAACCTAGGGTCCATACTAGCCCTCAGGATAGCCGTGTGCTAGGAGCAGGGTAAGACGACCTGTTCCTCCTAGGCACGGACGAACAGGAGTCTCTCTGGCCAAGATGCACAGGAAAGGGGAAACATAAACAGCATATGGCAATGGCAGGTAGTCAAACTAGTACCACACGTACCTGCCACAGACACACAGCCTGGAACCCATGCATAAGTGCTGCAGTCCTCAACAACATAAACGGACACAGGACACACCACACATCACACAGGAACACAGGACCATAAGCTGCAATAAACATAAAGACACCACAAGACATAGTTAACATCAGAACATCTATGCCTAGACATTACTTATGACCACAAGGGTGGCCCTCACTGGCAGATGGTATATAACCAGGAGGATGACTCCAGCTAACCATGGCTGAAGTACCCCTCAGATACAGGGATCCAGCAGAGGCTAAATAGCCCAAGTAGCCACACCCACACACAGATACACCCAGTGTTCACACACTAAGAAGGGAGTTAACCCTTCCTACACCTGGCAAGGGAAGAAGGCCAGTTTAAGGGGAAGTGTACAATCAACTATCACACTGCAGCTGTTACCGCAGGCAACGACATGCGTGGCAACCATGTCCTGGGAAATAGCCAGAAGGCCGAGACACTGCCACCACATGTACACAACACCACACAATGCCACGGGCAGCCACAAGTGAAGGGAAGTGTCACAGTGCACACATACATAAACCTCGTGCACACCAGACAGAGAAAGTGCATACATACACACACACATAGCCAGAGGCAACCGCACGCCTCAACAGTGAGACGCCTAGCAACCAGCTCAGGCTGCTACACTGCCAACAAACACCTGTTGTCCGCGGCAACCGCACTTGAGGCAAACTACTAACAGCCCCCAGCTGCGGTTGACAAAACACCCAGACCACGGGCAACTGCATGCGGCTCCCAAGGAGTCACGACCATGCACATGGGCGTGACAACCATCTCATCAGTGAATCATGGTGGTGGTAGTGTCATGGCGTGGGCATGTATGGCTCCCAATGGAACTGGTTCTCTTGTATTTATTGATGATGTAAATGATGACAAAAGCAGCAGGATGAATTCTGAAGTGTTTCGGACAATATTATCTGCTCATATTCAGCCAAATGCTTCAGAACTCATTGGACGGCGCTTCACAGTGCAGATGGACAATGACCCAAAGCATACTGCAAAAGCAACCAAAGAGTTTTTTAAGGGAAAGAAGTGGAATGTTCTGCAATGGCCAAGTCAATCACCTGACCTGAATCCGATTGAGCATGCAGTTCACTTGCTGAAGACAAAACTGAAGGAAAAATGCCCCAAGAACAAGCAGGAACTGAAGACAGTTGCAGTAGAGGCCTGGCAGAGCACCACCAGGGATGAAACCCAGCGTCTGGTGATGTCTTTGCGTTCCAGACTTCAGGCTGTAATTGACTGCAAAGGATTTGCAACCAAGTATTAAAAAGTGAAAGTTTGATTTATGATTATTATTATTATGTGCCATTACTTTTGGTCCCTTAACAAGTGGGAGGCACATATGCAAACTGTTGTAATTCCTACACCGTTCACCTGATTTGGATGTAAATACCCTCAAATTAAATCTGACAGTCTGCAGTTAAAGCACCTCTTGTTCGTTTCATTTCAAATTCATTGTAGGTGGTGTCAATTTTCAGGACTATGAAAATTGTAGATTCACACTGAAGGCATCAAAACTATGAATTAACACATGTGGAATTATATACATAACAAACAAGTGTGAAACAACTGAAAATATGTCATATTCTAGGTTCTTCAAAGTAGCCACCTTTTGCTTTGATTACTGCTTTGCACACTCTTGGCATTCTCTTGATGAGCTTCAAGAGGTAGTCCCCTGAAATGGTTTTCACTTCACAGGTGTGCCCTGTCAGGTTTAACAAGTGGGATTTCTTGCCTTATAAATGGGGTTGGGACCATCAGTTGCGTTGAGGAGAAGTCAGGTGGATACACAGCTGATAGTCCTACTGAATAAACTGTTAGAATTTGTATTATGGCAAGAAAAAAGCAGCTAAGTAAAGAAAAACTAGTGGCCATCATTACTTTAAGAAATGAAGGTCAGTCAGTCAGCCGAAAAATTGGGAAAACTTTGAAAGTAAGGGCTATTTGACCATGAAGGAGAGTGATGGGTTGCTGCGCCAGATGACCTGGCCTCCACAGTCACCAGACCTGAACCCAATCGAGATGGTTTGGGGTGAGCTGGACCGCAGAGTGAAGGCAAAAGGGCCAACAAGTGCTAAGCATCTCTGGGAACTCCTTCAAGACTGTTGGAAGACCATTTCAGGGGACTACCTCTTGAAGCTCATCAAGAGAATGCCAAGAGTGTGCAAAGCAGTAATCAAAGCAAAAGGTGGCTACTTTGAAGAACCTAGAATATGACATATTTTTCAGTTGTTTCACACTTGTTTGTTATGTATATAATTCCACATGTGTTAATTCATAGTTTTGATGCCCTCATAGTCATGAAATTAAAGAAAACTCTTTGAATGAGAAGGTGTGTCCAAACTTTTGCTCTATACTGTATATGTATACTTTCACTTGCATGTTTGTTCCTGTGTTCCCAAGGCTGCTAGTGCTGAGGACCTTTTCCTGATCATAACAACCAGTTATCTATAGTAAGTGTGGTTGCATTGATCTGTCCATTCTTCTGTCATCCCTTCCCCTTTGTACTGGATGAACAACCTACTCTGTCCTACACATGTCATGCCCCAAAGTGTTATTTACATAAAAGAAAACAATGTTTATTGTATTTTTTATATCAAATAATGTTCCTTTATTATATTTCTTAGTGAAGACTTATAGTACAGAAAATATTTACGTTGACCACCACTATTTCTATTTTTTAAAAGATTTACATTTCCAGTAAAGACATACAATTTGTAAGAATGAACTAAAATTATTCATGGCTACTCAAAACTTAATATGCTTTTATCTTTTTATATTGTGAATAATCTTCTTCATACTGATCAGGTGCCTGTCATAACTGATGAATTTTAATCGGGACACAATTATACTGCAACACAGAATTCAATTATTCTCCTTTCTTGCATCTGCACCTACATGGGAATTTATTTTATATGATGATAAATGCACACTACATACTGAACTGTCTATAAGCTTCTAATATAAGTGACTGGAGTGTGTTTGTCCTAAATGAGCAGACACTATTTTTTTTTTATTTGGTGGTTTATCGCCCATTTTTTTGTGGGAGGGGGGTCAGCAAAATAATTTTTGTGTCTTTTTGTGACATATATAATATAATTGTTTTTTAATATCTTATTTTTTTACACACACATGACATGTTACTTTGGCCAATGAACAAAAAAAATCTAATTAAGCTAAGCCAACAGAGCAGAATACTATTAAATCACTAGCAAAGGAATCAAGGCCCAATAAATATAACAGTGGCTTCTATAAAATATAGAACGGGTTGTGCAAGGGTACATACATACACACACACACACACACTTGGTCGGACCTTTAAAGGGAAGCTTACTTACCTGTTTCCCTGTCCTGGTTCTCCGCTCCTTCTGCTCCTGACCTGCAATACTTCACTGTACGTCGTCACTGAAAAGATCCGGTTTGACGCTGCCAGCATCTAATTACTGGCCGCGGCAGTGACTGGATCCTTTGTGTCATGTGATCATTTGTGATGACGTAAGAGGAGCCAGACACCTCTGTGGAAATGTTTTTTCCACTTGTTTTGTGTATATATTTTTTTTATTATGCTACTAAAATATATTCGGAGGGATATTCAAAATGTATTTATCAGTGAGAAGCACCAGTAATGGGAACAAACAACCCATTCTGGTGATGTTAGTCTTTCTTAAAGCTTATATGGGTCTGCAAGAACCCAGCAGTGATGCCATGCTGGAGGTTCTTAATGGCAATGAGATAGCTCACAGAATTGCAGGATATTTTTAATAAAGACTATTTGCTAAGTTACTTCAATTGTAATTAGAGATAAGCGAATCGAAACAGACGAAGTGGAATTCGATCTGAATTTCAGGAAAAATTTGATTTGCAATGAATGTGAATTTCCTTTCACTTTGTGGTAACGAATCACAATTTTTCCTAAAAAGGAGGCTACAATGGCAACTACACATGTGAGGACATGGGGCAAGGAACTCTGGGAAGTCGGGCTGACCCATAATGCCATGCATGCAGCCAATCAGCAGCCAGCCAGCCCTGTGATGTCACAGCCCTATAAATACGGCAACCATCTTAGAGTCAGACATTTTCAAGCGTTCTGAGTGCAGGGACAGACATGAGAAGGCGCTAGGGACAGCAATTGGAAAAACCTGATTGTGAAAAAAAAATATGAAAAAACTATTTATAATTGCAGGGGAAGGATATGTAGGAATCATTTCACAGCATCTTAATGCAGGGAGAGATGTCAGAAGGCACTAGTGACAGTGCCATAAAAGCGCAGGGAAAGATTATTTGGGGATCCAAATAGCCATTATACAGCTCTGTCATTCCAGCAATTTGTTCTTGGGGTGCAACTGCTATTTTGAAAAGCCTTAAGTGGCTTTTATCTTTTCAAACAAGAAAAATATATACGCAGTTCACTTCTGCAGTTATATGTGTTGAAAGCGTACAGAAAGAAAAAAATATACGCACTTCACTGGTGCACTTATTTGTGGCAAAAGCATTTAGTAGCCTATTTCAGTACAGAAAGAAAAATATATACACACTTCACTGGTGCACTTATTTGTGGCAAAAGCGTTCAGTGGCCTATTTCATTATAGAAAGAAAAAAATATACGCACTTTACTGGTGCAGTTATTTGTGGTAAAAGGGTTTAGTGGCCAATTTCAGTACAGAAAGAAAAATATATACGCACTTCACTGGTGCATTTATTTCTGCTGAAAGCGTTTACTGGCCTATTTCAGTACAAAAAGAAAAATATATACTCAGTTTACTTCTGCAGTTATATGTGTTGAAAGCGTACAAAAACAAAAAATAAAATACACACTTCACTGGTGCACTTATTTGTAGCAAAAGCGTTTAGTGGCCTATTTCACTCTAGAAAGAAAAAAATATACGCACTTCACTGGTGCACTTATTTGTGGCAAAAGCTTTTAGTGGCCTATTTCAGTACAGAAAGAAAAATATATACACACTTCAGTGGTGCATTTATTTCTGCTGAAAGCGTTTACTGGCCTATTTTTAGTACAAAAAGTAAAAAAATATTCTCAGTTCACATCTGTGGTTATATGTGTTTAAAGCATGATTGGGAGTCAGCAGCGTGGCAGCAGTGAGAGGTCGGGAGCCAAATGTGCCCGGGGTATGCCACCTCCTTCGAAGCAGCCTACCTACACGGGAGGTAGTGGTGCAGGGGTTCACGGAAGTAGCGGCTGTAGCAGTCAGTCAGTGCGGCGATTATATGCGTTATTTTGTATTTCAGTACAAAAAGAAAAATACATTCTCAGTTCACGTCAGTGGCGGTTATGTGTCTTAAAAGCGTTTAGTGGCCTATTTTAGTACAACAAGAAAACTATATTCTTAGTTCATGTCGGCGGTTATATGTATTGAAAGCATGGCTGGGAGTCAGCAGGGTGGCAGCAGTGAGTCAGCAGGGTGGCAGCAGTGGGATATCGGAAGCCAAACTTGCCCGTAGTAGACCATCTGCTTCGCAGCAGCCTACCTACCCGGGAAGTAGGGGTGCAGGGGTTCACGGAAGTAGCGGCAGCAGCAGTCAGTGCGGCGGTTTATATTTGTTATTTAGTATTTTAGTACAAAAAGAAAAATACATTCTCAGTTCACATCGGAGGCGGTTATATGTCTTGAGGCCTACTTTAGTACAAAAAGAAAAATACATTCTCAGTTCACATCGGCGGCGGTTATATGTGTTGAAAGCGTTTAATGGCCTATTTCAGTACAAAACGAAAAATACATTCTCAGTTCACATTGGCGGCGGTTATGTCTTGAAAGTGTTTAAAATACATTCTCAGTTCACATCGGCGGCGGTTATGTCTTGAAAGTGTTTAGTGGCCTATTTCAGTACAAAAAGAAAAATGTATTCTCAGTTCACATCGGCGGCTGTTATATGTGGTAAAATCTTTATTGAATTATTTTGGCCGTAAAATCTCCATGATGTCTCCATGATAAATCTGCAGTGTGGGGGCCCCGTGTGGCTTCTACACACTTTCAAAATAATCCTTCAGCGTGGCGAATAGTTGCCGGATGACCTTCCCAGGAGCTGCTGTTGGGAGCAGCGGTTTATTTCTGAGACGTCCGTATAGTGCGGGAGGAAACCGAAGACCCTATCCATCTCCATGCTCCATTATATGTGGTATAATCTTTATTGACGTATTTTGGTCGAAGTTATATGTGGTAAAACCTTTTGGGACGTATTTCGGTCGAAAAACTAATTTTATTCAGTGTTCAGCGCTGCAGTTATATGCGGTAAAATCTTTATTGACGTATTTTGGTCGAAAATAAACCATTTATTCAGCGGTCAGCGCTGCGTTTATATGCGGTAAACTCTTTAGTGACGTATCTTGATGAACTTCGTGACTCTTCTGGGCTCGAAGCTATCTTGGTGCTTTGTCTTCTCATTGTCTGTAGCTATTAGAGGCCTGTTAATGTCAGGCAGGTTCCGCAGGAAGTATCTGGGTCGATGAGAAGCCGATACCACACTTGCATCAATCTTGACAGGATTGTTTTTTGGAATGCTTTCTCTATTGTAACCACCATCATTGAATAAGCAGAAGAATGGCGGATTCTCTCCACTTAATTTTTATCATTAAATTTATTAAATATTGAATATTAAATTGAACCAAAGCTTGATTAAAATGATAAGAAAGTAAACTTAAAATAGCCAATATATTATCCCAATCTTCGAGGGAACAATACATTTCATGGACAATAAATTTGCCAAGCCTTTTGTGCAGGAGAACGTGTATTATTAAATCATGTAAGCAACACTTTATAAAGAACACTTTATAAAGTTTAGAAATTTTTAACCTTCTGTTCTGTTCCTTATTCCCTATAAATGAATATACAAAGCGGCCACTCTGTGGCCTCCTCATGCTGCTGCCACCTCCACAATCTCTTGTTGTCGCGACACTCTCTGGCCACTCTGTGGCCTCCTGATGCTGCTGCCACCTTTGCAATCTCTCGTCATCATGCAACTCTATGGACTCCTCATGCTGTGGCCTCCTCATGCTGCTGCCACCTCCACACTATTTCACCTTACCACTCCGTGGTCTCCTGATGCCGCTGCCACCTCCACTCTCTGTCATTGTGCCACTATGTGGCCTCCTCATGCTGTGGCCTCCTCATGCTGGCACCACCTCCACAATATGTCACCTTCCCACTTTGTGGTCTCCTGATGCTGCCGCCACCTCACCTCTAGACTATGTCATTGTGCCACTTTGTGGCCTCCTCATACTGCTGCCACCTCCAGACTCTGTCATTTTGCCACTCGGTGGCCTTCTCCTGATGCTACTACTGCTGCAGCCGCCACCTCCAGACTCTGTCATTGCGCAACTTTGTGGGTTCCTCATACTTCTGCCACCTCCAGACTCTGTCATTATGCCACTCGGTGGCCTCCTCATACTGCTACCACCTCCAGACTCTGTCATTGTTCCACTTGTGGCCTTCTCCTGATGCTGCTACTGCTGCTGTCGTCACCTCCAGACTGTCATTGTGCCACTCGGTGGCTTCCTCATACTGCTGCCACCTTCACACTCGGTCATTGTGCCACTCGGTGGCCTCCTTATACTGCTGCCACCTTCACACTTTGTCATTGTGCCACTCAGTGGCCTCCTCACACTGCTGCAATCTCCAGACTGTCATTGTGCCACTTGGTGGCCTTCTCCCGATGCTGCTGCTGCTGCCGCCACTTTGTGGCCTCCTGATGCTGCCACCACCTCCACACTGTCATTGTGGCACTCTGTGGTCTCCTGATGCTGCCACCACGTCCAGATTCTGTCATTGTGCCAGTATGTGGCCTCCTGATGCTGCCGCAACCTCCAGACCCTGTCAATGGGCCACTCTGTGGTCTCCTCATGCTGTGACCACCCTCCCCACTTCATGACTGGGCCACTATTTTGCCTTTCGGCCTGGCTGACATCATCATTTGTTTGACCCTTCTTCTGATCTGTCAGAAGGAAGGAAAAATAAAACGCACAACGGATCCTGTCTGTGTAGCAGCTGTAAGGCCTGTATGGTTCCATTAGAATTGGCTTATGATTTGGTAGCCAAAAGCAGGAGGGGGTACAAAACACAGAAGACTTGCAAATATTTAATTCACGTTTCATCTGTTTTAAATCCACTACTGTTTTTTTTTGGCATTAGCAATACTGATGGATTATTGCGCAAATGCTGACCGAGTGAAGGCGTATGCTCCACAGACAGGATCCATTTTTTTGGGGTTATTGTTCTGACGGATGAGAGGAAGGGAAAATAAATCAGTGACGTAAACACAAACTTACTGCTGACACCCTCTCCACTCTGTTGGGGGGCTCTACTTAGCGTTTAATTGAACAGGTTCTGATAACATCTATGTGGAATCAGCTGGTGATGGTGTAAAAGGAGTACACTTCTTCTTGGCGCTAACATTGACCTGTAAGGCTGAGTTCATACTTGAGTTATTTGGTCAGTTTTGGCCCCGTGACTGCCCAAATAAGTGAAGTGTGCAGTGATTCTAAGAGCGACGCCTGTCGCCTGTTACAGTAATTTAAATAACTGAACCATGTAGTATATTGACTAAGTGTCCGAGACTAATACAAATGAAACATGTCAGCTGGAAATATGTTTTGACACCTGACTTCAGCTGTACTTGGTCTGTAGACTTACCTACAGTGATTCAGATAACACCCATTTAATCTCCAGTGGTAGGCAGTCCAACTCAAACCAAAAGTTTTTCTTGCTTGAGCTGTTTTCTAATAGTAATAAATTGAAACTTTATTGACAGTTTTTCAATTGATTATATCCCTATTTATTTCTATTGCCATGTGACCACTGAGACAAAGTTGCATGAAGATGCAACATCTGTGTTTTGAACTCATCAAATTCTAAATTCCTATCTGTCACATGTCTTGACCAATTACTCGATACATAGGAGATTTTTTTTATATTATATTGTCTTATAGAAAATCACAGGGTTGAAAACATAAAAAATATAACAACATCAGTAAATCTTATGCAGTTTAGTTAAGAGATTATTTCAATGACATGATTTACTCTTATATGACTTTAATAACTCTCAGCATATCAGAAGAAAACATCTGAAAAGTTCTGGTGCAGGGGCAAATAATATATTCATCCACACTATTCTATTGTTATAAATTGATCCAGCAATGTCATAATTCAGCTGTTCTGGAAAATAGAAAAACCTGGTTCTTCTCAACTACTACAGCTGTAGCAGTGACTGATTTATGCTTCTACACTGTGTTATTATTTTTTTAGCTGTTGTGAATCTTACGTATTAGCATTTGTAAGACTGGAGGTGAAGTGTGCTTGTTGTACAAAGTAGGTTTTAAAAGTATCCTTTGAATGTAATGCTGATCAAAGAGACATGAGGATATGAGAATGTAGGAGCTGACTATGAGGAGAATGACAAAAGAGCCAAGCAGACTCTGGACAAAAATCAGAGAATTATATAGATCATTAAAACATTTAGTGTCTCTTTACTTAGCAGGGTTTATGACATGTTCAAAATGGCATTTCATTAGAATGTTAGCAGACAACACAAGAGTGTTAACACAAATGAATATGAATCTAGGGATAAAGAAGTAGGCGAAAAGTCTATGCCAATGGCTGATTTGCTCAGGTTAGAGATGAGTGAGGTTTCAAAAATTTGATTTGGGAGCTTCGGCAAAAAAAAGTGTTTAGTTCTGAATTAATTTGTCACAAAGCACGTTAAATCAGCTATATCCCAGCCTGCAGGGAGAGTGTATCTTGGTTTATATCACTGTGCATTGCAGCAATATACATAGCTAGTTCTTTCTGGTAGTGAAACAGTTACTGTACATCAGTATGACAGGCAGGTCTCATACAGTATATGGAAGTGCACATCATCGTGCAGGCCACCAATAACCCTAGCTAACCCCTAGCTAAACCAAAAGAAAAGCATACATCAGTCTTTAGTAAAATAAAAAAACCACTTGTGCCTTTGCAAAACCTGTGTCCCAATGATGCTTTAGTGGAACAAAAGAAGGACATGGAGGCAGTGCCAATAAAGTAGTAGAGGAAAAAAAAGTTATTTTAAGACATGTTGTGGCATTGCAAACACATGCTATTGAATCACTTCTGTTACCTGTAAAATGACTGTGTGTCACTATTAGGCTTAGTTCACACTTCCCTTATTTCGTCAGTTATGCTTCAAAAACACAGAACAGGTGCAAATCTTTTCATGATACCTTATCTGAGAGTAGGATTGACTTCTGATTTTAGCTCACCATACAATAACTACTGGAATTAACTGACCAAATAACTAAAGTGTGGACTCAGCCTTACAGATTATCATCAGGTATAATAAACTTAGTCTAGCATTGGCCCAAGATTATAATATAGTGGGAAATAACTATCTCATTTCACGTTTGTGGGGTGTCCAAATTAATTGCTGGATAACCTTTTCTGTTAGCCACTGGCAATACTATAGTGGGAAAGAGCTGTCTTATTTTACACCATCTGCTGGTTCCACATAGATTGATAGATAATCTAATTTGTTAGCCACTGAAACAAGTAGTGGCACCATTAGAGTGGGGAGGGTGTCAGCAGTAAGTTTGTATTGACTTTGCTGTTTATTTTTCCTTCTTCTGATTCATCAGAACAACAACAAAAAATTGATCCTGTCTTTTGAGCATCCTCCTTCACACAGTGAATATTTAGTCAGTACATGATAAGTATTTGTAAGGCAAAAACAGGAGTGGGTCCAAAACAGAGATGCCATGTAAACAAAATATTTGCATGTCTTCTGTTTTTTGGACCCACTCTTAATTTTGGCTTTCAAATCATGATCAAATCCTGAAGCAAAATACTGACCATGTGATCGAGGCCAGGATCAGTTGTTGTGTTTTTCATTTTTCAGTTCTTCTGACAGATCAGAAGAATGGTAAAATAAACAGTGATGTCAAAAAGGTCAAACAGGGACACTAGTGGCCCCATTTCAGAGTGGTGAGGGTGGCAACAGCAGAAGGAGTCAACATAGTGGCCCAGTCATAGAGTGGGGAGGGGGGGCAACAGCAGTGGTAGTAACAGCACATGATGGCAGCAGGAGAAGATAGCAAACTCGGCCACATGTAGCCACAATTCAAGATTGTCTACCCAGTAGTCCAGGGGATCTTGGATCTGGGGTGACAGGGTGCACTCCAAGTATGCCACCACCTGCTGTTTCAGGTTCTTCTCCAAGTCCTCCTTCTGCTGACTGTTTTTTGACTGGTGAAGAAATGTGTTCATCATAGACTCAAGACTAAAATTGCTTCTGACAGAGCTGGTGCTGATCCTGCCTCCCACCCCCACCCCTCCTGTACCAGTCATGGCAGTGGAGCATGAGCACAGAGGGTCACCGTGGTCAGGCATTTATGAGGATGGGTGATGGCGCTGTGGTTCCAATAGTGCCTGATGAAGGGCGTATGTTAGCCCGAAACGTTGCATGCAACTGATATACCACTGTCTCCGGCTGAAATAATATGAAATTAATCACTATTTATCATCATCATGGAGTGCTGTCTAAATATTTGTGTGATATCTACAGTTCTTGAGGTGGAGCTACAGAACACAACCCGAACGTGCACCCACCCCTGCCATTGTTTGAAAAGAGTGCTGTGGCCTATTGATTTGAAACAATAGAACAACACAGGTTATTCACCCCAATTTGAAAATCAAGGTCTAATAGAATTGCTTATCTATTAAACAAGGAGGACACTGTTTAATTAGATAGCTCTGTGCCCTACACAGGGATTGATGAAAACTGCGCTGTCTCCTATGGATTCCTTCAGTTTCAAATTACATTCCCTGCACTGTCCCTGCAGTCTCCCTATACTTTCCCTACAGTGTGTAAAATACAATCTCCCTACACTGTCACTGCTCTCTCCCTATCCAATATTCCACAATTAAAATCTCACAGTGAAATGTCAGGGACAGTGTGGGATGAGACTTTTAAAAGGCTGTGACATCACAGGGGCTGGATAGCTGCTGATTGGCTGTCTGCACGGCATTATGGGTGATTTCGCATTCTCGTGCTTTTTACTTACACTTTGTAGTAAAAAAATACAAAAAAGTTACCTGCTTTTAAGCCACAGTAAAGAATCTTAATTCTTGCTGCCTTATAGCTGCCACTCACTGTGAGCTCACTGTATACAAATGTAAACAGCTCCCATTGAACTTAATAATTAGTGTTGAGAGATTCAAAGTATCCAAAGTGGACTTCGATCCAAATACCAGAAAAAATTAGATTCACTACAAAGCTGAATTTCCTCGCACTTTGTGGTAACAAATAAATTTTTCCTAAAATGATGGCTGAAACTAAAAAAAATTATAATTACCTCACCCACTTGATCGCAGAGAGGCCATACGCTCCTGTCTTGATTGAAGAAAAAACGCCAAAAGAACTACGGTGAATGTAATCATGCTGGGCATGCATGGTGATGTCATAACTGATGATGTCACCGCTCATGCCAAGAGTTATCAAATGGTGAGGTCATCAAGCTTGCCACAGGTCTTTTGGTGAGTTTTTTTCAATAAAGATGGGAGCGGATGGCTTCTTTGCAATCAAGTAGATGAGGTGAGTATAGTTTTTTTTAACCCCTGATTAATCCCTGAGCAGCTGAATGTGAGTCACAGATGATGCAAACAGTGTTGAACGCGCGGCATCTGAGGGGTTAAATGACGGGGCGCCGTGATCAGCGTTCCCTGTCATTGCGCCCAATGCATACAATGAAAAGTGATTCATGAAGAAGTAATTCGTAACAAATCAATTTTTTTGTCAAAGTTCGTCCAAGTAGCCAAATCGAAGTTTTCAAAACTTCGCTCATCTCTATTAGTTATAGATCAGTCATGAGTAACTGTTAAGGTCCTCCTAAAGGCAATACCACTGAGTTCAAATGCATGAAACCACATTGTAGACTTCATACACTAAAAAATAAACCCAGAGATTAAAAATGAGAAGTGCTCAATTTGAGAGTGTGAGGACATGATTAAAGTAATTGCGATATAACAGGCAGAGAGGAGATTATGTGTACCATCTGAAGATTAGCAAGAAATGTTGACAATAGCCGTGTTGGGCAAGGCTTTGTAAATACAAGGATTTGTTTTGTAGAGAATTCTTTGTATGATGAGCAGCAAGTTATTCACCTTATTGTTTGTTTTACCTTTTGAAAAAAGCATATACTGCATATGTATATATATATATATATATATATATATATATATATATATATATATATATCACATATAATAAAAATAAGCTTAAGTTCTGTTTTAACAATATGTGACAGTGACCCTTTCCCTTACCTACTAAATGGCATGCCATGCCAAGGTATGTTCTCAGTTTTGATTTGGCTCCAGTATTTTCAAAGATTTACAGAGCAGCAATGTCTAAAACTAAATTAATTGCAATCATTTACCTACTTTTATCTTAGAAAAAGAAAACAACTTTCAGGAAAAAAAAATAAAAAAATTTAGGCATGAGTGCATTAAGCACAAAACCAGTTCAGCTAATTTCAGATGATGAAAAAAGTGATTGCAGCTCTAAACGAAAGGCATATATTTTGAGCAAATTTGAATTGCAGTTTGATGAAGAACGTTTCATCTTCTGAATAGATGCATAATGCAGAATGATGTCTAGTGGTCAGATGACAGCAATTCTTTTTTCTGCCAATATGAGCATTGGAAGTTCCCAAGGCATAATGCACTTTGCTGAGTAATAGGCATGCTATAGGGAACCTTTAACTGTACCAATATGGACAGTACAATACCAACTGTGTGTTCTGTTGACGCTTTTCGAAAACTTCTTATTCGTAACAGTTACTGTTACGAATAAGAAGTTTTCGAAACGCGTCAACAGCCAATACACCAGAGTGAAATTGTGTCCTGTATGTCTGTAAATACTTGCCAATAAAGAAGGAGAAAAGACACTTCAACAAAAGTGAGTGCTGGAGTCGACATCTTTCTGTTATTTGTTGCACCTGTATAAGGATGTTGAAAAACCAGGCACCGAGCACACGGGTATATTCCAATTGCAAGACACAGTGAGCTGGCATCTGTGTTGTATAAGATTAGATACACAGCTCAGCAGACAGTATCACACATGATAGGATTAGATACACAGCTCAGCAGACAGTATCACACAGGATAGGATTAGATACACAGCTCAGCAGACAGTATCACACAGGATAGGATTAGATACACAGCTCAGCAGACAGTATCACACATGATAGGATTAGATACACAGCTCAGAAGACAGTATCACACAGAATAGGATTAGATAAACAGCTCAGGAGACAGTATCACACAACATAAGATTAGATACACAGCTCAGCAGACAGTATCACACAGAATGGGATTAGATACACAGCTCAGCAGGCAGTATCACACAACATAAGATTAGATACACAGCTCAGCAGACAGTACACACAGGATAGAATTAGATACACAGTTCAGCAAGGATTAGATACACATCTCAGCAGACAGCATCACATAGAATAGGATTAGATACATAGCTCAGCAGACAGTATCACATAGGATAGGATTAGATACACAGCTTAGCAGACAGTATTACACATGATAGGATTAGATACACAGCTCAGCAGACAGTATCACATAGGATAGGATTAGAAACACAGTTTAGCAGACAGTATCACATAGGATAGGATTAGATACACAGCTCAGCAGACAGTATCACACAGGATAGGATTAGATACACATCTCAGCAGACAGTATCACACAGGATAGGATTAGATACATAGCTCAGCAGACAGTATCACACAGGATAGAATTAGATACACAGTTCAGCAAGGATTAGATACACATCTCAGCAGACAGCATCACATAGAATAGGATTAGATACATAGCTCAGCAGACAGTATCACATAGGATAGGATTAGATACACAGCTCAGCAGACAGTATTACACATGATAGGATTAGATACACAGCTCAGCAGACAGTATCACATAGGATAGGATTAGATACACAGCTTAGCAGACAGACAGTATTACACATGATAGGATTAGATACACAGCTCAGCAGACAGTATCACACAGGATAGGATTAGATACACATCTCAGCAGACAGCATCACATAGAATAGGATTAGATACACAGCTCAGCAGACAGTATTACACATGATAGGATTAGAAACACAGTTTAGCAGACAGTATCACACAGGATAGGATTAGATACACATCTCAGCAGACAGTATCACATAGGATAGGATTAGATACACAGCTCAGCAGACAGTATCACACAGAATAGGATTAGATATACAGCTCAGAAGACAGTATCACACAGGATGGGATTAGATACACACATCAGCAGGCAGTATCACACAACATAAGATTAGATACACAGCTCAGCAGAATATCACACAGGATAGGATTAGATAAACAGCTCAGCAGACTGCATCACACAGGATAGGATTAGATATACAGCTCAGAAGACAGTATCACACAGGATGGGATTAGATACACACATCAGCAGGCAGTATCACACAACATAAGATTAGATACACAGCTCAGCAGAATATCACACAGGATAGGATTAGATAAACAGCTCAGCAGACTGCATCACACAGGATAGGATTAGATACACAGCTCAGCAGACAGTATCACACAGGATAGGATTAGATACACAGCTCAGCAGACAGTATCACACAGGATAGGATTAGATACATAGCTCAGCAGACAGTATCACACAGGATAGGATTAGATACACAGCTCAGCAGACAGTATCACACAGGATAGGATTAGATACATAGCTCAGCAGACAGTATCACACAGGATAGGATTAGATACACAGCTCAGCAGACGTATCACATAACATAAGATTATATGCACAGCTCAGCAGACAGTTTAACACCGGATAGAGTTAGATACACAGTTCAGCAAGGATTAGATACACAGCTCAGCAGACAGTATCACACATGATAGGATTCGATACTCAGCACAGTAGGCAATATCACACAGGATAGGATTAGATATACAGCTCAGCAGGCAGTATCACACAGGATATGATTAGATACACAGTACTGCAGGCAGTATCACACAGAATAGGATTTGATACACAGCTCAGCAGACAGTATCACACAGGATAGGATTAGATACACAGCTCAGCAGACAGTATCACACAGGATAGGATTAGATACACAGTTCAGCATACAGTGGGGCGGGGTGCTGTAGAGGTCACTGTTATGGGGGATGCTGTCGATATCTTTTAGCGACACACATAAACTTTAAATTAAATAGATCAAATATACTCGTGCGAAGCTGGGTCCTTCTGCTAGTGTATATATATATATATATATATATATATATAAAGAAAAAATCAGCCAGCAGCACTCCAATATTGCAAGGAAAATAGTGTGGTTTATTGACCCAAAGTCAAGCGACGTTTCGACAGCTTGTTGCTGTCTTTATCAAGCCTAGTGCACAAGTGTTACAAGCGTGCTTTATATAGGGATATTGATCATCTAATAATGTTACATCAATTGATAGAACATGATGAAAAATTAATATATATAGTGATACAAACAGTTACATAGATATATGAAAATCACTGTCATGATCTGACAAGTATAGTGAGGATAAATAAATATTCATTATTACAACATCCTTTACATAGTGTACAGAAAATCTTAATAGGTGCAGGTGAAAACAATAATTGCGTGAAGTTAAAAACACTCACTGTCAGCTGGGTGACTGTATGTAGTTCAAATCGTGTGCTCCGCGGCGTTCCCATTCACCAACCGCGCATGCGCGAGACAAGCAAATATCGCGTTGCTTCTGGCGTCTAGGAACACACTGGCAACCACAATCAGGATGGCCGAGACAGCCTCACAAGTGATATGCGCATGTCAAGATAGCAGTAGGAGCCGCCCATCAGTCACTACGTAATCGTAGTCGCATACATGAATGAATAACTGGGTATAGGGAACGGAATTGTGGAAATATGAGGTAATAAAGGAGCTTATATAGAAGGTAAGGTCTAGGACACTAACAGCCCGTGATCTACATGGTATACATATAAGGTCACTGGATTAAGCGTCTTATCAACCTATAGAACAGATATAAGGAGGCTATGCAAATAGTGAAAAGAGAAAGATACCCAACACTGGCAGGTCACGTTAGTGATCCATCAGTGTTAGAATGACAGAGAAGTAGGCGTCGCCAGGGGGAACCCACGAACCGCCACTACTCATATATGAGGGTGCATCACTCTATCACCAATGCATTTCAGTCTCACAGCCATAGCTGTATATATAAAAAATATAGAAGTACCCTATAGAATATAAATAAATATAGATATTTATTAGAGATATAACGACTGTTCGGGCGGACAACTAGTGCAAAAAAGACAACAATACGCATTAATGTTGCAACAGCAGTCCAAATATCATGATGTGGATCCAATGTATACAATATGGGTAGCCGACTGGAGCCTCAATGGACTTTGCATCATACAGCACCACAGTTATGACCTTGAGAGTATTCTTCATCTAAAAACAAAAGAGAGAAATTATGTAAAATTCTCAAAAAAAACTTTTTTGCTTGGTTACACGCTTTAATGTATATACATGTACATTCACCGTACAGTCGGGAATATGGATCAGGCGATTAACGGAATGAGACAGTATTAATCAACCCTAAAGTCGACGTTTAACCCATTGGGTTTTAGAGTCTTTAAATTGTAAATCCAATATAATTCACGTTTTTTGAGGAGAGCTTGTCTATCTCCTCCCCGTCTCCCTAGTTCTATTTGTTCCAAAATACGAAATTTCAGATCATTTTGCGTATGTCCTGCATCTTTAAAATGTTTGGACACCGGCAAGTCCATTTTCTCCTTCCTAATGGAATAACGATGCTGATTAAGCCGTGTCTTTACATCCCACGTGGTCTCGCCAACGTACCACTTGCCACAAGGGCAGGTCAGTTGGTAGACCACGTAGGATGAATCACAGGTGAGGAATTGAGTGATTTTGATCACTCCATTAGTGGCTGGATTGAAAAATCTATCTCCCTTAATCATAAGTTTGCAGTTTATGCAGTGGTAACAAGGATAGCACCCAGTGCGAGTAGAGCCACACATTTCTCTTACACTAGTTTTGGCCCACTAGTTAGTGTCCTAGACCTTACCTTCTATATAAGCTCCTTTATTACCTCATATTTCCACAATTCCGTTCCCTATACCCAGTTATTCATTCATGTATGCGACTACGATTACGTAGTGACTGATGGGCGGCTCCTACTGCTATCTTGACATGCGCATATCACTTGTGAGGCTGTCTCGGCCATCCTGATTGTGGTTGCCAGTGTGTTCCTAGACGCCAGAAGCAACGCGATATTTGCTTGTCTCGCGCATGCGCGGTTGGTGAATGGGAACGCCGCGGAGCACATGATTTGAACTACATACAGTCACCCAGCTGACAGTGAGTGTTTTTAACTTCACGCAATTATTGTTTTCACCTGCACCTATTAAGATTTTCTGTACACTATGTAAAGGATGTTGTAATAATGAATATTTATTTATCCTCACTATACTTGTCAGATCATGACAGTGATTTTCATATATCTATGTAACTGTTTGTATCACTATATATATAAATTTTTCATCATGTTCTATCAATTGATGTAACATTATTAGATGATCAATATCCCTATATAAAGCACGCTTGTAACACTTGTGCACTAGGCTTGATAAAGACAGCAACAAGCTGTCGAAACGTCGCTTGACTTTGGGTCAATAAACCACACTATTTTCCTTGCAATATTGGAGTGCTGCTGGCTGATTTTTTCTTTAGTTCATTGGACCTAGGTGCTGGTCCTCACTGGCCAGACGTGCACCCCACGCTTCTACAGTGTGCTGCTTCCTCGTTTTCCCAACTCTATATATATATATATATATATATATATATATAAAAATGAGTTTCTGTCTGTCTGTCTAGACGTCTGTCTGGACGTTCTTTATGTGTGACCAATCGACTCAATCGATCTTCACCAAATTTGGCACACAGGTACATTAGGTGTCCGGGGAGGTTTTAAACCGGGTCTCGGCTCTCTAGGACATACCATTTCTGAGATATTCCCAAAAAATTACCCACATTAGCCAACACAAGCCTGCAAGTCTTTCTCTTCAAATCCCAACTGCCATAAACACAGTTTTACTCCAGGTTTCCATAACAACCTTGACATTTTTCTTTACTGCTTAAAGGGGCGGGCACTGTGAAGGTCACTGTTTTTAAAGGGGCGGGCACAGTGGAGGCTACTGTTATTAAAGGGGAAGGGAACTGTGGAGGTCACTGGTATTAAATGGGCGGGCATTGTGGAGGTCACTGTTATTAGAGGGGCGGTCGCTATAAATGTCACTGTTAAAGGGGCAGACACTGTGAAAGTCACTATTAAAGGGGCGGTCACTGTGAAAGTCATTGTTAAAGGGGTGGTCTCTGTTAAAGGGGAGGTCACTGTGAAATTCACTGTTAAAGGGACGGTCACTGTGAAAGTCACTGTTAAAGGGGCAGTCACTGTGAAAGTCACTGTTTAAAGGGCAGCCACTGTTAAAGGGGCAGTCACTTTGAAAGTCACTGTCACGGCTGAGGATGGGGGAAATCCTCAGCCGTGCGAGGCCAGATGCTGTTGGCCTACTCGGCCAGGAGAACAGGATAGGGAGCAGGTCACCTCCTAACAGCGTCCCTACCCTGACCCTAACTCCTAACTGCATGGGCCGACCCTAAAGGTAGGAGGACCCATGCGCAGGAACCTCTGATCCCTAACTCACCCTCCGTCCGGTCCCTGCGCTAGGAGTCAGGGTAGGACGACCTACTCCTCCTAGACGCGGAGGAGCAGGAGTCTCACTGGCCAAGCTGTTGGGAAAAAGGGGAACACAAACAGCTTTACGGGTATGGCAGGCGAACTAGAAGTTCCACCAACCTGCCACAGCCTTGCTGACTGGATCCCTGTGCAACAGGAATCCAGAACCGTAAACTGCACAAAGTAACAAGGAAGGTCCCAACAGAACATCACATACAACATGACATACAAGAAGACATAAACATAACGACAATATTTTTATGACCACAGGGGTGGCTCTCACAGGCAGGAAAAAACACAGGAGGCTGCTCCAGCCAGCATGACTGAAGCAACCTCCTGAGCCATGTAAAAGTGAGAGGCTTTATAGGCCAAGTAGCCACACCCACAGTCAGACACACCCAGTGACACACACGCACACTGGGAAGGGAGTTAACCCTTCCAACACCACAGAAGGGAAAAACACCACTTAAACGGGAAGTGCACACAATACATACAACGTGCATAACATACACACACACCTAACATAAAGGTTGCTAGGTGTAACCGCATGAAGATGCCGCAAGCTGCCTAGCACCAGCTCAGGCTGCTATCTGCGACAATCTCGAACCACATGTTGCCCGCGGCAACCACAAGTGAGGCAACACACAAGTAGCCCTCACCTGTGGTTGAACTACCAAAAACAAACCGCAGGCAACCGCATGCGGTTAAGGAGTCACGGTCATAGCCGTGGCCGTGACAGTCACTGTTAAAGAGGCGATCACTGTTAAAGTCACTATTAACGGGGCAGTCATTGTGAAAGTCACTATTAAAGGGACGGTCACTGTGAAAGTCACTGTTAAAGGGGCGGTCACTATAAAAGTCACTGTTAAAGGGACGGTCACTGTGAAAGTTACTGTTAAAGCGGCGGCCACTGTGAAAGTCATTGTATAAGGGCGGTCACTGTCAAAGGGGCGGTCATTGTGAAAGTCACATTTAAAGGGGTGGTCACTGCTAAAGAGGCAGCCACTGTGAAAGTCACTTTTAAAGGGGCGGTCACTGTTAAAGGGGCGGTCACTGTGAAAGTCACTGTTAAAGCGGTGGTCACTGTGAAAGTCACTGTTAGAGGGGCAGTCACTGTAAAAGTCACTGTTAAAGGGGAGGTCAATGTGAAAGTCACTGTTAAAGGGGCAGTCACTGTGAAAGTCACTGTTAAAGGGGTGGTCACTGGTAAAGGGGCGGTCACAGTAAAAGTCACTGTTAAAGGGGCGGGCACAGTGAAAGTCACTTTTAAAGGGGCGTCCACTGTAAAAGTTACTGTTAAAGGGGCGGCCACTGTGAAAGTCACTGTTAAAAAGGAAGTCACTGTTAAAGGGGCAGTCACGATTAAAGGGGCGGTCACTGTAAAAGTCACTGTTACAGGGGAGGTCACTGTAAAAGTCACTGTTAAAGGGGTGTTTACTGTGAAAGTCACTGGTAAAGGGGCGGTCACTGTGAAAATCACTGTTAAAGGGGCGGCCATTGTGAAAGTCCATGTTAAAGGGGCGATCACTGTGAAAGTAACTGTTAAAGGGGTGTTTACAGTGAAAGTCACTGTTAAAGGGGCGGTCACTGGTAAAGGGGCGGTCACTGTGGAAGTCACTGTTAAAGGGTCGGTCATTGTGAAAGTCACTGTTAAAGAGGACCTTTCACTAGAATAGAAAATCTAAACTAAGTATACAGACATGGAGAGCGGCGCCCAGGGATCTCCCTGCACTTACTGTTATACCTGGGCGCCGCTTCGTTCTCCCGGTATAGCCTCCGGTATCTTCATATGTTCGGCTCCACCCAGTTGAGCCTGCCGGCGTCTCCTTCTCCCATGCTGTAGCGCTGGCCAATCGCAGCGCTCAGCTCATAGCCTGAGAGTTTTTTTTTTTCTCTCAGGCTATGAGCAGAGCGCTGCGATTTGCCAGCGCTACAGCCTGGGAGAAAGAGACGCCGGCAGGCTCAACTGGGTGGAGCCGAACATATGAAGATACCGGAGGCTAAACCGGGAGAAAGGAGTGGCGCCCAGGTATAACAGTAAGTGCAGGGAGATCCCTGGGTGCCGCTCTCCATGTCTGTATACTTAGTTTAGATTTTCTATTCTAGTGAAAGGTCTTCTTTAAAGGGGCATTCACGGTTAAAGGTGTGGTCACTGTAAAAGTCACTGTTACAGGGGAGGTCACTGTGAAAGTCACTGTTAAAGGGGCGATCACTGTGAAAGTCACTGTTAAAGGGGTGTTTTCTGTGAAAGTCACTGTTAAAGGGGAGGTCACTGATAAAGGGGCGGTCACTGTGAAAGTCACTGTTAAAGGGGCGGCCACTGTGAAAGTCCCTGTTATAAGGGCGGTCACTGTGAATCTCACTGTTAAAGGGGCGGTCACTGTGAAATTCACTGTTAAAGGGCCGGTCATTGTGAAAGTCACTGTTAAAGGGGCGGTCACTGTGAAACTCACTGTTAGAGGGGCGGTTACTGTTAAGGTCACTTTTAAAGGGGCGGTCACTGTTAAAGGGACGGTCATTGGGAAAGTCACTGTTAAAGGGGTGATTACTGGTAAAGGGGCGGTCACTGTGAAAGTCACTGTTAAAGGGGTGGTCAATGTTAAAGTCACTGTTAAAGGGGCGGTCACTGTAAAAGTTACTGTTAAAGGGGCGGCCAATGTGAAAGTCACTGTTAAAGGGGCGGTCACTGTTAAAGGGGTGGCCATTGTGAAAGTCACTGTTAAAGGGGTGGTCACGGTTAAAGGGGCGGTCACTGTAAAAGTCACTGTTACAGGGATGTCACTGTGAATGTCACTGTTAAAGGGGTGGTCACGGGTTAAAGGGGCGGTCACTGTAAAAGTTACTGTTAAAGGGGCGGCCACTGTGAAAGTCCCTGTTATAAGGGCGGTCACTGTGAAATTCACTGTTAAAGGGGCGGTCTCTGTGAAATTCACTGTTAAAGGGGCGGTCATTGTGAAAGTCACTGTTAAAGGGGCGGTCACTGTGAAACTCACTGTTAGAGGGGCGGTTACTGTGAAGGTCACTTTTAAAGGGGCGGTCACTGTTAAAGGGACGGTCATTGTTAAAGTCACTGTTAAAGGGGTGATTACTGATAAAGGGGCGGTCACTGTGAAAGTCACTGTTAAAGGGGTGGTCAATGTTAAAATCACTGTTAAAGGGGCGGTCACTGTAAAAGTTACTGTTAATGGGGCGGCCACTGTGAAAGTCCCTGTTATAAGGGCGGTCACTGTGAAATTCACTGTTAAAGGGGCGGTCTCTGTGAAATTCACTGTTAAAGGGGCGGTCATTGTGAAAGTCACTGTTAAAGAGGCGGTCACTGTGAAACTCACTGTTAGAGGGGCGGTTACTGTGAAGGTCACTGTTAAAGGGGCGGTCACTGTTAAAGGGTTGGCCATTGTGAAAGTCACTGTTAAAGGGGCGGTCACGGTTAAAGGGGCGGTCACTGTAAAATTCACTGTTACAGGGATGTCACTGTGAATGTCACTGTTAAAGGGGTGGTCACGGGTTAAAGGGGCGGTCACTGTGAAAGTCACTATTAAAGGGGCTGCCACTGTGAAAGTCACTGTTGAAGGGGTGGCCACTGTTAAAGGGGTCGTCACCGTGAAAGTCACTGTTAAAGGGGCGGTCACTGTGAAAGTCACTTTTAAAAGGGGGGTCACTGTGAATGTCACTGTTAAAGGGGAGGCCACTGTAAAAGTTACTGTTAAAGGGGCGGCCACTGTAAAAGTCACTGTTAAAGGGGCAGTCACTGTGAAAGTCACTGTTAAAGGGGCGGTCACTGTTAAAGTCATGTTAAAGAAGCGGTCACTGTAAAAGTTACTGTTAAAGGGGCGGCCAATGTGAAAGTCACTGTTAAAGGGGTGGTCACTGTTGAAGGGGCGGCCATTGTAAAAGTCACTGTTAAAGGGGCGGTCACGGTTAAAGGGGCGGTCACTGTAAAAGTCACCTTTATAGGGGAGGTCACTGTGAAAGTCACTATTAAAGGGGCTGCCACTGTGAAAGTCACTGTTGAAGAGGCGGCCACTGTTAAAGGGGTGGTCACCGTGAAAGTCACCTATAAAGGGGCGGTCACTGTGAAAGTCATTGTTAAAGGGGCGGTCACTGTGAAAGTCACTGTTAAAGGGGCGGTCACTGTGAAAGTCACTGTTAAAGGAGCGGTCACTGTGAAAATCACTGTTAAAGGGGCGGTCATTGTTAAAGGGGTGGTCACTGTAAAAGTTACTATTAAAGGGGCGGTCACTGTGAAATTTACTGTTAAAGGTGCGGTCACTGTTAAACGGGCAGTCACTGTGAAAGTCACTGTTTTATGGGCGGTCACTGTAAAAGTCTCTGTTAAATGGGTGGGCACTGTGAAGGTCACTGTTAAAGGGGTGGCTACTAAGAAGATCACTGTTAAAGCGGTGGTTAATGCTAAAGGGCGGTCACTGTTAAAGGGGCGAGAACTGTGAAGGTTATTGTTAAAGGTACTGGCACTTTGGAGGTCAATGTTAAAGGGGCAGGCACTACGGAGGTCACTGTTAAAGAAGTTGGTACTGTGGAGGTCACTGTTAAAGGGTCTGGAACTGTGGAAGTCACAGTTAAATGGGCGGGCACTGTGGAGGTCACTGTTAAAGGGGAAGATACTGTGGAGGTCAGTGTTAAAGGGGCGGGCACTGTAAAGATCACTGTTAAAGGGACGGGCACTGTGAAAGCCACTGTTAAAGGGGCGGGCACTGTGAAAGTCACTGTTTAAGGGGGCGGGCACTATAAAGGTCACTGTTAAAGTGGTGGTCAATGTTAAAGGGGCGGGTACTATGGAGGTCAATCTTTGTTATAATTTGGATGATTACGGCTTACAGCTTTTGAAAACCCCAAAGTCACAATCTCAGGTACCCTTTGCTCAGGGGGTATGGATGAATTAGCTGACTAGAGTGTGACACTTTGAGCCTAGAAAATTTTACCTTTGCACAATATTTAAATTTTAAGTTGCATTATTGCAACTCCTTTTAAGTTGCATTACTGAAATAAATGAACTTTTGCACGATATTCAAATTTTTTCGCGTTTCACCTATAGCTAAATAGAAAAAAACAATAAAAAAATTATGACCCTACGAACACAGAAAAGCACTTAAGGATAAAATTGTTTATGCTATTAAACTTAAAGGGGTATTCCGGTTGTTGGAAGTTATCTCCTATACACAGGATAGGGGTTAGCTATTAGATCAGTGGGCATCCTACCACTGGGACCCCCACTGATCACGGGAACGGGGCTCCGTACTCCTATATCCCCCTTGAAATTAATGGAGCGGCCGGTAGGGCATATGTGCAGCAGCTCTTTTTATCTCTGTGGAAATTCCAGAGATAGCCAAGAGCTGTACTCGGCTATCTCCTGAACTCCCATAGAAATGAATAGAGCGGCCACTTAGTTGGTTTGTAATAAGACAGAGTTCTGTATTGAATGTCTAGGATTAATTTTTAGCAACTCTAACTGTAACGTGGTGCCGAAGGCGCACTCGGTCACCCATCAGCCGCAGACCTGCTGCTTAGCTTCGGGAGCGAGGATCTGTGTTTTACCTTGTTCCCATGGCAGCTTTGCTAGCTGGGAGGCTCCCTGCTCATAGGTCTACCTTGAGCGCCGAACTGATCACTCGGTGCTCGACTGGTCGGTCTGTCGGTCATGTGATGCTGGCCACGTCACATGACCCTCACTCCCCACTATAATTACAGGCAGCCTGCTGGCCACAGGTTGCCTGTTAATTTTAGGTATCTGGTGATTGTTTTGTTCCTGCATACTTACCTGATCCTGCGTTCCCTGACGATTCTCTGCCTTCTCCTCCTGTACTGCGCATCTCTCCTGGTATCCTGACCCCGGCATCCACCTGACGATTCTTTGCGGACTCCTGTTGTACTTCGTTTCTCCCCTGGTATTTGACCTCGGCTTTTCCTGACTATTCTCTGCTCATTCCTTAGTACTGTGTAGCTCTCTAGGTATTGACCCGGTCCGTTCACGTTCCGTTATTTGTCTTGTATGTCTTCCCAGCACGTATCCTAAGTTAGGGACTGCCGTCTAGCTGTCCCCTGTCATTAGAACTTGCGAGGCAAGTAGGCAGGGCCAGGGGTGAGGGTGGAGCGCAGTGGTCACTATCCTCCCCCCTGTGTGTAGTGTATGTTACCGTCACACTAACCTTGTTAGATTAAATTAGCTTTGACAAAGTTGTGGAAGACTTATAACCAATTATAATTTCTTCTAGTGAAATGCTCTCATTAAATGCCTGGAAGTAGAGATCTTAAAAACAGAAACGGATTGATACCGAATGCATATTGTGAAATTGTATAACTTTACATAGTATGTCAAATACAATGCTCTGTTTCTTAAAAATGTAATACACTTTTAATTTTTATCCCTTTAGCTTTTAAGATCTAGAATTTCTTTGGTAATTTAATCAATAATAATTTTAAAATGCAGTGGTTGAAATACATGTAACTATTAAAATTTGCTACAAAATCTACATATAAAATGTTGTTATGGATTTCAATGTGGGTTTTAAAGGCAGCTCATCAGTGTATTTGTAACCATATGTGGGAACGCAGCCTATGAACTAGTGTTGCTAAAGAATTTGCTCATAGGTATTATGAAGCATTTATTTTTAGCAGTTTAGCTAAACATTACATCAATATAATCTAATATCCTTGAAAACACCTGCCAAATAGAAACATAGAAACATAGAATGTGTCGGCAGATAAGAACCATTTGGCCCATCTAGTCTTCCCAATATACTGAGTACTATGGATTGCCCCTGGCCCTATCTTATATGAAGGATGGCCTTATGCCTATCCCATGCATGCTTAAACTCCTTCACTGTATTTGCAGCTACCACTTCTGCAGGAAGGCTATTCCATGCATCCACTACTCTCTCAGTAAAGTAATACTTCCTAATATTACTTTTAAACCTTTGCCTCTCTAATTTAAAAAATATGTCCTCTTGTAGCAGTTTTTCTTCTTTTAAATATTCTCTCCTCTTTTACCTTGTTGATTCCCTTTATGTATTTAAAAGTTTCTATCATATCCCCTCTGTCTCGTCTTTCTTCCAAGCTATACATGTTAAGGTCCTTTAATCTTTCCTGGTAAGTTTTAACCTGCAATCCATGTACTAGTTTAGCAGCTCTTCTCTGAACTCTCTCCAAAGTATCAATATCCTTCTGGAGATATGGTCTCCAGTACTGAGCACAATACTCCAGATGAGGTCTCACTAGTGCTCTGTAGAGCGGCATGAGCACCTCCCTCTTTCTATTGGTAATGCCTCTCCCTATACACCCAAGCATTCTGCTAGCATTTCCTGCTGCTCTATGACATTGTCTGCCTACAACAAATCTGTAAATATTCAGTGTCACAATGTTACCTATATTTGTAGATAAAGTTGTAAACACTATAAAAGAAATTAATTTCTCTCATCTAAAATAAAAATTTTGTTTGAAAGATTATTAAAGAATAGAGATGGCCTGGCGGTTCGCCCGGCAGTCGTTTCACAGCGAACTTTGTGCGTTTGCCGTACATGCGAACATATGGCAATGTCCACTGGTGCCATATTCGTTTGCATTGTGCCGAACTTTAACCCGTGACACATCCCTCAGGTGGGACAGGACAGCCAATTGAAACTTTTCAGCACATGGCACCCTATAACAGAACCCGATCTGGCAGCCATTTTATATTCTGTGTTTTGCCAGTGTAGGGAGAGTTTGCTTTGTGGAGCAAGGACAGGCTGTTAGGGACACCAAACGCTAGCTAATAGGTCCACAAATGTCCGTTTAAGGACTGGTATAGGTATACTATCGATAGGTGTGATATACTGAGGGGTGTGATCTACTTATAATATCTACTATCTAATTTCTAACATAGAAAGTATATTATAGTGCATTTGTATTGTGCATCAGTTGTGTGCGGTTCTGCTGCAATACTGCAGCTATATAGAGGGACAAGTGCTATTGGAACAACTATTTGCAACGTGTGTGATATACCTGTTGCCCCCAAAAAACCTGATTGAGGGGTGTGATATTTATAATATTTACTATCTAATTTCTAACATAGAAAGTATATTATAGTGCATTTGTATTGTGCAGTAGTTGTGTGCGGTTCTGCTACAATACTGCAGCTATGTAGAGGGACAAGTGCTATTGGAACAACTATTTGCAACGTGTGTGATATACCTGTTGCCCCCAAAAAAACTGATTGAGGGGTGTGATATACCTGTTGCCCCAAATAAACAGGGTGGTGTGATATAACTGTTGCGGCAAAAAAATAATAATTGAGGGGTGTGATATACCAGCTTCCACAAAATACTGATTAAGGGGTTCGATATACCTGTTTCCACCAAATATTGATTGAGGGGTGCAATATACCTGCTTCCACAAAATACTGATTAAGGGGTTCGATATACCTGTTTCCACCAAATATTGATTGAGGGGTGCAATATACCAGCTTCCACAAAATACTGATTAAGGGGTTCGATATACCTGTGTCCAGCAAATATTGATTGAGGGCGCGATATACCTGCTTCCACGAAATACTGATTAAAAGGTTTGATATGCCTGCTTTCACAAAATACTGATTAAAAAGCTTGATATACCAGTTTCCACCAAAAATTGATTGAGGCCTGCGATATACCTGCTTCCACAAAATACTGATTGAGGGCTGCGATATGCCTGCTTCCACAAAATACTGATTAAGGGGTTTGATATACCTGCTTTCACCAAATATTGATTGAGGGCTGCGATATACCTGCTTCCACAAAATATTAATTATGGTGTTTGATATACCTGCTTCCACAAAATACTGATTTAGGGCTGCGACATATCTGCTTCCACAAAATACTGATTAAGGGGTTTGATATAACTTCTTCCACAAAATATTAATTGAGGGCTGCGATATACCTGATTCCACAAAATACTGATTAAGGGGTTCGATATACCTGTTTCTACCAAATATTGATTAAAGTCTGCACCCTTATCACTCTCTGCTGTGTGCACCCCCAAATACACCACAACCTCCACCACCATAGCGCCTCCATTCGAGTCAGATTAATTATTTTCCCATCCATTCCCAGACTTTACCGATGCGCAGACATTCTTGACATCGGATGAGGAAGAAGAGGTAGCAACGGCTGCCACCCAGTGGTCTGACGACACTACCCAGATCAGCCCAAGGAAGGAGGTACCCGGTGTTGCTTCCTACTCTGAGATCTTAAATGTCAGTGGTGGTTAAGGTGACGATGAGGACGTGTCGATGGACGTCACGTGGGTGCCCACAAGAGAGGAAGAGGAGGAGAGTTCAGAGGGAGAGACGGAGCAGCAGAGAGGAAGGAGAAGGAGGAGAAACAGGCATAGCTCGCAGGGCACAGGAGGCAAAAAGCAGACTACAAATGTAACTGAAGTGAGCCATACACAATGCATGGTCACTTCTAGCACTCCCAGGACACCGGAATATGGCTCCGTAGTGTGGGCTTTTTTTAACGTGTCCGCTGCTGACAATAGTGTTGCCATCTGCAGCCTGTGCTGTCAACGCATGAGTCGCGGTAGGCCCAACACTCACCTAGGGAAGACTGCCTTAAGAAGGAACCTGGCCTCCCATCACCGAGTCCAGTGGGAGCAACGCCGTCAGTACCCACAAAGCCACACTTCCGGCACTCCACATCCTGCCTCTTCTCCTTCTCCTCCCATTTGTCCTCCACTCCACCTTCCACCATGCCGTTGTCGCGTTTATCTGGCAGAAGGCAGGCTTCCGTGGCCCAAATGTTCAAGCATAAAAAGTTGATGACGCCGGATAACCTTCTTGTCCAATGGCTGACCGCTGGCTTGTCGGAACTGTTAGCCCACCAACTACTGCCATATAAACTGGTGAACGCGAAGGCCTTTAGAGAATTTGTGGCCATTGGCACCTCGCAATAGAAGGCCTCTGGAAGGAAATATTTCTCCCAGAAAGGCATCCCAGACCTATATGGCCACATTCAGCATCAAGTGAATATATCTCTGGCACACAGTGTCGGTGCCAAGATACATCTGACCACGGACACGTGGTCTAGCAAACACGGGTAGGGAAAGTACATAACTTTTACTGCCCACTGGGTGAACCTTATGATGGCCGTCAAGCATGTAACCCGTGTGGATTTGGTGTTACCCCAAGGATTGCATACAGGCCTGCCTCTTCTTCTCCTCCTCCTACTCCATCTTCCGTCTCCTCCTCGGCTGACTCCTCCTTTTCCACTGCTCCCCCCAAGCTCCCAGAACCTGCTTTCATCTCTGCGGTCACAGGCCGATCAGTGGCTAACCCCGCTCAATTTGACAGTTGGTAAAGTGGTGTCCGGCAACAGTGCCAATCTGCTGAGCACGCTGAAACAGGGCATAATGACATATGTGCCCTGCATGGCACACGTCCTGAACATAGTCGAGCAGCGATTCGTTGCAAAAACTCCAGGGTCCAGGATGTCTTGGGGCAGGCCAGAAAAATCTCTGGCCATTTTTGAAGATCTTACACGGCCATGGCTTGCTTTGCTGACGTTCAGCGGCGACACCACCTGCCCTTCAGACGTCTGATTTGTGACTGCCCGACGTGCTGGAATTCCACCTTGTATATGCTTGATAGACTGCTCCAGCAGCAATGTGCCGTTAATGTCTACCTGTACGAACTCTGCAGCAGGACAGGTTCTGTGCAGCTTGGTTTCTTTTCACTGGGCCAGTGGCTGCTCATGCACGACGCATGCAGACTTGTGCGGCCATTTGATGAGATCATCAAACTTGTCAGTCACAGCCAGGGCACCATAATTGACATCATACCTTACGCCTTTTTTTCTGGAGCATGCATTGCATCGTGTCATTGATCAAGCCGTCGTGGAGCAGGAGATGGAAGATGAGGAAGTAGCAATGCTGAATTCCCAGGGGGGACTAGTCAGCAGGAGTCTGAAGAGGAGTTAGAGGAGAATGGTGGCTGGGAGGAGGAGGAGCAAGAAGAGCAGGCTTTGAGGGGTACTTAATACTTTTCTTGGATCCCTGGTTTTGTCCGTGGCTGGGGGGAGGAGACCAAGGACGACATTCTCGTGGGCGATAAGCAGGAGCCAGGGCGCTCCACCACTTTCAATTTAGTGCAAATGGGGGCCTTCATGCTTCAGTGTTTGAAGAGGGACACCCGTATAAAAAGCATAAAGGGCAAGGACCAGTACTGGGTGGCAATGTACTTAGACCCCCGGTACAAACACAAAATGGCAGACATGTTACCAGCATCACAAAGTGCTGGCAAAATGCAGCATTTCCAGGCCTTGCTGCGAGAGATGCTGCATTCTGCTGTTGCGGGCACTGGCAGAGGAATTTCCACCCACAGCGATACAGGTGCGGGTATCAACTCTACCGCGCCTGCAAGAAGAGGGCGGTTTGAAGATGTGTTGGTCACTTTGGATATGAGATCATTCTTGCATCCAACCCATCGACAGCCGCCCTCCGGATCCAGCCTCAGGGAATGCTTTGACCGACAGGTGTCTGACTACATCGGGTTAACGGCCGATGTGGACGCTCTGAGAAGCGAGGAACCCCTGGACTACTGGGTGTGCAGGCTTGATCTGGGGCCAGCGCTGGCACAATTTGCCATGAAACTCTTGGCTTGCCCCTCGACAAGTGTCCTGTCTGAAAGGACGTTCAGCGCAGCAGGGGGGATCGTGACCAATAAGCGCACTCTCCTAGCTCACGACAGTGTGTTCTACCTCACATTTCTAAAAATGAATGAGGCATGGATCTCGGAGGAATTCAACACCTGTGACGACCATGTTTAATTGAATTTCCTCGTGCCAGCCCACACATCCGCCACCACCCAGAACAAAGAATGGTCCTTGTCTTATGTATATACAGCAGCATAAAAGTCCTTTTCTGTCAGGTGAATGCCAAATTTTTGAGGCCTCTACTCCAGTGGCCTGCAGTAAAAGTTTTATCCAGCGACCGCCTATTGTACGTACCTCCAGCCACATCATCACAAGTTCTTTTCTGTCAGGTGAATGCCTAATTTTTGGGGGCTATATACTGGCCTACAATCAAATTTTTATCCAGTGACCACCTAATGTACCTCCAGCCACATAATCACAAGTTATTTTCTGTCAGGTGAATGCCAAATTTTTGGGGCCTGTACTCCAGTGGCCTACAGTTAAATCTTTATCCAGTGACCGCCTAATGTACCTTCAGACACATCAACACAAGTTATTTTCTGTCAGGTGAATGCCTAATTTTTTAACTGATGATCTATCAACTGTTCGAGAAGGCCGCGGCGCTCCAGCAGCGCCGTGGCCTTCTCACTGTTTACCGCAGGCCCAGTGATGTTACGACTAGTATCACTGGCCTGGGCACGGCTAAGCTCTATTCACTTGAATGGAGCTTAGCCACGCACAGGCCAGTTGATACAAGTCATAACGTCACTGGGCCTGCGGTAAGCAGGGAGAAGGCCGCGGCGCTGCTGGAGCGCCGCTGCCTTCTCAAACAGCTGATCGGCGGGGGTCCCGGGTGTCAGACCCCTGCCGATCAGAAGCTGATGATCTATCCAGAGGATAGATCATCAATTAAAACAAACTGTAGAACCCCTTTCAGGTTTTTCAGGTTCGCCTGCCATTAAAGTCAATAGTGTCCGCCGCGAACGCGCCGATGTTCATCCATCACTATTAAAGAAAACATTTTTTTTTAAAAGCACATTTTGCAGTAGTAACCTTTGCAAACGGCTGGACAGCTTGTAAAATGCTTCTTATTCTAATTATAATGCACATTTACATCGTTTTATAACCTGTTTTCATCTCAATTCATATTGTGGGTTTCGCTCTGGTAGGTAGGGTAAGCGGGCACAGTACAGAGGCAAAATACAAGTTCTTAACTCAAAACATCAGTATTATTCACACTTGAGGCCATTGCACAAAACAGCACTTATTTTTTCAGTGTTGGTGTTAATTCAAACAATGGAAAGTTCATATAACACAAATCACCTTGCTGGCAGTTCTGCCTTCAGTAGACCACAGCAGGCTTTAGGGGGCCTGTTTCTCCAGCGTGGGTCTCTCAGCCCTCCAGCATGGCACAAAGCCTCAGATCCCAAAAACAGAGACATCTCTGCTGAGTCTAGCTGCCTTTTTAACCTCTTACGGACAGAGGGCGTACATGTACGCCCTGATGTCTGAGTCCTTAACGACACAGGGCATACATGTATGCCCTGTGTATTTCCGATTACTGCCGCGCGGTGGGCGTTGATCAGAATGGGGTGCCTGCTGAAATTATTCAGCAGGCACCCTGTGACCCCCCTGTATCGGTGATCAATGCAAACCGCAGGTCAATTCAGACCTGCGGTTTGCAGCGTTTCCAGGTCATTCGGGCCTCCATTGACCCAATGACACGGAATAGGAGGGTGATCGGTGGGGTAATATACACCACCAATCACCCTCCGTAGATCCTGTGAGGTGGTGGTGACACCACCTATCAGGATTGCCTGTGATTGGCTGGACAGACGGATAGGTGGATAACGTCCAGGAGCTCCGCTCTCCCTGCCCACAGACTTCTGTGTGAGCTAGGAGAGAGGAGCCCTGTGTCGGTCCCTCTGCCTCCCACACAATCCGCCGCCATCCGTGGCCCCTGAGCCACCATAAAGTGTCATCTGGCACATAAACATTTAGGGAGAGCTTTAGTTAGGCAGGGAGAGTAAAAAAATAAGTTTTTTTTTTTTGTGTGCAGCACCCGGATCTGAGGGTGTCTGGGGTTCACATCACCCCCATCTTTGCGACCCCCGACCCCCCAGGGGTGCTGAAGCTTGCCCTCCCCACATTTTTTGGGGCGCAAGCGCTTTTTTTTTCTTTTTGTAGGTGCGTTGACTGTGGCCGTCACTCTTAGCTGTAAAAGAGTGTCTGGCCACTGTTAGCGCATCACCCAATCCACCACTGATCAGCTTGGTACCGCTGATCAGTGAGTTTTTGGGGTGTGAGGAATTTTTGGGGGATTGAAGCATTTTTTGGTTTTTTTGTTTAGTTTTATATATTTTTTTTCTGTTAGGTTAGGGTGGGTTAGGGTAGGGTATACGTAAAAACACACCGTTCCTCCCCACACACACACACACACACACACACACACACACACTAAATAAACTTTCTGATGTCGTTTTGAATACTTTGAGGGGTGCAGTTTTCATAATGGAGTCATTTATGGGGGATTTCTAACATAAAGACCCTCAAATTCACTTCAAAACTGAACTGGTCCCTGAAAAAATCTGATTTTGAAATTTTGATGAAAAATTGGAAAATTGATGCTCAACTTTGAAGCCCTCTAACGTCTTCAAAAAGTAAAAACCTGTCAACTTTATGATGCCAACATAAAGTAGACATATTGAATATGCGAATCAATATATCATTTATTTGGCATATCCATTTTTCTTACAAGCAGAGAGTTTCAAATTTGGGAATTTTTGGAACTAACATAATGTAGAATATGTCACGAAAAAATAATCTCGGATTCATTACGATAGGTAAAAGCATCCCAGAGTTATTAATGCATAAAGTGACAATGGTCAGATTTGCAAAAATGGCCTGGTCCTTAAAGTGAAAATGAGCCCGGTCCTTAAGGGGTTAAGGGAAGCCAGGTGCTGCCAAAACCCAGACCCACACTTAAAATCCAGTCCGGTGTTTGACCCCACCTGCCTGCAAATCAGCCCAGCAGCACATGCTGGGAGGAAAATACCTGTTTTCCCAGAATATAAGCTTTACTGTGTCACATACCCCCCCTTTTGTTCAACCCTTAAGGGGGTGAATACTCACAAGATAATAAACTCGGGACAGAGCATCCGCGTTTTCCTGCAACCGGCCTGCCCTGTGTTCCACTGTAAATTTAAAGTTCTGTAGGTAAAGGAACCATCGGGTGACCCAGGCGTTTCTGCCTTTGGCCTGGCTCATCCACTTGAGAGGAGAGTGTTCGGTCACCAAGCGGAATTTTCTCCCCAACAAATAGTAGCGGAGAGATTCGAGTGCCCACTTGATAGCCAGGCACTCTCTCTCTCCACTATACTGTACCTGGTTTCGGCTGGAGTGAGCTTGTGGCTTAGGAAGCCAATGGGATGCTCCTCCGCGTTAACTTCCTGAGACAGTACAGCACCGAGGCCTACTTCGGAGGCTTTCGTTTGTACCAACGAACTCCCTCTTGAAGTCGGGCGTCACCACACAGGGCCGACTTCAAATCAGCAAAAGCTTCAAAGCAGCAAAAGCTCATCCCATCGAACCATCACTGATTTTCGTCCCTTCAAGAGCCCTGTCAAAGGCGCGGCTGGAGTAGCAAAGTGGGGAACAAACCTCATGTAATAACCCACCATTAGAGATGACCTTGCGGTTCGCCCGGCGGTCGTTTCACGGTTCGCCGAACGGGCGAACATATGGCGATGTCCGCCGGTGCCATATTCTTTTACATTGTGAAGAACTTTGACCCATGACACATCCATCAGGTGGTACAGGACAGCGAATTAAGACGTTTAAGCACATGGACACACCCACTACCTTATAAATAAACCCGTTCTGGCCGCCATTTTACATTCAGTCTTTTGCCAGTGTTGGTAGAGGTTGCTGTGTAGAGCAGGGACAAACTGTTAGAGACACCAAACACTAGCTAATAGGGCCACAAAAGTCTTTTTAAGGACTGGTATAGGTGTGCTATCGATAGGTGTGACTTACTGAGGGGTGTGATATACTTATAATATACTTTCTAACATAGAATGTATATTATGTGCGTTTCTGCTGCGATACTGCAGCTATACAGAGGGGAAAACGCTATTGGAAGAAATAATTTCAACTGGTGTGATATACCAGTTACCCCCTAAAAAAACTGATTGAGGCAGGGGTGTGATATACCAATAATATACTTTCTATATAGTGCATTTGGGTAGTGTATTATTTGTTTGCGGTTCTGCTTCTTTACCGCAGGTACACTGAGTGACAAACGCTATTGGAACAAATAATTTCAACTGGTGTGATATACAAGTTGCCCCCCAACAAAAACTAATTGAGGCAGGGGTGTGATATACCTATAATATACTTTCTATATAGTGCATTTGGAAAGTGCAGCATTTGTGTGCGGTTCTGCTGCGCAGGGCCGGCCTTTGGGATGTGCAAGCTGTGCAGCCGCACAGGGCGTCATGGCAACAGGGGCACCCAGCGGCCAGGACCAGACTGTGCTGACAGTAAGGAGGCTCCTTACTGTGGAGCGACTGCCACAAACACCACACACTGTAACGACATGCAGGACAGCAGCAGCCTTCTTTCACCTCCCGGCAGCACCCTTACTACTTTATAGACGCCCTGCCTGTGTCACAACTTGCACGCTTCTCATTTACAAGATTCGAATTTAACAATTGGATAGTCATCTGTATTGCCATCCTCAGGAGATGGAGAGATGTGTCTGCTGGGATTCAAACCCACAACCATCTGTATCAGAGGCAAAGCACTTATCCACACAGCTATAAGAGCTGCTTAGCCACTGACAGAAAAAAGTTGAGACTTCTACTGTAGACTATGTTATAGCTGTTACAACCAGTGTACATCTATACACATGACAGCTGCCCCAACACACCCAGGACTGCTATATCTCTATATGACAGCTTCCCCAGCACACTCAGGTCTGTTATATCTCCATATATGATAGCTGCCCCAGCACACCCAGCTCTGCCACATCTAATACACATGGCAGCTGCCCCAGCACACTCAGCTCTACTATATCTCTATATATGACAGCGGCCCCAGCACACCCAGCTCTGGTACATCTATACACCTGACAGCTGCCCCTGCACACTCAGCTCTTATTTATATATACAGTAGATAGATATATAGAGATATAGCAGAGCTGAGTGTGCTGGGGCAGCTGTCATGTGTATAGATGTAGCAGAGCTGGGTGTGTTGGGGAAGCTGTCATGTGTATAGATGTAGCAGAGCTAGATGTGCTGGGGCAGCTATCATATATAGAGATATAGCAGGCTGAGTGCGCTGGGGCATCTGTCATGTGTATGGATGTACACTAGCTATCAAAGCTATAAACGAGTCTACAGTAGAAGTCTCATATATTTTCATTCACTGGCTATGCAGCTCTTATAGCTGTGTGGTTAGGTGCCTTGCCTCTAATACAGAAGGTCATGGGTTCGAGTCCCAGCAGAAACTTTTCTGAGATACATGCTAAATTAGAATACACAAGCACTGACTCCATATATGGACATACAGGCCGGAAGAGGCCTGCATCGCATTGCTGACATGGAGGTAAGTATAAGTGTTTTTTTATTTTTTTAATACCCGACTGTTACTGCCACATAGGGGGAGCGGGAGGCACTTGATACTGGCACATGGGGGAGGGGGGTTGGCACCTGATACTAGCACATGGGGGGGTTGTCACTATGATACTGGCACATGGGGGGAGGAGAGAGGCACTTGATACTGGCACATGGGGGGTTGGCACTATGATACTGGCACATGGGGGGGTGGGAAGGAGAGAGGCACTTGATACTGGCACATTGGAAGGGGGGAGATGGCACTATGATACTGCCACATATGGGGTTGGGTGGGAAGGAGAGAGGCACTTAATACTGGCACATTGGGGGGGAGATGGCACTATGTTACTGGCACATGGGGGGGGGGGTAAGAAGGAGAGAGGCACTTGATACTGGCACATTTGGGGGGGAGGAGAGAGGCACTTGATACTGGCATTTTTTGGGGGGGAGGGGAGATGGCACTATGATACCCCATGGGACATGGGGGGAGAGAGGCACTTGATACTGGCACTTTTTGGGGGGGAGATGGCACTATGATACTGGGACATGGGGGGAGGAGAGAGGCACTTGATACTGGCACTTTTGGGGGGCGAGATGGCACTATGATACTGGGACATGGGGGGAGAGAGAAGCACTTGATACTGGCACATAAGTGGTTTGGCACTTGATACTGGCACATGGGGGGGGGGTTGGCACTATGATACTGCACATGGGGGGTGGGAAGGAGAAAGGCACTTGATACTGGCACATTGGGGGGATGGCACTATGATACTGGCACATTGGGGGGAGAGATGGCACTATGATACTGGCACTTTGGGGGGGGGGTGAGATGGCACTATGATACTGGGACATGTGGGGGGAGGAGAGAGGCACTTGATACTGGCACATGATGGGGGCATCTATGGGGACACATACTGGCACATTATTGGGGGGAATTTTCCCAGTCCCCTGCCCCCCTTAATCATACCCTGTCACCTTTACCCAGTGCCCTGCCCTTCTTAATCATACCCAGTGTCACCCTTACCCAGTCCCCTGCTCCCTCAATTAGACCCTGCCCCCCTTAATCATACCCAGTGTCACCCAGAGCCAGTCCTCTGCCCCCCTTAATCATACCCTGTCACCTTTACCCAGTCCCCTGCCCCCCTTAATCATACCCAGTGTCAACCAAAGCCAGTCTCCTGCCCCTTAATCATACCCAGTGTCACCCAGAGCCAGTCCTCTGCCCCCCTTAAACATACCCTGTCACCTTTACCCAGTCCCCTGCCCCCCTTAATCATACCCAGTGTCAACCAAAGCCAGTCCCCTGCCCCCTTAATCATACTCAATGTCTGTCATCCTTAATTTAAGGGGGGCAGGGTCTAATTGAGTGGGCAGGGGACTGGGTAAGGGTGACACTGGGTATGATTAAGGGGCAGGGGACTGGCTTTGGTGTACACTGGGTATGATTAAGAGGGGCAAGGGACTGGGTAAAGGTGACAGGGTATGATTAAGGGGGTCAGGGGAATGGCTCTGGGTGACACAGGGTATGATTGTACTTGTTTGCACTTGCACTTAAATTATCTGTGATTAAAAAAACTGTTTGTTACAAAGAATGTTTTCCTCTTTGTGTATGATTAGGTGAACTGGGGGGGGCGCCACAAGATTAGCTCGCACAGGGCGCCTGAACACCTAAGGCCAGCCCTGCTGCTGCGTTACCGCAGCTACACAGAATGACAAACGCTTTTGGAACAAATAATTTCAACTGGTGTGATATACCAGTTGCCCTCCAAAAAGTAGGGGTAGGACAGGTGCACCAGGCCGGAGCCTAAATGGGAAGTTGCAGAAGGTGCGTGCGATTACGTCAAAGGACGCACCAGACTTGGTTGAGTGGCTCACTCAGCCTTCCGCTTCTGCACCCTCCTCATCCTCTCTATCTGCACCCTCTTCACTCTCTGTTGTGTGCACCCCCAAAGACACCACTACCACCATATCCCCTCCGCTCGAGTCAGAGGAATTATTTTCCTATCCATTCCAAGACCTTACCGATGTGCAGCCATTCTTGGCATCGGATCAGGAAGAGGAGGTATCAACGGTCGCCACCCAGTAGTCTGACGACAGTAGACAGATCAGCCCCAGGAGGGTGGTCTCCGCTGTTCCTGCATACTCCGAGATCTCTAATGTCAGTGGTGGTGAAGGTGACGATGATAACGTGTCGATGGACGTCACGTGGGTGCCCACAAGAGAGGAAGATGAGGGGAGTTCAGAGGGAGAGACGGAGCAGCAGATAGGGAGGAGAAGGAGGAGAAGCAGGCAGAACTTATAGAGCACAGGAGGCAAAAAGCAGACTGCTAATGTATCTGGAACGAGCCATCCACCATGCACGGTCACATCTGGCGCTCCCAAGACGCCGGAACATGGCTCCGCAGTGTGGGCTTTTTTTAACGTGTCTGCTGCTGACAATAATGTTGCCATCTGCAGCCTGTGCTGTCAACGCATAAGTCGCGGTAAGCCCAACACTCACCTAGGGACGACTGCCTTAAGAATGCACCTGGCCTCCCATCACCGAGCCCAGTAGGAGCAACACCGTCAGAACCCACAAAGCCACACTCCCGGCGCTTTGCGTCCTACCTGTTCTCCTTCTCCTCTCTCCTCCCATTTGTCCTCCACTCCACCTTTCACCGTGCCGTTGTCGTGTTCATCTGGCAAAAGGCAGGCTTTCGTGGCCAAAATGTTTGAGCGTAAAAAGATGATGATGCCGCCCTTGCACAAGACTGTCGGCTTGTCGGAACTGCTAGCTCGCCAACTTCTGCCATATAAACTGGTGGACTCAGAGGCCTTTAGAAAATTTGTGGCCATTGGCACACCGCAATGGAAGGTCCACGGAAGGAAATATTTTTCCCAGAAGGGCATCCAGGAGCAATATGACCACGTTCAGCGGCAAGTGAATGTATCTCTTGGACACAGTGTCGGTGCCAAGATACATCTGACCACAGACACGTGGTCTAGAAAAAACGGGCAGGGAATGTACATAACTTTTACTGCCCACTGAGTGAACCTTCTGACGGCTGTCAAGCATGCAACTCGTGGCACCCATGTGGATTTGGTGTTACCATCACGGATTGCATACCTCTTCTTCTCCTCCTCCTACTCTATCCTCTGTCTCCTCCTCGGCTGACTCCTTCTTTTCCACTGCTACCGCCTCTTCCGCTGCTCCCCCCAAGCTCCCCAGAACCTATTCGACATGCCAGGTGAGACATTGCCATGCTGTGCTGCGGTTGTTGTGCCTGGAAGCCAAGAGCCACACCGGTCCTGCACTGCTTTCAGCTTTGCAGTCACAGGCTGATCAGTGGCCAACCCCGCTCAATTTCACAGATGGTAAAGTGGTGTGCGACAACGGTGCCAATATGCTGAGCACGCTGAAACATGGCAAAATGGCACACGTCTTGAACTTAGTCGTGCTGCGATTCATTGCGAAATACCCCGGGGTTTAGGACGTTTTGCGGCAGGCCAGGAAAATCTCTCTCTATTTTAGAAGATCTTACACGGCCATAGCTCGCCTTGCTGATGTTCAGCGGCGACATCACCTGCCCGTCAGACGTCTGATTTGTGACTGCCCGACTAGCTGGAACTCCACCTTGTATATACTTGATAGGCTGCTCCAGCAGAAACGTGCAGTTAACGACTACCTGTATGAATTCTGCGGCAGGACAGGATCTGGGGAGCTTGTTTTTTTTTCACTGCGCCAGTGGCTGCTCATCAATGACATTGTACTTTACACCTTCTTTTTTGAAGCGTGCATTGCATTGTGTCATTGATCAAGCTGTTGAGGAGCAGAAGCAGGAAGATGAGGAAGTCGCAATGCTGGATAAATTCCCGGGGGGGGGGGGTACTACATCTGAGACAAGTCAACAGGAGTCTGAAGAGGAGTCAGAAGATGATGGTGCCAGGGCGGAGGAGGAGGAGGAACAAGAAGAGCTTGCTTTAAACTTTTCTGGGATCCCTGGTGTTGTCCGTGGCTGACATGTTACCAGCATCACAGAGGGCTGTCAGAATGCAGCACTTCCAGGCCTTGCTTCGAGAAATGTTGCATTCTGCTTTTGCCACTGCTGGCAGAGGAATTTCCTATCACAGAGAAACAGTTGCGGGTACCAATCCAACAGCGCATGCAAGAAGAGGGCGGTTTGAAGATGTGTTTATCACTTCGAATATGAGATCATTCTTTTAGCCAACCCATCGACAGCCGCCCTATGGATCCAGCCTCAGGGAACGATTAAAATGACATGTCTCCAACTACATCGGGTTAACGGCCGATGTGGATGCTCTGAGAAGCGAGGAACACCTGGACTACTGGGTGTGCAGGCCTGACCTGTGGCCAGAGCTGGCACAATTTGCCATGGAACTCTTGACTTGCCCCTCCGAGAGAACGTTCAGCACAGCAGGGGGGGTCGTGACCGATAAGCACACTTGCGTAGCTCACGACAGTGTGGACTACCTCACATTTCTAAAAATGAATGAGGCATGGATCTCGGAGCCCAGCTGTAAGAGTCAGAGGGGTCCAAAAGGGAGAAGGCGGGCCACACAAAACAGGCCTGCAACTGTTCCCCGGAGCACCCCCTTGCGACAATCTCCCTTGCCAATGGGTAGGTGTTCAGCAGTCTGGCGCTTTTTTGAGGAAAGTGAGGACGATAAAAGAATTGTCATTTGCAACCTATGCCATACCAAAATGAGCAGAGGCATGAACACTAGAAACCTCACCACCACTAACATGAAACACCCATCAAAACACCCTAATAGGTGGGCCAAACACCTTGGTCCACAATCAGTGTCTGCGGGTCACACCACTGCCTCCTCTTCCCCGTGCTACGTGCTGGCCAATCCCCTGTCCAAGACGCAGGCCCGGATGCCTCCCGCCATGCACAAAGACCTTTGCAAGCACCATCAGCTAGCACATCCACTTCTGTGTCCCAGTGCAGCGTACAGATGTCTATACCCCAGGCCTTTGAACAAAAGCGCAAATACCCAGCCACCACCCAGAGGCCATAGCAATAAATGCGCACCATTCCAAATTGCTGGCAATGGAAAAGTTGCCATTTAGGCTTGTGGACACTGAGGATTACCGCAGCCTGATGGCGGTGGCCGCCCCGCGTTACTCTGTCCCCAGCCACCAATATTTTTCTCGGTGTGCAGTCCCAGCCTCACACTAGCATGTGTCTCGTAACATCACCCGTGCCCTGACCAACGCATTTATTGGGAAGGTCCACTTAACGACTGACACATGGACAAGTGCTTTTGGCCAGGGATGCTACATTTCCCTGACGGCACACAGGGTGAACATTGTGGAGGCCGGGAGCGAGTCGTACCCTGGGATGGCACAGGTGCTACAGACGCCAAAGATTGTGGGCCCTACTTCCATCAGGGTTTCCGCCACCACATACGTTAGTGGCTGCAACCCCCCCTTCTCCTCCTCCACTTCCACCTCAGAATTATCATCTTGCAGCACCAGACAGACATCTATCTGGATCTGGAAGCAGTGTATCACTGCAGTGGGGAAGCAGCAACAGGCCATGCTTAAACTGATCTGCTTAGGTGACAAACAGCACACCGCCGCAGAGCTATTTCAGGGGATAAGGGACCAGACTGAGCTGTGGCTCTCACCACTCAACCTACAACCAGGCATAGTTGTGTCTGATAATGGCCGTACCTTTGTGGCGACTTTGGAGCTTGGCAAGCTCACACACATACCATGCCTAGCCCACGTGTTCAACCTAGTGGTTCAGTGGTTTATCAAAACCTACCCCAATTTGCCTGTGCCTGCTGCTGATCTGACCTTCTAAAACATTAGGGGCGAGGCCTGCTGCTTAGCTGACCCTCTAAAACATTAGGGACGAGCGCCTGCTGCTGATCTGACCATCTAAAACATTAGGGACCAGGGCCTGCTGCTGATCTGACCATTTAAAACATTAGGGGCGAGGGCCTGCTGCTGATCTGACCATCCAAAACATTAGGGGCGAGAGCTTGCTGCTGAGCTGAATCTCTAAAACATTAGGGGCGAGTGCCTGCTGCTGATCTGACCATCTAAAACATTAGGGGCGAGGGCCTGCTGCTGATTTGACCTTCAAAAAATTAGGGGTGAGGGTCTGCTGCTAAGCTGACCATCTAAAACAGTAGGGGTGAGGGTCTGCTGCTGAGCTGACCCACAAGATGGTCACATCAGCAGCAGGCCCCCGCCCCTAATGTTTTAGATGGTCACATCAGCAGCAGGCCATCGCCCCTAATGTTTTAGATGGTCAGATCAGCAGCAGGCACTCGCCCCTAATGTTTTAGATGGTCAGATAAGCAGGCCCTTGCTCCAAAAGTTTTTGAGGGTCACTAGCAGGCAATCAATCATAATTTTTCAGCCCTTTCGCTTAGTGCATAGGCTTTATGAGTGTAGGAGTCTCACTACCTGAACAATTGTAGCACAATGTGAATGAGGCCCTCCTTTATGTGATATACAGGTTGTATCGGAGTGCCTCTTCCTTGTAATTTTTGGCAGCACTTGCACTTTATATACAAGTAAATATACAGAAACAATTGTTTCCTAACAATTTTTCCTCTAAAATGTATTTTATCTTTGGTTTTGTGCGTATTATTGTCAGTCTGTAAAAGTGGTGTACTACTCGGACAACATAATTCCCAGCAGCGACCTGGGAGTCTAAGATGCTTCCATCAATTTATGACCTTTTCCTATGAACCAGACACCCTCCCCTATTCAGAGCAGTGCGGGCCTGGTTTTAAGGGCTTCTGTCACCCCCCATTGTGCAATTTTCATTAGCCGACATTAGCTATTTGCTAATGTCAGCTGAGTGCAATCATACATGTCCTACCTTTGTCTGTGGCTTATTTCTTGTAAAAATCATACTTTTATCATATGCAAATTTCTTCACTACCGGCAAGTTGGGCGTGAACTTGCTGGTAGCCGCCGCATCTGCCGCTTCTAGACACGCCCCATCTCCTCTTTATAGACAGGGCCAGCGAGCACTCTCCTCCACCCTCTGGCCCCATCTGCTGCTGAATTCCCACGCCTGCGCCATAACGTTCCTCGATCGGCGCAGGCATACTGAGTGAAGAACGCGCGCTTGCCAGCTCCTTCCTCAGTGTGCCTGCGCCGATTACGTCACACTACACCTGGAAGAGAAGACTGCTGATTATCGCTGATGCCGACAGTCTTCTCTTCCAGGTGTAGTGTGACGTAATGGGCGCAGGAGCACTGAGGAAAGAGCTGGCAAGTGCGCGTCCTTCACTCAGTACGCCTGCGCCGATCGAGGAACGTTACGGCGCAGGCGCGGGAATTTAGCAACAGACGGCCAGCGGGAGGAGGAGAACGCTCGCTGACCCTGTCTATCAAGAGGAGAGGCGTGTCTAGAAGCGGCAGATGCCGCAGTACACACCCAACTTGCTGGTAGTGAAGAAATTTGCATATGATAAAAGTATGATTTTTACAAGAAATAAGCCACAGACAAAGGTAGGACATGTATGATTGCACTCAGCTGACATTAGCAAATAGCTAATGTCGGCTAAGGAAAATTGCACAAGGGGGGTGACAGAAGCCCTTTAATGCTCGGGTTCTCCCATTGACTTACTTCCATTGTGCTTGGGTGCTCGGTAGAGCACCCAAACATCTCGAGGTGTTCTACTCGAGCACCCGAGCACTTTGGTGCTCAACCAACACTAGATACAATCTTATGTGTTTTTTTTTTTTGTTTTTTTTTAATCTTCCAGCTAAATTCCCTTTTATTTCATTGCCGCGTCTTAAATAAAATGACTTATAATCTAATATTGTCCAAGGAATGTTGATATGGTGTGTTTACTTCTCATTTCTGAATTTATAGTTTTTTCTTTCATTTTGTTTATTGCATTATTAAAATATAGCCTCAAACTCACTTAGCCACTGGGATTCACTACATATATAATAAAATATATCACATTGCATGAAACGTATATAAAACATTCCTGCTTCCAAATAATACATTGTGTGTGTGCAAACCTTAGTCTAGTAAATGACTTTGAATGCTTTATTTCTTTGACACCCTGCACCACTGCTCAGCCGTTGGATGCAGCCTTCTGTGACATAACTAGCTCTTGAATGGAACAGGAATCAGATATCTCTGTTCAAAGGGTAGAGGCTGTGCTGGGTTATTGCTGCTTAGCTGCCTTTGAAGTGACTGGGAGCTGAGCTTCAGTAACCTGGTATGGCCACTACACTTTGAACAGAGCTTTGCTTCCTTTTCCATTCAAAGTGTTAGTTCCAGCACCACAGGCTGTAGGGAATAGCTGATTGGTGGGGGTGCAGGTTTTCAGGCCCCCACTGGAATGGAGAATGGCAGTTTTTTTTTTTTTTTGCCAAATTGCTTTATACATACTGTATGACTTTTTCAAAAAGTATACTGGCCTGGGGAAGGTGCTACAAATGTCCAGGAGACTGTCCATTCTTATGTGGCAAGGAAAGCTCTCCAGGACTTGCAGCAACAGAACAGTCTATTGTCACACCGCTTAATCCACAACATTCCAACTCGCTGGAATTTGCACATGCAATTTGCACATACGAGAGCATCTGTGTGAGCAATGGAAAGCCTTGAATCATTTTGTCATGCTCCACACCGCCTCAACACAGACCATATGAAGTTTAAGGTGAGGCAGTAGCAGATCATCAGAGACACCTGTCGTGTGCTGAAGTCCTTTAAAGAGGCAACGCATCAAGGAACAATGGCAGAAGAAGAACAGCTAACACATCTTGCTTTCCAACATTTAGCTGTTAGGGATCCACAATGATAAACTCCGCTGCCACTGGAGGAGGAGTCACAAGTGGAGGAGCAGAAGGATGATGATGACACCTAACACAACACCCAATTAATGTCAATGGGGGCGGATGTTACAATAACAGGCGTATCATTCACATGAAGCAGTCTGATAATTACAGGATAGCTATGCTTTTAGATCCTCACTATTAAATAAAAATGGGGGAATGTGTTCCTCCTGCCAAAAGTGAAGCCAAACAGGAAACACTGTGTACGCAGCTTGTTCCAGCTTTTGGCGAGCAGACGCCTGGTGCCTGTATTCTACCTCTGTTAAAGCATAATTTTTGGAAGCTTGATGCCAACAAGCCACTCTTTCTCTTGAAAATCAACATTTGTGCGTGTCATATGGGCAGATTTTCTACCCGCAGGAAATCATAATTTGGGATGCTTTGTCCCCAAATAAGCCCTGTTTTTCCCCCATAACACCATGTGATTATAAACACCCTCTTCCCTGATAACAAAAAAAATTTTGGGAAGCTTTGGAATATGAAAAAGCATAAAAACGTGGGACAAGTGTGTTGTGTTTTTAACACGCTGTTCGTTAACCCCATCAAACATGTGTTTACCCATAGCTAATATGTCAGTGTCATTCTCACATTATTTGCTATAGCTGTCATTGTGATTAAGAGAGTTCTGGGACCACTAGAGGGGGTTGTACACAAATTATCAGGGCAATTGAAGCACTTTGGTTCAGGAAGAATCGATTCAGGTGCGAAACAAACTCCCTCCCAAGAAAAAAAGGAGAGAAGGAGAAGGAGAAGGAGATGCCCACGGATAAAGGACTCAGTCTTCTCCTCATTGCTCCGATGCTCAGTATTAGCATACTGATCGGGAGAAATTCTGGTGGGGCACAGCGGGGCATAGGAGGCATATTTAACAAATCATCAGGGGTGGCAGCATCAGCGGGGGGTACCCCGCAAGTACAGGTATATATCTCCCCTAATAAAAGCGCATGAAAGGTCCTCTTTAAGGTGGACATATCTGTAATGTCATTCATTATAGAGATGCCAAATGTGGATCCAATCCTGGAAGTGTAGTTTCCAAGAAGGATAAAAGTGTAGGGTGGTTGGAGTTCCAAACTTATTTTATCTAGTGTATTGCCAGACTTTTGATAGCGGAAGAGAGAAGAGAGTTGAATTTTAGTTATTCTGACGGAGAGATATGTGGAGCATATAAAAGAGATAGAAGAAAAAGGGTTTAGCAAAATATGTAAATACCCAATGATCACATCTAATATTCCACAATATGCGGCAAGGAAGTAATATTATAGTAACTGATCTTGTGGAAATTTAAACCTCCATTGTGTTTCAGTTGTGTGATTATGCGTAAAGCTAATTTGTACAATCTGTAGTGGTCATTGATTTTGTTTTCCTCTTCAGTTTTCAAATATATTGGTAAGCTCCTGTAAAAACATAGTAATTTGGAAAACATTAAATTTTTTTATATGATTGGCCCTACCAGAGAAGGATAAAGAGAAACCCACCCACCTTTTAGATTGTCTATAAGTGAGGTCCTATAAGCTTTAATATTCAAGAGGTATAGCTTGTGGAGATTATAAAAGACTAACATGGCTAAGTATTTTATATGTGTATGGGCCCATTTAAGTGGGGAAAATGACCCCCAGGTTGGTATCATACAGCCCTCAGGAGGAGAGCCACATATTTATCTAGATTAATAGAGAACCTAGAGAGCCCAACTGTTGGCTGCTTAACAGGTTATGCAGCAGATCATTGTGACCAGGTTGTTGCTATATATAATCTTTAGAAACTATATTATTTAGGTGTTAGATAGGTGGAAGGGGCTTCTGTCCCATCCAAGAGCGCAATGATTGGGTGCCAATATTTTCATGGTAAGCTGGCAATATAAATCACAGAAAAATGCACCAAACGGATATGCCACTGACTATACTGGCTAGTCATAAATGCAGATATTAAAAGCTGAGACTTTCGCCAATATATCCTGTCAGGAAAATATCGGAGCCCATCATTGCACCACGTCACGGTCACTCAGCATGGCAAAGGGTCCTACCACTACGCTACCTATGGTGTGAACACGGTCTGAAGGCGATGTAATCCAGCACGCAAGCCAGGCTTCCACACAAACGCCTAGCAGGACAACTAGTGCAATGTGAACAAAGCCAAGACTGCAAGCCACGCCCATATCAGACCCTGTGATGGAGGTCACCAGGTGCAAAAGAGTGCTTGAATGCCAGGTAACGGCACATACACAACATATAAAACAAGACAAAAACACAGAAATATAGTGGCAATACTGGGGAGGAGCGGCTCAACCCCTAACACTGTAGCGTGTTATTACATTGGGGGAGCAGCCCACCGCATGTGGACCGCAGCAAAACGACTACCCCAGCAAAAAAATGCATACGGTGGAGGAATTCGGCGCGGTCCACATGCACCACAAGAGCATCCTACACAAACGGAGCATTGTGCGGATGTAAATACAATCATATAAATCACAGAAAAAATGCACCAAACGGATATGCCACTGACTATACTGGCTAGTCATAAATGCAGATATTAAAAGCTAGACTTTCGCCAATATATTCCTGTCAGGAAAAATATCGGAGCCCATCTTGACCACCACGTCACGGTCACTTCAGCATGGCAAAGGGTCCTACCACTACGCTACTATGGTGTGAACACGGTCTGAAGGCGATGTAATCCAGCTCGCAGCAGGCTTCCACACAAACGCCTAGCAGGACAACTAGTGCAATGTGAACAAAGCCAAAGCTGCAAGCCACGCCCATATCAGACCTGTGATGGAGGTCACCAGGTGCAAAAGAGTGCTTGAATGCCAGGTAACGGCACATACACTACATATAAAACAAGACAAAAACACAGAAATAAGTGGCAATACTGAGGAGCGGCTCAACCCCCTAACACTGCAGCGTGTTTTACATTGGGGGAGCAGCCCCACCGCATGTGGACCGCAGCAAACGACTATCCCCAGCAAAAAATGCATACGGGGGAGGATGTCGGCGCGGTCCACATGCACCACAAGGGCATCCTACACAAAACGGAGGCATTGTGCGGATGTAAATACAATCATATAAATCACAGAAAAAATGCACCAAACGGATATGCCACTGACTATACTGGCTAGTCATAAATGCAGATATTAAAAGCTGAGACTTTCGCCAATATATTCCTGTCAGGAAAATATCGGAGCCCATCATTGCACCACTTCACAGTCACTCAGCATGGCAAAGGGTCCTACCACTACGCTACCTATGGTGTGAACACGGTCTGAAGGCGATGTAATCCAGCTCGCAGCCAGGCTTCCACACAAACGCCTAGCAGGACAACAAGTGCAATGTGAACAAAGCCAAGACTGCAAGCCACGCCCATATCAGACCTGTGATGGAGGTCACCAGGTGCAAAAGAGTGCTTGAATGCAGGTAACGCACATACACTACATATAAAACAAGACAAAAACACAGAAATAATAGTGGCAATACTGTAGGAGCGGCTCAACCCCTAAACACTGTAGCGTGTTTTACATTGGGGGGAGCAGCCCCACCGCATGTGGACCTCAGCAAACGACTATCCCCAGCAAAAATGCATACAGTGGAGGATGTCGGCGCGGTCCACATGCACCACAAGGCATCCTACACAAAACGGAGCATTGTGCGGATGTAAATACAATCATATAAATCACAGAAAAATGCACCAAACGGATAAGCCACTGACTAAACTGGCTAGTCATAAATGCAGATATTAAAAGCTGAGACTTTCGCCAATATATTCCTGTCAGGAAAATATCGGAGGCCCATCATTGCACCACGTCCGGTCACTCAGCATGGCAAAGGGTCCTACCACTACGCTACCAAGTGTGATGAACACGGTCTGAAGGCGATGTAATCCAGCTCGCAGCCAGGCTTCCACAACAAACGCCTAGCAGGACAACTAGTAGCAATGTGAACAAAGGCCAGACTGCAAGCCACGCCCTATCAGACCCTGTGATGGAGGTCACCAGGTGCAAAAGAGTGCTTGAATGCCAGGTACGGCACATACACTACATATAAAACAAGACAAAAACACAGAAATAAGTGGCAATACTGGAGGAGCGGCTCAAACCCCTAACACTGTAGCGTGTTTACATTGGGGGAGCAGCCCCACCGCATGTGGACCTCAGCAAAACGACTATCCCCAGCAAAAATGCATACGGTGGAGGATGTCGGCGCGGTCCACATGCACCACAAGGGCATCCTACACAAAACGGAGCATTGTGCGGATGTAAATACAATCAAATAAATCACAGAAAAAATGCACCAAAACGGATATGCCATGACTATACTGGCTAGTCAAAAATGCACGATATTAAAAGCTGAGACTTTCGCCAATATAATCCTGTCAGGAAAATATCGGAGCCCATCATTGCACCACGTCACGGTCACTCAGCAATGGCAAAGGGTCCTACCACTACGCTACCCTATGGTGTGAACACGGTCTGAAGGCGATGTAAATCCAGCTCGCAGCCAGGCTTCCACACAAACGCCTAGCAGGACAACTAGTGCAATGTGAGCAAAGCCAAGACTGCAAGCCACGCCCATATCAGACCCTGTGATGGGAGGTCACCAGGTGCAAAAGAGTGCTTGAATGCCAGGAACGGCACATACACTACAATATAAAAGTCCTCAGCTTTTAATAACTGCATTTATGACTAGCCAGTATAGTCAGTGGCATATCCGTTTGGTGCAGTTTTTTTCTGTGATTTATATGATTGTATTTAACATCCGCACAATGCTCCGTTTTGTGTAGGATGCCATTAGTGGTGCATGTGGACCGCGCCGACATCCTCCACCGTATGCATTTTTTGCTGGGGATAGTCGTTTGCTGCGGTCCACATGCGGTGGGGCTGCTCCCCCAATGTAAAACACGCTACAGTGTTAGGGGTTGAGCCGCTCCTCCAGTATTGCCACTATATTTCTGTGTTTTTGTCATGGTAGCTGGCAACCTAACAAAGGCCCCAAGCCTGCCATGGTTACTTGTCTATAGTTATCACTGACAGTTATTAATATTTTGGTATGCTGCATATACATAGGCATTACACAAGGGATCAAACAATTGTATTGTGGAGTCCATTAGAGGGGTTGAAAAACAATGACATTTTTTTTTTAAATAATATAATTGCACCATTTAAAATAATATCACCAAACAAAAGGTACTAGACCCAAGATACCATGATAAAACAAATATCCTTATTCAAACTTCATATAAAAATATATAATAAAGCTACGAATAGTCACAACATCTGATCAGTCAATAGTAGTAAGGGCAAGTTACAGATGTAACACACTAAAGGGCACCAATATGATCCCTACATGGCAAAAGTAGCAGCATGGCTCACCCACCACTCCGGATGCACATTTTGCCAACTCCCAGACAAAGCCATTTCACCAACCCCTAGACAAAGCCATTGGAAAAACAGAAGTGGTGGGTGAGCCGTGCTGCTACTTTTGCTATGTAGGGATCTGGCTCTTGTCTTTACTGCTATTGATTGATCAGATTTTGTTACTATTTGTACTTTGCAAGCTGGATTCCCTCCTTATCTTTTATCTGTATCGTATGTGGCTTTATTATATCATTTTAATATGAAATTTGAATAAAGATGGTTATTTTATCTTGGTACGTATCTTAGGTCTAGTACTGTACCTTTTGTTTGGTGCTATTGCTTTGTTTACTACGGTATGACCAGCCATATTCTTTGGGCTCTCTTTCTTTGGTTGAAAATGTATGGAAAAAAAATCATAAAACCAAATTTCTTTCTGTATAAAGTGGTTTTATTTTGTAATGTTAAAGTTTTAACAACTATACATACCATACATGGGATTACTACAAATGTGACAACCCATATAATAAAAATAACAAAATAACATTATTTAAAAAACATGAAAAATGGAATAGCTTTTTTATTTTTCCTCCAAAAAATAAAATAAAGTTTACCAATAATTTATATGTATCCAAAATGTATGTGTTATTAATAAAAAACTAAAAATAAATAAACAATAGCTCTCAAAATACAGTAACAAATAAAGAAAAATAAAAAAAAAACTGTAGCAGCTGACACTAAGTGAACATTCCTGGATGTCCGTGGGATGTCAATTTAAAAGTGCTGGAAAAAAACTATTTAAGAATATGATCTCTCCCTCTGTAGCATGTTCAATGTTTAACAAAATTTTAGGAAACAGCTCATCTCTTTGTATGCTGAATACAGTGTCTATTTTGTTATCCAGGTCACAACAGATAATAGAATACTCTGATATTCTGACAATTGAAGCATGCAGAACATCAGTCAGATGTTTCTCTGTTTAAATAATATGTGTTTGCTCTTTCTTGTGTGTAAATTGGTTCAGCATAGAGCCAAATAACAAAAGTGTAAAGTAATGTCACTTAGATAAATGACAAATTCAACAGAAATGTTCCATTGGATGGCAGCCTATTTTAATAATTCAAATGTTTCAAGCCACCTTTGGCCTTATGTTCCTGCTGAAAAGTTTTTTTACTGGATATGAATATTCCGTTAAAATAGATATGCAAAAGTGTACCTACTGCATTGTAATATTTCCATATGGAGCTGTAAAACAGTAGAAACGTGTTTAACCTGTATCTTTTTGGTTTAAACCTTTGGTCTGGTTTTTAGAGATCATTAATTTCCCTCACCAGGCATGCTGAAAGAGAAGGTTCTTCCTGCAATTAAGCCATTTGAGCCAATCAAATGTGTTCCCATCTGCAGAGAAATAAACTACATCTGCATCCCCCTCCTCCTCCCTCTTCTGTTTTGTTTACTATATTACAATAAGCAAGTTACTAAGTAACTGGGGAAGTTCCTGAATATCTACAGTGTCTGTAATGCAGGCCTGTGGAGGGTGAGGAGGATGCCAGCTAATAAGACATGATATAAATTGTTTTATTAATATTTACTAATGATTTAACAAAAAAAAAGGAGAATACTAGTTTTGTTTAGGTTTTTTTTACTTCATACCATTTACAAATAGAATAATATCTCAGCATAGGCTGTTATCAAATAAATCCAAGCAAATAGTTTGATAAGTTTCAACAGCATCTACCAATAATAAGAGTGAATAACATAAAGTTACCAGTAATGTAAACTTTTATAGGTGTTTTCCAATGTTAGATTTAAAGTTTATTCTTTTGTTTTCCAGAAATGGAACCTTTCTTGGCTATGGGTATTGTCTGGTATTGCTTCTCTGCCTATTTTATTTAAATTGAACTGAGTTGTAGCACAAGGAAAATCGTTCCATTCTTTCTTGATAAAAAGCAGACCTACAGGCTTAAAAGGGTTTTTCAAGATTGGTCAATATTTTTCCAAAGGGGATTTACTGGGATTCCTTCTGCGATTCCATTGCTACCTCTCCAGTGCTTTGTCTACCTGGCTGCAGTGGTGACCTCAAGTCAACAACATTTGACCACATTACTAGGCTAGTTTCCCTCATTAGTCAAATTTTGGCCAATCCTGAAAAAAAATATTTAATACCTAGAAAGAGCGGCCTGTGTACTGGGAAACCTATAAGCATATTTGACTAATACAACCTGACTACAGAAGCTTGTAGCTAGAATATATTAGCTAACCACAGAAATATGTACACTAGTAACAAATGTATTTAAGAGTAAAACATGACTAAAGAGGTACATCAGTAATTAAAATATTGTACAAAGTGGGATATTTTTATAGCTATTGGTTCCAACTTGTTAATGAATGCTTTTAGTGTCAGATTGATTCTATAGGGTATAATAGTCTACATATGGGATTTAATTATTTTTATTTTGTGCTGGATCTAAAAAAAAATTATCAGGTATCTTTTAAAGTCAATGGATTAAAAGATTAGTCTCACAAGATCAGAACCTTAAATGTAAAAAAAAAAAAAGCTATTTCTGACATTAGTAATGGTTTATTTAACCATAAGATGCTCTGTTTATTTTATTCTGTTTTGAGCAACTTTAGATTTTACTTACAGTATACGGTATGTTACAATAAATATTAGAGTCATTCTCATTTAACATCTTTAGGAAGAGCAGATATAGAAGAGATAATAATAATACTTATTTGCCAGGCGTGATGCGTTAATCCAACATATCAACGCGCTATGCTGGGTTAAACAAAAACAAATCTTTGTGCATTATTTTTTAAATAGAGTATTTTGCATTCAATTACACAATTTCACCACCAGATGGCACACAAATAAATTCTTCTTTAACATATTATATGTGTACAGATTGATCTGGCACATTGAAATCTGAAGTGATAGTTTACACCAAAATTAATATTTTTTTTGTTGTTTTTTAAATAACTAAACAATAAAAAAAATGACATGGGGTCACCTCCCCCGTTTTTCATAACCAGCCAAAGTTAAACCAACAGCTAGGCCCTGACATTATCAGGATGGGAAGTTCCATGGTTATTGGTCTCTTTCCACTCTAAAAATACCAGTAAGCAGCTTCCCCAGAGGTATATCACATTAGATAGTTCTGCTTATGACGGCAATCTGGCTGTTCCTGGCACCCTTATGGCTTTGGGTACCAGGGTAATAGAGAAGGTTAATGTTAGCTCTGGAGTGGAAAAAAACACAGCTGTCTAACAGCTATCTCTCAGACAGCTCCCTTACTAACACTGCAAAAAAGCATGAAAAAAAAACACAAAAAAATTACTTTATTTAAACACTCCCCAACTCCAGCCTTCTTTAACAATTTAAAAAATAAAATAAATTCCACATCCACTGAATCTATTATAGTCCGAATAGCAGATCTGTGAAAACAACAGAAAAATACCCCAAATAAAATCATTCCACTAAAAATAATAAACTTTCCATACTCCTCTGGCTTCTTCCTAACCTTCCCAGATCTTCTTTAGTGGGCTCTGTTGCCTTAGTGCACTCACACAGTAGTTTTGCCCCCCTCTGTAGCCCCCTTACACTAGTTTTGACCGTGAAGTGTTTTAAAAAAGTAATATGGAGTATTATGGAGGGATCCACATGGGATTATGGTCATCCCTTTGGTGAACCCCACAATTTTATTGCTGTGAGGAAGGTTTTCTTGCCTAAATGCTGTGTACTACCTCTGGCATCACACAGGAGGATAAGAGCTGCTGCATACTTGCTCCAGTTCCCTCGATCCCTGCTGTGGGAGCCAGAGAACACCCGGATGACCATGGCACCCGAAGGGTTAAAAGTTTGCGACCGGCATTACCGCCAGCCATGGACTTAAGTGGCAGGTATCTGCTCTGTAAAACAGCAGACACCCGAAGGCCATGGTGCCCGCTGCATATGCCAGCGGTCACCATCTTTAAATGCTTTGCTGCTGATGTAAATTTACTGCCGGCGTTAGGAAAGGGTTAACTTCCAAGCCTTTACACTGAGATTGGGTCACCAAGTGGGAAGAATACGATTAAGCAGAGTGGCCTGGGTATATATATATAGAGAGACTTCTGAAAAATTTATTTAGAACAAATTCAATTTCTTGGTGAACTTTGGCGAATTGGCCAGATCAAATCTATTAAAATTTTGTTCATCTCTACTGGCTACATCTGTATGTACAGTGACATTGTGTCCACTGTTTAGCAGATTTTCTTACAGCCTTTGTGATTCATTAGATCTGTTTTAAAAGGAAATACTGCTAAGTAAGTATATCTAATACATTTCTTTAACAAATAAATATACTGTACATATAGTAGAACCTCTGTGAGATTTCCATATAAAAATTCAGTAATATTTAAGCTTCTAAACTGGTGGTCCTCTCAAGAAAATGACCTACAGATGTCTCCATCCTTTGCTACTGGCTAAACATTACCAGTTATGAAAACCAAAAGTGATTTCAAGAGACGTTATGTTATGTATGTGTATATATGTAGTGATGTGATTTGCAGCCTGCTATTTTTATTTTTCCTTCCCACATTCCAATAGCCATAGAATTTAGTATTAGGGTGCCATCTTATAGAGATCGCCTTGACATGTGGCAGACGGGCCCAAATAATTTTGTACAAAATATATTTGCTAAGAATCTCAAATTTACTTAATAAGCAATGAAAACTTTTTTGTAGTTTATTTTATTTAGTTTATAGTTTATTTGGTTTGCAGAGTGCTGTTGCAATTTGTTTTGTATTAATTTGTCTTATTACTTTAAAAAAAAAATAACCTCGAAAACAAATCTAAGTTTTCTTTGCATCACCATTCTCTGACAGCCATAACATTCTAATATTTCAGTCTACAGAGCTGTATGAAGGCTTGTTTTTTTTGAAGGATGAACTGTATTTTCTGGGGGTACATACAACATTTTGATCACTGTAATTCAACTTTTTTGGGGGGAATAACAGTGACAAAAAAATTGTTTTTTGTTTTTTATTGTTTTTTCTGTTCACCGTGCAGAACATTTAAAAAAAATATTTTAATAGCTTAGGCATTTGCCAACGTGGCAATACCTGATAAGTTTTTTTTAATCATTGTTTATGTATTTTAATATGTAAAATTGGGAAAGGGGGGTGATTTAAACTTTTATAGTGCCTTGATAAAATATTCATATGTCTTTTCTATATTTTTTTCATGTTACAGCCACAACACTTAAAGAGTAACTAAACCTTTATCTAAACCTTTAACATAATCTCCCTAATAAAACTGTCTCTAATATACTTTAGTAATGAATTTTCAATTTTTACTATACTTTTTCCTACCTAAAGCGCACTAGTGCGCTTAAAACTGTGTTCTCTGTACACCGCTGTACAGAGCTGTGTGCTCCTGCCCGTGGTCCCTGGACTATCACTAACTCTTGGCATAGCACATGGGTACCTTGCACCCATGTACTATGCCAGGATTAGCTGAGCAGAGAGGGCTCCTGCGTCTGGCTGCTCCACTAAGCTAAGGCTACTTTCATACCTGCGTTAGGTGCGGATCCGTCTGGTATCTGCACAGACGGATCCGCACCTACAGTCGTGGCCAAAAGTTTTGAGAATGACACAAATATTAGTTTTCACAAAGTTTGTAACTAAACTGCTTTTAGATCTTTGTTTCAGTTGTTTCTGTGATGTAGTGAAATATAATTACACGCGCTTCATACTTTTCAAAAGCTTTTATCGACAATTACATGACATTTATGCAAAGAGTCAGTATTTGCAGTGTTGGCCCTTCTTTTTCAGGACCTCTGCAATTCGACTGGGCATGCTCTCAATCAACTTCTGGGCCAATTCCTGACTGATAGCAACCCATTCTTCATAATCACTTCTTGGAGTTTGTCAGAATTAGTGGGTTTTTGTTTGTCCACCCGCCTCTTGAGGATTGACCACAAGTTCTCAATTGGATTAAGATATTGGGAGCTTCCAGGCCATGGACCCAAAATGTCAACGTTTTGGTCCCCGAGCCACTTAGTTATCACTTTTGCCTTACGGCACGGTGCTCCATCATGCGGGAAAATGCATTGTTCTTTACCAAACTGTTGTTGGATTTTTGGAAGAAGTTGCTGTTGGAGGGTGTTTTGGTACCATTCTTTATTCATGGCTGTGTGTTTGGGCAAAATTGTGAGTGAGCCCACTCCCTTGGATGAGAAGCAACCCCACACATGAATGGTCTCAGGATGCTTTACTGTTGGCATGACACAGGACTGATGGTAGCGCTCACCTTTTCTGCTCCGGACAAGCCTTTTTCCAGATGCCCCAAACAATCGGAAAGAGGCTTCATCTGAGAATATGACTTTGCCCCAGTCCTCAGCAGTCCATTCACCAAACTTTCTGCAGAAGATCAATCTGTCCCTGATGTTTTTTTTGGAGAGAAGTAGCTTCTTTGCTGCCCTTCTTGACACCAGGCCATCTTCCAAAAGTATTCGCCTCACTGTGCGTGCAGATGCGCTCACCTGCCTGCTGTCATTCCTGAGCAAGCTCTGCACTGGTGGCACTCCGATCCCGCAGCTGAATCCTCTTTAGGAGACGATCTTGGCGCTTGCTGGACTTTCTTGGAAGCCCTGAAGCCTTCTTAACAAGAATTGAACCTCTTTCCTTGAAGTTCTTGATGATCCTATAAATTGTTGATTGAGGTGCAATCTTAGTAGCCACAATATCTTGCCTGTGAAGCCATTTTTATGCAACGCAATGATGGCTGCACGCGTTTCTTTGCAGGTCACCATGGTTAACAATGGAAGAACAATGATTTCAAGCATCACCCTCCTTTTAACATGTCAAGTCTGCCATTTTAACCCAATCAGCCTGACATAATGATCTCCAGCCTTGTGCTCGTCAACATTCTCACCTGAGTTAACAAGACAATTACTGAAATGATCTCAGCAGGTCCTTTAATGACAGCAATGAAATGCAGTGGAAATGTTTTTTTGGGATTAAGTTAATTTTCATGGCAAAGAAGGACTATGCAATTCATCTGATCACTCTTCATAACATTCTGGAGTATATGCAAATTGCTATTATAAAAACTTAAGCAGCAACTTTTCCAATTTCCAATATTTATGTAATTCTCAAAACTTTTGGCCACGACTGTATGATGCAAACGCTTGTATCCATTCAGAACGGATCCGTTTGCATTACCATGAACATTTTTTTTTTTTGTTCATGATAATGCAAACGGATCTGTTTTGACTTACACTGAAAGTCAATGGGGGACGGATCCGTTTTCAATTGCAAAAAAAGTGTAGTAAAAAAATAAAATTCATTAATAAAGTATATTAGAGATAGTTTTATTAGGGCATTAGGGAGAACATATTAAAAGTTTAGATAAAGGTTTAGTTACTCTTTAAATGTATTTTATTGGAATTTTATGTGACAGGCCAACACAAAGTAGCTAGTATGTGTAAAATGAAAATAAAATGATGCAATCGCTTTTGAACTTGCCATCTGAGGGGTTAAATAATAGAGTTTATCATGATCGCCTTTCCCTGTCATTGCAGCTGGGTGCTTGCTTTATTATACAGCCAACACCTGTTGTATATGGAGCACGATCAGTGCAACAGTTCGCTCCATGCAATTCCCGATGCATAATGCCATATATGCATGGCATTATGCATTAAGGGGTTAATGAAATTTCTGAAAGGTTGAGGGTGGACACATTTGTTTATACATAGACTATAAGAGAACTTAAAATTCTTCCCATAAAAACTTAATTAGAAGTGGTATTCTCAAAGAATACAATATTCTAAGATCACGTGATCATTGACAATGCGGGACACAGAACAGTTTTGTACAGGGTTAAACCACTAGCCACTATTTGAGAAACTTGTCCCTGCTCGAGTATGAGATAGTAGCTCTATTATTTTCAATATAAATGCTTTCTGATCTTACATTACTTCTTCTTCTATTCACTTGTCAAAAATAGGCTTCAAGTTCGATTTGTTCATTCAAGGTCAATGACTCCAAATTTTTATGGTTCTAGAAACCCTGAGGGAAGTGGCTGACAGTGGAGCAGATTAATGTCCTCAACAACGCAAAATGATTAAAACATTAATTCAATGTCTAAAGTTGGGTTGAGCTTTAAATGCTAGAAAGAATAACTCCTGTCAAAAACTTTAATGCGTTCAGCTGAAATGTATTAATAAGTGGTTCCCTTGGGACAGGCTTAATGTTCATCTTAGAAACTGTCATGTGGAACTATCCATATTTAGGCTGTCAAATTGTACTGTTTCACTAAAGGTCAAAGTGTAGAGAAAACAAGATGGTGAAGTCAGTAAGAAAAGTTTTAGTAATAGTTATATTTGAGTTGTTCCTAGAGAATATTATTAAGCTGATAACAGGTATACAAGTTGACAAAAAATTGTCCAGTTTATGATTATCTACAAGACACATATATTAATAAAAAAATTAAACCAACATGAATATGTAGGTGGTAGGATAGTGAACAGGTGACTGCAACATCTGACATTGCAAGTTTTCTTGCTTTATTGTTCATAAGAAATTGTGCTTTTACAATTTTGAAGGGCTTAGAGCTAAAACCTCACAAAATTCTTTGTTGGCTCAGTATCTGCACAGTGGGAAGTGTTTTCTATACAACAGACACATTACATCAATCCAATTTACCAAAAGACTAACTGTATAGCAAGTGCAACCTTTATTGAGACTCATTTAATACAGTAAATATGGCAAAAAGTAGTTTTGCCCATAACTCTACCCATTTGTCAAAATGGCTCACATGGTATTTGGCACTCCATATTGTTAAGTGCATTTCCCACACTTGAACTTTGTTTTATAATGTCTTACTTCTCACAAACTGTACAACTGAGTGGATATGATAGGAAAAAGGGAACCAATCACTGAACACAAGCAGATATCTTAAAATTCATCAGAAATTGAAAAGTAAAGTATATTAGATTTCACCACCTTTTAAATGACTACATAGATGATTAAACTAATGGGCAATTCCACAATATTTGCTGAATTAGTTCTTTAAGCATCTGATATAATTTGATAACAACCCACCTGAGAAAGTTGCATAAATTAAATAGTTTACAGTGAAGCCACTAGAGATTCTAAATTCATGAAATTTCCATGTACTTAAGGAGGTTTTACATGAATAATTTTTATGAGGTTCAGAAGTTGGTAAAAATAGAAAAAAATATGTCTTTCCTCCACCAATGCCCTTCTTCTGCCCTTCTATAGATGCTCTTTTACAATGAGTTAATGAGCAGGTATTTTCTAGCATTTCCAGCTGTATCAATCCATAACATTAAGTCCATAGCAGCAGGGACCTGAGTGGTGGTTGAGTAACTTCTTGAAATCTAACTTTAAAACCCCTTTATAGTTGTAAAGGCAGACCAAGGGACTGCTGTTTATTCAATTTTGACATCAAAAAATATTAAAATAAAAAAAAGTTTTCTCCATGTGAACTTTCAATTGATGATAACATCTACTCAAATGAACTTGACTGTCCAATTTTCATGTTCTACAAAATAAAGCAAAATATTGTAAATATTTAATTTTGGCAAACAAAGCTCTATAAATTCATGTCAAGCTATTCTATGGGCCATCCTTTGAATACTGTGAGTGATAAAGACTGACTTTTGTAATATACAGAGAACACTGATGCATGCAAAAAACAGTATTTCATCACTTTCACATCAGTAATTCATTGTTTTTGACACTGACGATGTTCCATAATTTAACATGATGGAGAGAAAACACTGTTTTATGCAAAATAAATACCAAAGTTATGTACCATGGCAGAAATGATAAGGAATGAATAAAGAGCCCACACTTAACTGCGGAATATGTGTCCAAAATAAATTATGTGTGTATACTTATAATGGAGGGAAGGCTTGACAGCATTAATTGATATTATGTCCTGGAACCAAGTATTTATAGAATGATGGAAAGCTCAGTGTACTTGAGCAAACAGACTCAATTGCATAATATATATAATATTCATATTTTTGCAAGTTTAAATAATAGAGTACATCTGTAATAATATTAGGCTTCATGCACACGGGCATATTATACAACAGATCTCTGTTGTACGATTCCATTATAAAGTACCCATAGAAATCCACTGACACATCTTATTCCACTATATACTATGACTTCTTCATAAAGAGGTTCATTGAGTTTTTTTTTAATAAGCAGAACTATTGATCTTTGCTTCTGGGGAGCATATGGCACATCAAAGAGGGACAATGTAGTGTTGTTATGTAATATCTTAATTAGTCTTTATTAGTCTTTTTCCTTTTGATTATTCTATGTGGCTTAAAGGATGATTGTCACACTTAGAAAAACAATCAGGTGGTCTCTAGGACCTTAGCGTGTTTTTGAAACCTCACTGGCAGTACATTAAAACTAAGTCTTTATTATGATTTCTAAAATAACATATACATTTCTTGGGATCAGGTGGTTAAAACTCTCAGGAATGAATTATAAACGGGATGTGGTATCTAATACTAAAGTGTGATTACCCTCTTGACTAATGTATCCCCCAAGGGATCGGGGTACACTCAGGGTACCTAGGTACATCTATTGTGGATCCCTAAATAACATTCCTGCCTAAAATCTGAAACTTGCTTCCCTACATGTTTCGCCGAGAGATTCGGCGTCTTCAGGGGAAACTAACAGGTTCTGAGTTGGGGGCGGGGTCTGGGCATTTAAACCCTCGGTTTCACTTTGCGATTGGTGTCAGCCAATCGCTGCCGCTTGTCTACCTTAGGAGCCTGTCTACGTCAGCTCCGACCTCCTACCTCAAGGTTGGTATCCGCTATGGTCATGATTAGGTGCCTGTAACGTCACAGGTGGTGCGCGACGCATGCGCCTATCCGGGGCTGATGTCAATATCCCATCCCGTCCTCCCGTGCATGCGCAGTACTCCTCAATTCTCCCGAACCTGTTTGCGGACCTCTGCGCATGCTCCGGGTCATTACTCCTCACGCATCGTAGGCATACTGCGCATGCGTCCGAACTTACATTATCAGGGATCCATGTTATCCCCTGTGCTGGATGTCTCCGTCCTTCAGGGGGGATTCTACATGCAGAAGAGGGACAGATGAAGATATCAGGGATACTTGTGTCCCTTAACAGGTGTCTGTTGTGTCGATGTTATATTTGGATTTATTGCAACATAATTTATAAATTGCAGATTATCTGGTATATATATATCCCCATATCAGCCTTAGGATACCCCCCACCCCCTAAAAGTAGGTGGGTTGATATCATCTGTACTGCTCTGTCCCTACATTTAATAGTATGTTATGATAGTGTCTTAAATAAGACTTTCTGACATGCTACTGCATGTCATCTTGAACAGTCCATATCCCACCACCGAGGGGTAGGTGGGTTAATGGCCCTCATATTAATCTATTACTGCATATCCTAGTGTGTTATTAGAGTGTCTTAGATCCCCATTTCTGACATGTTCCTATACACCATCTTGAACAATATTCCCCTAAATCTGGGCGCTCTCTTATGTTCTAGGAATTTGAGGTAAACTAGATAATCTTCAAATAAGTTAATAAGAGGGATCAGTTTAGTTCATTCCCCTGAAAATATTGGGGGCAGGGGCTGAATTTTTTAAAAAGGGGCATAAAGGTATACACGAATTATAATATTATATACAGCAATGCTGATACCACTTACCTGGGTAAGCCATGCTGTCCCGCTGGAGACCCCGCTGATCTAGGACGAGGATGTTCGATCAATAGCCCTATGGATAGATAGGGTATTATTTGAAAGAGTAATTGATCACTGTAAATCTTTTATAATAAGGATTAAAGTGACATATATGTATAAACAAATTAATAAAAACTATCTAAAATGTTCAGATTTAGGGGAATATTGCTCAAGATGATGTATAGGGACATGTCAGAAATGGGGATCTAAGACACTCTAATAACACACTAGGATATGCAGTAATAGATTAATATGAGGGCCATTAACCCACCTACCCCTCGGTGGTGGGATATGGACTGTTCAAGATGACATGCAGTAGCATGTCAGAAAGTCTAATTTAAGACACTATCATAACATACTATTAAATGTAGGGACAGAGCAGTACAGATGATATCAACCCACCTACTTTTAGGGGGTGGGGGGTATCCTAAGGCTGATATGGGGATATATATATATACCAAATAATCTGCAATTTATAAATTATGTTGCAATAAATCCAAATATAACATCGACACAACAGACACCTGTTAAGGGACACAAGTATCCCTGATATCTTCATCTGTCCCTCTTCTGCATGTAGAATCCCCCCTGAAGGACGGAACATCCAGCACAGGGGATAACATGGATCCCTGATAATGTCAGTTCGGACGCATGCGCAGTATGCCTACGATGCGTGAGGAGTAATGACCCGGAGCATGCGCAGAGGTCCGCAAACAGGTTCGGGAGAATTGAGGAGTACTGCGCATGCACGGGAGGACGGGATGGGATATTGACATCAGCCCCGGATAGGCACATGCGTCGCGCACCCCCTGTGACGTCACAGGCACCTAATCATGACCATAGCAGATACCGACCTTGAGGTAGGAGGTCGGAGCTGACGTAGACAGGCTCCTAAGGTAGACAAGCGGCAGCGATTGGCTGACACCAATCGCAAAGTGAAACCGAGGGTTTAAATGCCCAGACCCCGCCCCCAACTAGAAACCTGTTAGTTTCCCCTGAAGACGCCGAATCTCTCGGCGAAACATGTAGGGAAGCAGGTTTCAGATTTTAGGCAGGAATGTTATTTAGGGATCCACAATAGATGTACCTAGGCACCCTGAGTGTACCCCGATCCCTTGGGGGATACATTAGTCAAGAGGGTAATCACACTTTAGTATTAGATACCACATCCCGTTTATAATTCATTCCTGAGAGTTTTAACCACCTGATCCCAAGAAATGTATATGTTATTTTAGAAATCATAATAAAGACTTAGTTTTAATGTACTGCCAGTGAGGTTTCAAAAACACGCTAAGGTCCTAGAGACCACCTGATTGTTTTTCTCTTTCCAATGAATAGCGTGGCAACCTCCTGTGGGATCCATTTGTTTGTTAATAGTGGGAACTGTCACACTTAGACCCTTATTTCAATTTTCATATATGTAGTTACTAATAACATGATATTCCAGAATCAGTTACTATTAGACTGACTTACCCCATATTTAATAAGATTCAGCCCTTAGCAACCAGTCTGCATAAAACTGCAATTTCACTATTCAGTTAATATGGCTGCCACTGTCCTCACCCTGAGGCTAATCCTGCCTGCTCTCACTAGCCAGTAACAATAGCCCCCCAAAAGTGTCAGTAACCAGAGCCCTCCCCCCTAAAGGGTTAATCTCCTGCAGCACAAAGGGGTCCTCTTACCACATGTTGCTTTCATTTATACATTGAGCAGACGGCAGATCTCCCTTCCCTGGTCTGCGCTGCTTCCACTCTGCATTGTCCAGCTCTGCTGAGTGAGGGAGCGTCTGCCAAGCGCAGGGAGAAGTGCACACAGCCCAGGCTCTGTTATCAGCTGCTGGGGAGGACCTGGCTTTAATCATTTACTTACAGTCCCTGGCTGTCAGTAATCTGACCTTGCACGCAGCCTGCTTCTCCGCCCTCCGTCCTTCAACACATAGACGGACCATGCCTAGCAACCTGATTTTAAGCACAGGTAAAAATAGGCAGTACCGGGAACAAAAATGTGGAATTAAGGGGTAATTGAATACACAGTGAAAAGTTGAAATAGGGCCACCAAGGTGATATTAATCACCACAATCCAATACTCAAAAAAAAAAAAAAATGACAGTTATACTGTAATTCCACCTCTCATATTTGAATGCGGCCTACAGCTGACAAGAGGTTGGAGGCATCTACTGTAGAGCAAGAGCCACTTTTAAAGAGAATCTGTCAACAATTACAGAAATAACAAATTTATATAGTCTTTATTAAACTTTACTATTTAAAAAAAAATTAACCTTTGAAAGAGTAAACATTTTCTTTCCATCGCCATATTCTGACAACCATAACTTTATCTTTTTGGGTAGAGAGATATGCGCAGGATGGTATATTTCAAGGTGAGCTGTAGTTTTATAGAAACCTTTTTTTTGGGGTATATACATATTTGATCATTTTTTAGTAAATTTTAAGGAAAGTGTGGAAAATTGGTGAATTGTGCATGTCTTTCTGTTATAGCATTCAGTAAACCGAAAAAATATTTTCATATTTTAATAGTTCTAACATTTTTGAATTCAACAATACCAGGAAAATTAGAAAAAAGGGGCAATTAAAATTTTTATATTTTTTATTTTTATTTTTTAATAACTATTTCAGTCTATGGTATTTGCACTGGCTGACTGCACTGACTGACTGCAAAGCTATGCCCCAGACATAACTTCACAGGCAGTTTGATATGAAAGCAGTGGGAACCTTCATATGACCTGATGCTGTCATAGCAACTGATCAGAGCCTCAGAATTTCAGATGCCTCTGTTGCTATTGACCATAGAATCAGAGGGGTTAAATGACCAGGTTTGGCATTATCTCTGATCCTGGTCATTGTAGCTGGGTGTCTGCTGTATTATACAGCGTCATAGAGAGTGGGATCACATTGTGAGGCTGCTCTTTTTGTGCACTGCCCTTCCATGTTGGATATATCAGACATGGGTCGTTAAGATGTTAAATATATTTTTATGAATTTTTGGTGATTTAGAAAAATGACAGTATATATTATTAATTTATAAAAAAAATATATATACAGTACAGACCAAAAGTTTCGACACACCTTGAAAATTGTAGATTCACACTGAAGGTATCAAAACTATGAATTAACACATGTGGAATTATATACATAACAAACAAGTGTGAAACAACTGAAAATATGTCATATTCTAGGTTCTTCAAAGTAGCCACCTTTTGCTTTGATTGCTGCTTTGCACACTCTTGGCATTCTCTTGATGAGCTTCAAGAGGTAGTCCCCTGAAATGGTTTTCACTTCACAGGTGTGCCCTGTCAGGTTTAACAAGTGGGATTTCTTGCCTTATAAATGGGGTTGGGACCATCAGTTGCGTTGAGGAGAAGTCAGGTGGATACACAGCTGATAGTCCTACTGAATAAACTGTTAGAATTTGTATTATGGCAAGAAAAAAGCAGCTAAGTAAAGAAAAACGAGTGGCCATCATTACTTTAAGAAATGAAGGTCAGTCAGCCGAAAAATTGGGAAAACTTTGAAAGTAAGGGCTATTTGACCATGAAGGAGAGTGATGGGGTGCTGCGCCAGATGACCTGGCCTCCACAGTCACCGGACCTGAACCCAATCGAGATGATTTGGGGTGAGCTGGACCACAGAGTGAAGGCAAAAGGGCCAACAAGTGCTAAGCATCTCTGGGAACTCCTTCAAGACTGTTGGAAGACCATTTCAGGGGACTACCTCTTGAAGCTCATCAAGAGAATGCCAAGAGTGTGCAAAGCAGTAATTAAAGCAAAAGGTGGCTACTTTGAAAACCTAGAATATGACATATTTTCAGTTGTTTCACACTTGTTTGTTATGTATATAATTCCACATGTGTTAATTCATAGTTTTGATGCCTTCATAGTCATGAAAATAAAGAAAACTCTTTGAATGAGAAGGTGTGTCCAAACTTTTGGTCTGTACTGTATATTATTATTAATTTATTAGCTCTACTTTTTGTACAATATGTTAAGGCATCCTGTTTTTCACAGAACACTTTTCAAGAGTCATCTCATCATCACAGGCAGAATTAGTAACAGATAAGGCTACTTTTACATTAGCGTTTTTTAGGGATCCGTCATGGATCTTAAAAAAACGCTTCCGTTACAATAATACAACCGCATGCATCTGGTTGCATTATGTCTTCTATAGCCATGACGGATTGCAGCATTTTTCTGTCCGCGATGGGGACGTAACCAAACAGAACGGAATGCATTTTGGTGCATTCCATTCCGTTCAGTTCAGTTTTGTCCCTATTGACAATGAATGGGGATAAAACTGAAGCTTTTCTACCGCTATTGAGATCCTATGATGGTTCTCAATAGCGGAATTGAAACCCCTAATGTGAAAGTAATCTTAGACATCTGTATAGATAACACAGGATTCACTATTCACAATAAGTGATATCACAGCTTATCTACTCCATCCTATTTTCTGCATAGGTCACAGAGCACGCCTAAAAACAGTCCCATAAAAGTCAGCTCTTGTACATTGTGATAAAGCATATCTCTGATTGCTGATAACATCAGCTCATGCAAGATGTTAGCTCCCATTATCTTGTATACAAAAATATAGAAAATAAACCCTACAATCATGAAAAAAAAAATGATTAGAAAAAAAAGAAATTGTGTCACTAGATGGTTTTAATTGGAAGAATGATTATAAGGAACACATTCCCTTTACTGGCTATTCCAGCCATGTCGAGGTGGGGTTCATCTGTGCTTGACTGCTTCTTTCAACATCATTAAAGCCCTCAGATTCCGTGTTCAATGTTAATCGTGGCATCTGAGAGTCACATTGAGGCCGTTCAGGGGTTAATCAGAGGTTAAAAAAATACATAATAACTTCATCCATTCGATTGTGGAGAGGCCATCGTGGCCATCTTGACATGATGTCACTATGCCCGGCCAGCTTGATGACGAGTCATAACAACAGCGTGTGTGAGATTTGGCACATTTTCTTTAATCAAGATGGCATGATCAAATGGATGAGGTGAGTATTTTTTTTTACCGCCATTTCAGGAAAAGTGGATTAGTTACCACAAAGTGGCAAGAAATTTGGATTTGTAGCAAATTAAATTTTTCCTGGAATTCGGATCGAATTACACTTTGTTAACTTCAATTCACTCAACACTACTAATAGGCCAAGGTACACTTTCTAGTATATAGTGTGTTATTATTAAGTATTCGTAAAATGATGTGTTCCTTAAAATATTCTATTGTCAGTGCCTAATTATAGGGAGAACAAATGGGCTGATTGCCCTGGGCCTATACCACCTGGAGGACTGATGGGGTTTCCACAATCTAATATTTAAAAACATAAAGCAAGAGAATGCAGTTAAGGACTCATAGATTAAGGTGTTATAATATATACCGCAGGGAGATGAAAATCTTCAGTACAGACTGAAATTGTGAGATATTGGTGCAATAAAATGTGGGCATAATCATATGGCATATAGTGCTTAAAGGGGATGTCTTGCCCTTTATATTGATTACCTATCGTCAAGATAGGTCATCAATATCTGATTGGTGGGGTCTGATATCTGGCACCCCTGCATATCAGCTGTTTCAAGAAGAGGCAGCGCCCCATGTGAGCGCTTCTTCCTCTTTATACACTGCCTATCATCTCAGAAGTGCAGTGTAATACAAGTACTCGCTCCATTCAAGTGATACTTATAATACTTATAATTACACCCTGTACAGAATTATTAGGCAAATGAGTATTTTGAACACATCATCCTCTTTATGCATGTTGTCTTACTCCAAGCTGTATAGGCTCGAAAGCCTACTACCAATTAAGCATATTAGGTGATGTGCATCTCTGTAATTAGAAGGGGTGTGGTCTAATGACATCAACAGCCTATATGAGGTGTACATAATTATTAGGCAACTTCCTTTCCTTTGGCAAAATGGGTCAAAAGAAGGACTTGACAGGCTCAGAAAAGTCAAAAATAGTGAGATATCTTGCAGAGGGATGCAGCACTCTTAAAATTGCAAAGCTTCTGAAGCGTGATCATCGAACAATCAAGCGTTTCATTCAAAATAGTCAACAGGGTCGCAAGAAGCGTGTGGAAAAACCAAGGCGCAAAATAACTGCCCATGAACTGAGAAAAGTCAAGCGTGCAGCTGCCAAGATGCCACTTGCCACCAGTTTGGCCATATTTCAGAGCTGCAACATCACTGGAGTGCCCAAAAGCACAAGGTGTGCAATACTCAGAGACATGGCCAAGGTAAGAAAGGCTGAAAGATGACCACCACTGAACAAGACACACAAGCTGAAACGTCAAGACTGGGCCAAGAAATATCTCAAGACTGATTTTTCTAAGGTTTTATGGACTGATGAAATGAGAGTGAGTCTTGATGGGCCCATGGCTGGATTGGTAAAGGGCAGAGAGCTCCAGTCCGACTCAGACGCCAGCAAGGTGGAGGTGGAGTACTGGTTTGGGCTGGTATCATCAAAGATGACCTTGTGGGGCCTTTTCGGGTTGAGGATGGAGTCAAGCTCAACTCCCAGTCCTACTGCCAGTTTCTGGAAGACACCTTCTTCAAGCAGTGGTACAGGAAGAAGTCTGCATCCTTCAAGAAAAACATGATTTTCATGCAGGACAATGCTCCATCACACGCGTCCAAGTACTCTACAGCGTGGCTGGAAAGAAAGGGTATAAAAGAAGAAAATCTAATGACATGGCCTCCTTGTTCACCTGATCTGAACCCCATTGAGAACCTGTGGTCCATCATCAAATGTGAGATTTACAAGGAGGGAAAACAGTACACCTCTCTGAACAGTGTCTGGGAGGCTGTGGTTGATGGTGAACAGATCAAAGCACTGACAGAATCCATGGATGGCAGGCTTTTGAGTGTCCTTGCAAAGAAAGGTGGCTATATTGGTCACTGATTTGTTTTTGTTTTGTTTTTGAATGTCAGAAATGTATATTTGTGAATGTTGAGATGTTATATTGGTTTCACTGGTAAAAATAAATAATTGAAATGGGTATATATTTGTTTTTTGTTACGTTGCGTAATAATTATGCACAGTAATAGTCACCTGCACACACAGATATCCCCCTAAAATAGCTAAAACTAAAAACAAACTAAAAACTACTTCCAAAAATATTCAGCTTTGATATTAATGAGTTTTTTGGGTTCATTGAGAACATGGTTCTTGTTCAATAATAAAATTAATCCTCAAAAATACAACTTGCCTAATAATTCTGCACTCCCTGTAAGTGTTCTTGTAAAATATCTAAAATCCCCTCCAAACCCAAAGAGTAGGAGTGCACTACGGGGGAATAAGGAGGCCCAGAAAGATGGAGGTGATCCACCTGTTCCAGACGAATGCTCTGGGGTGGAAAGAAGGATAGGTAATGGAGAAGGGATGGAGGAAAGAATAAATTCAGTGGATAAAAAACTGGGAGAGATTTTAGGGGCGGTGCAACAGTCTAATCATAGCCTGGAGGATTTGACCATCAAGATCGCTTCTGCTCAGGCGGATCTCTCGCTGATTAAGGAAGAGATGAAAAAAGTGAGGGAAAAAGTCAAAGAGCTACAGATATCCTCAGGAGGAATGAAGAGAGACATTGAGGGGATAAAAAAAAGAGTGGAAGTTATAGAAGGGGAAAAGAAGATCCTGCTAGAGAGAGTTACCACTATGGAGGATAGATCCCGGAGATCTAATATGAGATTAGTGGGATTTCCAGAGGGAGTGGAAGGAGAGGATATAGCGGGGTTTATCCAGCAGTGGCTGGAGGATAGTTTTGATAAAAGTACCCTGTCCAAATAGTTTTCAGTTGATAGAGCACACAGAATCCCGGGAAGACCACCGTTAATAGGGAGTCCCCCCAGGGCTATCTTAGTTAAAATCTTAAGTTCCAGAGACAGAGACGTAATAATGAGGGCAAAAAGGAAGATGCAGACAATAGAGTATAATGGTCGTAATATAGAAATATACCCAGATTATTCCAGAGCAACGCAGGAAAAGAGACGTGAATTTAGAGAGGTAAAGAGGAGGTTAGCAGCCGCCCAGTTACAATACTCCCTGATATATCCAACTAAGTTACGCGTAATATACCACGATCAAGTTAGTTTTTTTGGATCACCAGAGGAGGCCGTGGAATGGATGGATTCCAAGGGAATAGGATTATGAGATGGCCTGTGGAGTGGGTGAGGGGGGTGTGGGGGGGGAGGGAAGGGGGCGTAGAGTAAGAGGTGGGGGAAATGTTCTATTTCCCCGACCAGAAGGGGGGGAGGGGGGGTAGGAGGATGGGCTACGGGTGGGATGGTTGTCTTGATGGGATTATTAATGAAGATAAGAACGAAAACACAGGTGGACGGCACACATGAGTAGGATTCTAACATGGAATGTACGAGGATTGGGGGATAAGGTTAAGAGGGTTATGGTTTTTGATACTATTACTAGACACCTCCCAGCAATTGTGGGATTAACGGAGACACATAACACTAAGGATAAGACATACTTATTAATGCGGAAATGGGCCAAGTACCAGTATCATTCATGTTTTGCTACCTACTCATGTGGAGTTAGTGTATATATCCACCATAAAGTTGATTACCTCCCACTAGATCAGAAGATTGATGATAGGGGCAGATATGTTTTCCTCCACTGCCAGTGGAACGGGATATTGTGTGTTTTCGCTTTTGTGTACATACCCCCACCATTTTCACTATGTGTTATCAATAGCTTAGTGGAGTTTGCAGAGTCGCGAGGTAAATGCCCCATACTGGTAATGGGAGACTTTAACAGCGTTATGAATAGCTCTCTAGATAGATACTCGGTGATACCAAATGATAAACATGGGACAAGTCAACCAACACTTCTTAAAAGAATATCACAAGAACTGCTGTTAATAGATGTGTGTAGGTATTTGTATGAGGACAAGCGAGCGTTCTCCTGGTTTGGTCATGGGAGCAAAATCATGTCAAGAATAGATATGGCATTAGCCAGCCCAGAACTGGTAGAGCAGATATAAAAAATGAGGTATGAGGTCAATAGTATCTCAGACCACTCCCCAATCTGCCTGACATTTAAAACAACGGTTAAACCAAAATGTAGAGTGTTCCGGCTAAATCCACACTGGTTAAATCTGATAAATAAAGACGAAAGTATTAGCGCTGATATAGCGGAGTACTAGAAAATTAATCTTGGATCTGCACAAATAGGGTATGTATGGGATGCATTTAAAGCATATTTACGGGGCATCCTCGTTGGTAGAATTCAGGGCTTAAAAACGGAATTTGCCAAAAAGGAGAGGGAGCTATGCGATAAAATAAAGAAACTAGAGGAGGATCTCCTGGTTAACAATTCCCCTGAGACGACGGCTCAGTTAGAAGAGTCTAAAATCTCCTTAAATAATTATCTGGAGAATAAGGCACAACAAAGAGTGTTTTTCGAGGGGGCCCAATATTTCGGGGAATCTGGGAAACCAGGTAGATTGCTTTCCACCATTGTACAGAATCAAAGGGGGGATGGCAGAATTAAGCGCTGTTGAGAGGAGAGATGGGGTGATAACATCCAGCCCGGGAGAAATTGAGCAGGAATTTGTTAAATATTACAGGGACCTCTACTCCTCGGAGGGAGTGGGGGACGATGGAGACATAAAACTCTTTTTAGAGGGGGTCTCGCTCCCTACTCTCTCCGAGGAGGACAGGGAGTACTTGAATGGACCAATAGAATTGGAGGAATTATGTGACACTCTGAAATCGATAAAGGGTAACTCTAACCCCGGGCTGGATGGTCTCCCCTTCGAGATATATAGAAGATATGGGGAGGCTATCCTTCCAGTGTTCTTGCGGGTCCTTAATGAATCTATGGACAGGGGTGAACTCCCCGCCTCCCTTTCAAAGGCTGTAATAACCCTGATAGGGAAAAAGGGGAAGGATGAGAGTAAGGTGGACTCGTATCGCCCCATCTCTCTTCTCAACACAGACTTTAAAATATGTGCCAAAAAAAAGTGATAGGTGGAATAGTACACCCAGATCAATCGGGGTTTATACCGAAACGTCAGGCTCATCTTAATATACAGATGAGTGGAGAGGGCGCCCACTCCATCCTGTCATTGGACGCAGAAAAAGAGTTTGACAGGGTGGAGTGGGCATATCTCTGGAATATAATGCGTGAGCTAAACCTGGGGGAAAAATGTATTAGCTGGGTGCAACTACTTTACCAACATCCGAAAGTAAGGATCAAAATCAATGGAGAGACATCTGAATCGATAACATTGCAAAGGGGAACTAGGCAGGGGTGCCCCCTTTCCCCATTACTGTTTGCCATATTCATCGAACCCTTAGCATGTAAGGTGCGATCAGATAATAATATCAGGGGGTTTGGGAGTAGGGGCGCTTCAGATAAAATGTGTTTATACGCGGATGATGTCTTGTTCTTCTTGAAAGGGGGGGCGACGACGGTTCCATTTTTGATGCGAACTGTAAACCAATTTGGCCAAATTTCTGGCTTTAGGGTGAATTGGATGAAATCAGTGCTACTCCTAATTGGCTATGAGACCAGGAGAACGGATATTAATGTTAAAATATTGAAACCCACAGATGCACTGGAATATCTTGGAATAAAAATTAGTGCGAGGATTCAGGAATATATAGAATTGAATTTTGCCCCTCTGCTTAAAAGGGTTAAAAATAAAATAAGTATCTGGCAAAAAATACTGATAAGACAGGCAGATCGCATCGCTATTATTAAGATGATTTTGCTGCCGCAGATCCTTTATGTTATATCCTCATGTCCTGTCTGGATAGGGGACCACCTTTTTAACGTACTGGAAGGATTGATAAATGATCTTATATGGGGGAAAAAAAGGGTCAGGCTCAAACAAAAATACTTATGGCTCGATGAAGAAGACGGTGGTTTGTCTGTGCCCTGCTTCAGAGGCTACTATTACGCATCCCAGCTACAATGGTTAATGACAGAGGATGACAGATTACGTCAGTATCTAGTGGGTGAGTTTGTAGGTCTCCAATACAATATTTTTAGTGTCTTGGAAGCCGGGATATTGAAATTAAAGGGTAAGAAGTGCCCTATTAGCAATATGATGCACTTGATATGGGTGAATGTTAAAAAATTACTGAGGATAAATTTTTCATTAAAGATTACCCCTCTATGGGGGAATATAAACTTAGGCGAGTTTCAGAAGTTAGATGATTATGTATTTTGGGAAAAAAATGGTATTAAGTTTATTTCACAGATTGAGATAAAAGGAAAGCTCAGGACACTAGAAGAACTAGGGCTTAGCATAAAACTAGACACCCTCACACGTTTTAGATATTTTCGGTTAAAACACGCATTCGACACCACTGAGAATAAAGAGTATTTAATCACTAAACAATCAGAATTTGTAGAATTTTGTTGTCTCAATAAGGGGACCAAAATATCAATATCACAGATATATAAAAAAATTAAAAGGGGTTTAGGGGGAGTGATAAAGTTTAACAGTGAACAAAAATTGGCACAGAAGTGGAACCTAACTCTCTAGATTGGAGATGTATCTATAAAAGTATAAAAAGAAGTACAGTATCGAGTAATTTTCGATTGATACAGTTCTTTATTGTCCATCGTACCTACATCACCCCACGGGTGCTGAGTAGGATGTATAAAACAAGGGACGCTAGATGCTGGAAGTGCAGGATGGATAACGCGGATTTCACCCACTTGATCTGGTACTGCCCCCTAATGCAGGTTTATTGGAGTCAGGTTTTTCGGGAGCTGACCAGATCGACTGGGTGTTCCGCTCCACTGGAGATTTCTATAGCGGTGCTTGGATATATCAGGAAAATAGGCCTCGATAGAGAAATAGAAATGAAATGGGCCAAAGGATTAATGCTGGCGCGGGTCGTAGTGGCTAGAGAGTGGGGGGCGGACACACCACCAAATATCGTAGAATGGAAGAATCTATGTGGGAGGGTACGTAGATACGAATATGCCGGTACCCATAAATAAATAGAGGAAAAAGGAAAAAAACCCTGATATGAGATCATGAAATCAACCTCTTCTTTTTTGGTTTTGTTTTTTCTATTTGCGGTAACCATCAAGACAACCATGGGGGTGGGGGGGGGGTTATATTGGCTTTTTTGCATATGTATGACATGAGAAAAGAAACAGGACAGGGATACATCCCTGATGTCTAAGGATAAGCGAGTAACAAATGTATGTGTATATACAGGAAATATCTTCGTGCATGTCCTGTTGTATTATTGTTTATTGTTATGTCTTGTTTCTGAATTTTTTATATGATGAAAGGGAAAAATAAAAATATTCTAAAAAAAAATATAAAAAAAAGTGTTCTTGTATGGCAAGACTACTTACTGTTATCTTACATATATATTTTTATTTACCACCCTAACTCCTCCCACAGTTTTTACACTACATTATTATATATTACAGTAATATACCGAATCGTGTGGATTGTTCCCGATTGGTTTGCTATTACTTTGTGGAATGTTTCGCTGAATGGTTCACGAAATATCAGCGTTTTTGTGGCGAAATTGGTCCCATAGAAATGAATGGCGGAATGTTCAAAACTAGAGTCGGAGCTGACAAAAGCGGGAGTGTGAGCTGAAAAATCAGGACATGATTTCTAAACTGCCACCACTCCCTCATTTTCAAGCCCACTTACACAAATCTTATATCAAAATGTTCAGCTATCCCTGCTGCCACTAACAATATCCACGGCTAAGCTATAGTCTTTATAGTTGTCACAATATGACCATTTGTTTGCAACTCACGCCGCCCATTGACATTCATTGAAACTCCACTCTAGCCACCTCAAATTTAAAGGGCAATTTCTAAACTGTGACTGTGCCTTAATTTTTAATATTTCAGAGACATACTATGCATCAAAATGTAGGTCTGGGTCTTGTTATTCTCACAATATAAAGCTCTTTGCTGTGAATGGCAACCACTAGTGAAGTGAGCAAGTAGGAGCTGTTTGTTTTTAACAGCTCTTCTCTGTGCTTGCTGTAGAGTGAGTTGCCATAGGAACCTATGTGTGTGAGCAGCCAGCAGAGTGACAAAAGCTAGAGTGTGAGCTTAAAAATCAGGACATGATTTCTAAACTGCAACCACTCCCTCATTTTCAAGCCCACCTACACAAATTGGCTGCTAATGTTTATATTAGAGGTGGGACGAATCCAATTTTTTTTCAAATCCGAATCCGAAAAGGTTCTCGAATATATTGAAACTTTCGAATCTCGAATCCTACGAATCCTGTACATAATTGTGTGAATTGTGTAAGAAACAAAGTCAGACCGCGTCAGTTTGTCTGAACCTCCACCTCCCAGTCACGGTCGCACCCTATATGACCGAGATCGTTACGCCCCTGCTCCTATCACTACAGAACATACAGGGTAATACAGTCCACATACCTCTTACATCCAGTGACGTCTCCTTTGATGTAGATGTTCTCTTTCCTCATGTTCTCCTTTCAGACCTTCAGACCAGACCACCATTTTTCAGCCATTTTCCGTCTCTGCAGTTTGACAAAAAAAAATCTTAGTTTACTACTTTTCCATCATCCTCCCATCTTCTGGACAAATCATCCTAACATCCCCAATACTGTTCCGCTGTGCTCCCCAATACTATACTGCAGAAACAGATAATACCCCTGATAATACTAGTACCAAACTGAGCCCCCCATATAAAATACCCCTTCTTTGAGGCCTCAGTAGATGCCCCCATAGTGCCCCCCAATAATGTGCCAATAAGAAGTGGCCCCACAGTGCCACCCAATAATGTGCCAGTAAGAGTCCCCATAGATGCCCCCCTAATCATGTGCCAGTATCAAATGCCTCTCTCCTCCCCCCATGTGCCAGTATCAAGTGCGGAGTGCCTCTCCCCCCCCCCCCCATGTGCCGGTATCATAGTGCCATCTCCCCCCCAATGTGCCAGTATCATAGTGCCATCTCCCCCCCAATGTGCCAGTATCATAGTGCCATCTCCCCCAATGTGCCAGTATCATAGTGCCATTTCCCCCCACAATGTGCCAGTATCATAGTGCCATCTCCCCTCAATGTGCCAGTATCATAGTTCCATCTCCCCCATAATGTGCCAGTATCATAGTGCCATCTCCCCCCATAATGTGCCAGTATTATAGTGCCACCTCCCCCCATAATGTGCCAGTATTATAGTGCCATCTCCCCATAATGTGCCAGTATTATAGTGCCACCTCCCCCCATAATGTGCCAGTATCATAGTGCCATCTCCCCCCATAATGTGCCAGTATTATAGTGCCACCTCCCCCCATAATGTGCCAGTATCATAGTGCCATCTCCCCATAATGTGCCAGTATTATAGTGCCACCTCCCCCCATAATGTGCCAGTATCATAGTGCCATCTCCCCCATAATGTGCCAGTATTATAGTGCCATCTCCCCTCATAATGTGCCAGTATCATAGTGCCACCCCCCAATGTGCCAGTATGATAGTGCCATCTCCCCCATAATGTGCCAGTATCATAGTGCCATCTCCCCCCCAATGTGCCAGTATCATAGTGCCATCTCCCCCAATGTGCCAGTATCATAGTGCCATTTCCCCCCACAATGTGCCAGTATCATAGTGCCATCTCCCCCATAATGTGGCAGTATCATAGTGCCATCTCCCCCCAATGTGCCAGTATCATAGTTCCATCTCCCCCATAATGTGCCAGTATTATAGTGTCACCTCCCCCCATAATGTGCCAGTATCATAGTGCCATCTCCCCCCATAATGTGCCAGTATTATAGTGCCACCTCCCCCCATAATGTGCCAGTATCATAGTGCCATCTCCCCATAATGTGCCAGTATCATAGTGCCATCTCCCCATAATGTGCCAGTATTATAGTGCCACCTCCCCCATAATGTGCCAGTATCATAGTGCCATCTCCCCCCATAATGTGCCAGTATTATAGTGCCACCTCCCCCATAATGTGCCAGTATCATAGTGCTATCTCCCCATAATGTGCCAGTATCATAGTGCCATCTCCCCATAATGTGCCAGTATTATAGTGCCACCTCCCCCCATAATGTGCCAGTATCATAGTGCCATCTCCCCCATAATGTGCCAGTATTATAGTGCCACCTCCCCCCATAATGTGCCAGTATCATAGTGCCATCTCCCCCCATAATGCGCCAGTATCATAGTGCCCTCTCCCCTCATAATGTGCCAGTATCATAGTGCCTCCCCCCCAATGTGCCAGTAGTATCAGTGCCATCTCCCCCCATAATGTGCCAGTGTCATAGTGCCTCCCCCCCCCCAATGTGCCAGTAGTATCATAGTGCCATCTCCCCCCATAATGTGCCAGTATCATAGTGCCTCCCCCCCCCAATGTGCCAGTAGTATCATAGTGCCTCTCACCTCTCCCCCTCGCAGTAACAGATAAAAAAAAAAAACACTTTTACTTACCTCCGCTGCGATGCAGGCCTCTTCTGGCCTGTGTCCCGCGCTGTACGGCTCAGGCGGCGCGATGACGTCATCGCGCCGCCTGCAACGGTCTCTGATAGGCTGCCGGCAAAAGGCTCGCAGCCTATCAGAGGAACAGGGAAAGGAAGAGCCTCTCCCTCCCCTGTCGCAGCAGCGAAGCGCTCATCTTCTAGAGTCTGGGCACCACCGGGATTCGTCGGATTCGTATCCGGTAAATTACGTCGGGATTCGAGTCCATTGCAATTAAATGTGCTAAATAAATAAAAGTTGAAATGCATTTCTCACTCTATCAAGCTTGACATGTGCACGTTTTAAATTTGATCAATCAATTGGTTACTGTAATGTTCTTAAATCATGACTAAGAACACGACTGTTCGAAACGCGTAGATCTTGGGAACCGGAGGGTGCCAGTTATATGACTGCTGTACATACCTGAATTTTGGTGTCAATAAAGACCGGGATTTTCACTTTATCCATCGCGGTGCTGTAGCATTTTTTCATTTCTTCTACCTTCAACCAGGACTAGCTTGAGTCCGCCCCGTGCACCAGCATGCAGGACACAGAGGTGAGCTGGCTGTAACTTCTCATACACTGTAATGTTTACTATCTTTACTCACTACAAACACTCCACACAGTTACTTTGCCCACTCCATAAAGTTACTCTGCCCAGTCCAACTTTTCCACATTTACTCCAGCCACTCCAACCAAACAACAGTTACTCCAGCCACTCCACCCAGTTACTCCGCCCACTCCAGTTGTAGACTACTGGTGGAGGCAAGAACACTTCACACAATTTCCCCAGAAATTGTAGCTTTTCTAGTTAATATTATTAATTACACTAAGCCTTGGATCCACAGCAGACAAGGTTTAGTGAAATGACCAGGAAGCAGCACTCACATAGAGTGCTTCCTCCTTGTCAAACAGCTGAATGGTGGGGCGCCAGTGACTGACCCCTGCCATTCTGATATTGATGACCTATCCTGATGATAGGTCATCAATATATATGGCAGAACCACCCGTTAATTCATCAGTTGATGACTTTATTGTATGTGGGCCATTTGTTCCAAGTGGACAGGTTATTCTATGAAGCTAGAAGTTCACATTGAAAACAGATTCAGATAATAATTTTTGGAGCTGTAATCAACCAAATCAGGAGGACATATTCATAAGGCCTAAAATAGACAGTTATGGAGAATGCTTAAAGGGGTTGTGCAGGATTATTTGATGATTTTAAAATTCCCCCCTCCCAGCAGGGCCCATTAAAAAGGCTATAGTTACTTCCTCTCCGTTCAGGTCCAATGATTCCAGACTTCCAGTTCCCGCATTCCTGCATGGATGGGGTCATGTGCGCTGCTGCAGCCAATGATTGGCCTCAGTAAGGGAACCCAAAGTGGCATGTTACTCAGCAGTGACATGTCCCTTGAGTACATGTCACCGCTGCAGCTAGTCATTGGCTGCAGTAGCACAAGTGATTCTGTCCATTCTGGAAGCTTGCATGCTGGGGACCAGAATTATAGTAAAAACAATCTGAGGAACTATAGAGCCCAAACAGTGCAGGCAGAAAACATGTAGTTTAGACCTCTTCATAAACCCCTTTGGGTGGAGAACTATTTTTTTTTTAAAATCCTGGACACCACTTTAATGTCTACCAAGCAAATATCTTTAATTGTCTCATCTGAAGTAAAAAAAAAAAGTCTTTCAGCATTGAGGGAATAATCAAATTTTATTTATGTGTTTATTTGGTGCTTATTTGAGGCAATGAATTCAGAAGAAAACCAGTATTGTGATGCATGTCACAGGTCATATAATCATATTGATGCAAACATACTCCTGAGTTAACTGGCAATATATAGACTAGACTTAAGACTTCCTGCAGGAATAGTTTACTGGAGCTGCACAAGAATATTATTCTTTTTGTGTGACTGATTGAAGAATTGACCTCTTCTAATACTATTTCTGCTCTCCTTGGTGTATAGACCAAGCACAAGGTTTTTTTTCTGTTTATGTGCTGTGTGTAGAGATATTTTTTTCTGCAAGTTCCTTGTCTGTCAAAGACAGATTGGCTTATATGTAACACTTTCTCTTTTTTTAAAAAGAGGTTCTTCATCAGTTATTGTTATACAACAGAAGACATAAATCTACCCAACATCTGATGTCCATTACAAGGAATAATGCTGTTGTACGTTGTTAAAAACTATTGTTTTGAGAGAGACAGAGACCAGCATGTTATTCACAGCTTTTCAAGGAGATGAAAGCACTTTCAATTCAGGTAGAATCAATTCTGGTTCAAATCTAATCAGACACCCAATTCAAACAAATCAAATTTTCAGAAATTCACTCATCACTACTGATTAGGGATCAGTGAATTGTTTCTAATAAATCAATTTTTCTCATCAGCAAAAGTTCTTCACCTGTAAGGGGCTGTACCCAGGACCGGTGCAAGGATTTTTGCCAACACAAGCAAAACTACATTTTGGCGCCCCCCCCCCCCCCTGCAGCTCATCTGGCCCTGGTCCTGTCTGCATCAGCTGGCTTCTCCTTTGTGTGGTCCTGGTATCTTCGCTCTGCTTCAGACAATCGCTGGTTTGAGGACCGTATTTTTCGCCCTATAAGATGCACCGGCCCATAAGACGCACCTAGGTTTTAGAGGAGAACAATAAGAAAAAAATATTTTCCATTACACCTCAGACCAGCAATCAGACCCCCAATGTTAATCAGACCTCAGATCAGCCCCCCCAATGCGTCAGATCAGCCCCCATCCATCAGCCCCCCATGTCAGCCACCAGCCCCCCATGTCAGCCATCAGCCCCCCATGTCAACCATCATGCCCCCATGTCAACCATCTTGCCCCCATGTCAGCCATCAGCCCCCATGTCACATTTCTTCCCCTAAAGGCCTCCATGTCACACTTCTCCCCCTCCATGTCACATTTCACCCCCTCAATGTCACATTTTCACCCCCTCAATGTCACATTTTCACCCCTCTATGTCACATTTCTCCCCCTCCATGTCAAATCACCTATGTCACATCAGCCCCTCACATTTCTCCCCCTCCATCCATGTTGCCACATTTCTCCCCCCTCCATCCATGTTGCCACATTTATCCCTCTCCATCCATGTTGTCACATTTCTCCCCCTCCATCCATGTTGTCACATTTCTCCCCCTCCATCCATGTTGTCACATTTCTCCCCCTCCATCCATGTTGTCACATTTCCCCCCCTCCATCCATGTTGTCACATTTCTCCCCCTCCATCCATGTTGTCACATTTCTCCCCCTCCATCCATGTTGTCACATTTCTCCCCCTCCATCCATGTTGCCACATTTCTCCCCCTCCATCCATGTTGCCACATTTCTCCCCCTCCATCCATGTTGTCACATTTCTTCCCCTCCATCCATGTTGCCACATTTCTCCCCCTCCATCCATGTTGTCACATTTCTCCCCCTCCATCCATGTTGCCACATTTCTCCCCCTCCATCCATGTTGCCACATTTCTCCCCCTCCATCCATGTTGTCACATTTCTTCCCCTCCATCCATGTTGCCACATTTCTCCCCCTCCATCCATGTTGTCACAGTTCTCCCCCGTCATCCATGTTGCCACATTTCTCCCCCTCCATCCATGTTGTCATATTTCTCCCCCTCCATCAATGTTGTCACATTTTTCCCCCCTCCATCCATGTTGTCACATTTCTCCCCCCTCCATCATGTCCATTTCACCCCCCCCCCCCCCATGCCACATACATTTCTCCCTGCGGGCCGCACAGACAGACTACTCAGAGACATTTGTCCACACAGTTACTCACCACCAACAGCTCCGCCTCAAGTCTCCAGACCTCTGCTCCCCAGTCTACACCAGTTGCTGCTGCCTGCCGCCGCAGTGCCACTTGGCAGTCACACCCCCTGACCCCGTGACTGTCTGTGTTGCTGATGCCGTGCTGCTGCTAAGCCTGCGTGCCGCTCTGTGAGGAGGTGAGGGCCGGGGCTGCATGGCACACCTGCAGGCTGGGGTGGGCGGCCGGGCTCGGCGGGGCAAGTCCGCAAGTTATGTATTTAAAAAAAATTATATAAAAAATGAAAAAAAAATTCCGCCCTGGCGCCGCCCCCCTCTTCTCTGCGTCCTCAAGCAGCCGCTTGGTCTGCCTTATTATAGAGCCGGCCCTGGCTGTACCCGTAGGTAAAGAAGCACCCAACTGCCTGTTTATTGACAAGACCGGACATCTCATATGGTCCTGACAATCTCACTTCTGTGCCACTGCTACGAGTATTGCTGCGAACACACAGGCTCTGCTTCCACTACTGGAGCAGCAACTGTTCATAGGTCACTACCCAGAAGTCTAGTGGCAGGTCCACCATTGCTACTTTAGTAGTGTCTACCACATTAAAAAAATGCTTTGCAGTAAATATAAGTGAGGGAAGAATAACTTTAGTAGTGGAAGCAAAGCCTCTGCCCTTGTGCTGCTAGTTCAGCTAGTGGTGCAGGCATGAGAGTTTCAGGGAGAGATATCCAGTGCTTTTAATGAAGAACCAGGGAGGAGCCTCTTCATCTGCAGGGACAACCCCTCACAGATGAACTGTTGTTGATAAGACAAATTTATTCATTATAATCAATTTGCACATCTCTACTAGAAATTTTAATAAATGCACCTGTACCGTAAATGCAGCTTCTATTAGCATGAGCACAAAAATAAATTGCAATAAGGGATACATTATGACATATACAGTATTATGTATCATTAGCATCATTTTATCAACTGCTGCTGCCAACCTGATAGTGTGCAGCAACAGTTGTTTTTCAGCAGAGACCTTTCTACTCTACAGACCGCCTATAAACTAACACTTCTTCACACAGAGCTAACATTTTTGAAATCTTCCTTGACCTACAGTATAAAGTTATAATTTAAATATATAATAAACACATTGAATTAGAGTTCAATAACTTCCCTGATAATATGTTCCAAACCAAGAAAGGTCAACATTCCATAACAATGAACAATAAACAATAAGGTTAGTTATAGGGCTTGGACTTTACTGGAATGAAACGAAAAATTTTTTTTAGCAGTTAAAGCGGTTGTCCGGGTTCAGAGCTGAAACCGGACAAACCCATAATGTCACCCAGGCAGTCCCCCTGATGTTAGCATCGGAGCATTTCATGCTTCGATGCTCTACCTTTCCCTGCGCAGGATCACGCAGGGCAAGGGGTATTTTATTTACCATAGTACACACAGCAGTGTGTTCGGTAACATCACCGGTAGAGATGAGAGAATTTCACAAAAATTCGATTCGACTGGTTCACTGAATTGTTTTAAAAATTTGGTTTGATTCGAATTTATTTGCGGCAAATCGCATAAAAAAGGCTATTTCCTGGCTGCAGAGAGCCTTTATAAGGGTGTAGAATATGATGGCTTGCAGTAACACGCATAGGGAGTCTGCTATGGTAATGAAATAATACTGTGAGTCAGTATGACATGCACATGACAGGCGTTGCTCTTAGAATCACTGCACACGTCACTTATTTGGACAGCTACAATGCCAAAACTGACCAAATAACTCAAGTGTGAACTCAGCCTTACAGGTCAATGTTAGCGTCAAGAAGAAGCGCATTCCTTTTACACCGTCAGCAACTGATTCCACATAGATGTCTACAGAACCTGTTCTATTAAATACTTATAAAAGTAGATCCCCCCCCCCCCCCCGACAGAGTGGAGAGGGTGTCAGTAGTAAGAACAATAACCCCCAAAAAACGGATATTGTCTGTGGAGCACCCGCCTTCACTCGTTCAGCATTTGGTCAGTAATCCATCAGTATTGCTAAAGCCAATAAAAACAGGAGTGGATCCAGAACAGAGATGACACCTAAATGGAATATTTGCATGTCTTCTATGTTTTGTACCCACTCCTGCTTTTGGCTACCAAATCATAAGCCAATTCTTACAGCTGTTACATAGACATTATCCGTTGTGTCTCTCATTTTTCCTCCCTTCTGACAGATCCATCAAAAGGTCAAATAAATGATGATGTGATGTCAGCCAGACCAAAAGGCAATATAGTGGCCCAGTAATGAAGTGGGAAGGGTGGGAAAAGCATGGGAAGTCCACAGAGTGGCCCAATAACATAGTGGTGAGGTGGAAGCAGCATGAGGAGACCACAGAGTGGCCCAATGACAGAATCTTGAGGTGGCAACAGCATCAGGAGGCTACAAAGTGACACAATGACAGAGTGTCGAGGTTGCGGCAGCAGCAGCATCAGGTGGAGGCCACAGGGTGGCATAATGACAGAGCATGGAGGTGGCGGCAGCAGCAACATCAGGAGGAAGCCACAAAGTGGCACAATGACAGTGTGGAGGTGGCAGCAGCAGCAGCATGAGGAGACCACAGAGTGGCACAATGACAGAGTGTGAAGGTGGCAGCAGCAGTATTAGGAGGAGGCCACAGGATGGCACAATAACAGAGTGTGGAGGTGGCCGCACACAACTGCTACACAATACAAATACACTATATACTTTCTATGCTAGAAAGTATATTATTGGTATATCACACCCCTCAATCAGTTTTTTGGGGGGGCAACAGGTATATCACACCAGTTGCAATTGGTTATTCCAATAGCATTTGTCCCTCTATATAGCTGTGGTATCTCAGCAGAACCGCACACAACTGCTGCACAATACAAATGCACTATAATATACTTTCTATGTTATAAAGTATATTATAAGTATATCACACCCCTGAGTATATCACACCTATCGATAGCACACCTATACCTGTCCTTAAAAGCACTTTTGTGGCTCTATTAGCTAGCATTTTGTGTCCCTAACATTCTGTCCCTGCTCCACAAAGCAACCTCTCCCTACACTGACAAAAGACTGAATGTAAAATGGCTGCCAGATCGGGTTCTGTTATAGGGTAGGGGTGTGTCCATGTGCTGAAATGTCTCAATTGGCTGTCCTGTCCCACCTGATGTGTGTGTCATGGGTCAAAGTTTGGCGCAATGCAAAATAATATGGCGCCAGCGTACATCGCCATATGTGCGCATGTTTGGCGAATCGCAAACGCGCAGAATTCGCCGCAAAACGACCACCGGGTGAACCGCAAGGCCATCTCTACTCTAGATGACACTTGGAGTTCAGGTCTCTTGCTGAGACTCCTGCTGCCACCCTCTTTCTTCTGCTGCTACTTCTGCCTGCGACAGAAACATTTTGGCCACTGCCCGTTCCATTTAAAGGGCCTGTCACTTGTCTGTCTGACATACTGTATAATAAAATAAAAAAATTTAAATTAAAATAATACACCCCAAAAAAGGCTGTAGTACAATGTATCTTTACCACACAATGGCAATTAAGACGTATTCTTTTTCCTATTAATACACCTTAATAAAAATGTATAACAATCAAACTTAACCTCAGAATGGCTAATAGGACGTACATATATTTCCTATTAATACACCCCTTAAATGGCTGTAGTGCAATGTAACTTTACCGCAGAACAGCACTTAAGATGTATTCTTTTTCCTATTAATAACCCCCCAAAAAATGTATAACAATCAAAATTCACCACAGAACGGCTAATAGGACGTATGTATATTTCCGATTAATACACCCCATAAGTGGCTGTATCACACATAACTTGCACCCCAATAACAAGCAAGGTTTATTGGAATTACTGAGCTGTCATTTAGTGCAATTTGGATCCCCAGTCAGTGCAGCAAGGTTTAATAGATTTGCTCCTATTACCCAGGCTGTACACTCCCCTATTGGACCCTGTTCACCTTTTAAAGTGTAGATAATGCCTCCCTATCCTACACTATGACTAATCTTTCCCTGTACTTCCAAATCGTTTTTTCGGCACAATAAAGTCTTTCCTAGCACTGTCCTAGCGCCTGTCACATCTCTCCATGCACTAAGTACACCGGAAAATGGCTGAATCCAAGATGGCTGAGGATACTTATAGGGCTGTGACATCACAGAGGCTGGCTAGCTGCTGATTGGCTGCATGCATGGCATTGTGGGCGATCACTTGTTCCCAGAGTTCTTTGCTCCATGTCCTAACATGTGCAGCAGCCATATCAGGAAAAAATGTGATTTGTTACTACGAAGCGTGAGGAAATTCAGCTTTGGTGCAATTATAATTTTTCCTGAAATTCTGATCGAATTCCACTTCATCAACTTCGATTCACTCATCTCTATCCATGATAACGGAATCCATTACAGAATTCTTAGATGACCCAAACTTGCAAATTGCAAGTTCACTCAACACTATTACATAACTATAACTATACCAAAAAAAAAAGTTAGAGATTTTAAGACTCTTACTGAAAATAAAGCTGAAAATTAGTTTGGTGGGGGTAAATGTCCTGAAATTAAACTAGTTAAAGGGGTTGTTCGCTTTTTAATAATGATGACCTATCCTAATGATAGCTCATCAACATCACTATCGGATTATAAGCTGTTTGAAAAGAATTCAGAGCTGGTACGAGCGCTGCCTTCTCTTCATTGTTTACTTGCTCACTGCTGTAATTACAACTCCACTGTCCTTAATCACTTAAATGGAATGGCTCTTTCCTGAGAATATTTCATCAATATAAAAAAGCAGACAACCCCTTTAAATGCATAACAAAAACACCAAACTAAACAAGTTGTTTTTTCTTTTGCCATACAATATAATACAACCGGTGCGGTTCACTGTGACAGTTTTGACCGTGTAGGCTGGCTACATGCTCTCTTGCGTACTGGCTGCAGGCCGAAACCTGTGTATGCTGGTTGCTTGGGGCTGCGTGCTGAATGCGGTGGTGTGTGTGAACTGTGGCCTGTGTTTGTGGCTTCCGTGTCTGCATCTCTTTGGTTCCTGTCACCGGTGCCGTGCAGGCTGGCTGCATGTGCTTTGTGTACTGGCTGTGGGTATTCCCATGTTTGCTGGTTCTGCGACGCTTGCTGGCTGTGGCCTTGTGTGTGAACTGTGGCCTGTATTGTTTGTTCTATGGTTCTGGTACTCCTGGTTCTGATGGGGTTAACTTCCCCTGATCTGTTCCTGGGTGTGTCTTATCAGGTGTCCTAAATCTATCTGTGAGCTGTGGGGCTTGTGGTCAGTCTGTCTTGTGTCTTTCTGGGTGTAGCACCTTGCTGATCACCCAGGAGGTCAGTCAGTCCTTCCTGTGCCTTACTGGGTGTAGTCCCTTGCTGCTGACCCAGGGGGTTTTACCATCTTCACTTGTTTGTGGTGTCGCCTGGTAAAGCATTGCATTGTTGTTGTTACCTGTCCTGTGATGATGTTCTTGTTGTTATCCTTGTCCATGCCTTGCCTGTTCTTCTGTACCTGTTCTCTGTCTGGATCCACCCTGTTCCATGTCTAGCCTAGCAGTGCTCTAACTGCTTATGATTCTATTCCTTGCATAGCCTAGCAGTGCTAAACTGCTTCTGATCCTGTCCTATGTCCAGCCTGGCAGGGCCTACTGCTTCTGATCCTTGTCTGTATTGCAGTGCCTTACTGCTTCTGTTCCTGTGTTTGTCCTGCCTTCATGAGAGGGTCCATGGGTTCTCCAGAGGGAGGATCTCTTGTGTGCAGCTCTGCCTGAGACCGCCATGCTTCCTTTCCGCTTGGAATCCAGGCATCTGTTTCTGTGCTGGTTCCCGTTTGTTGTCCGATCCAGGTACTGAGTTTGTTTGCGTTCCAGTTCTGTTGTCTGCTCCGCTGGTGCTTGCATCTGCGTGGTTCCTTGCAGGTAGGGGCCAAGTGTACGGGACCTTCCTGGAGTGGCGACCAGTTAGCCCTCGTTCCAGTTCATCCCCACCACCAGGGGCTCTGTGAAGAACGTTGCTTACTGGCTTTCCGCCCTCTGGGTTTTGCCTCTGGCCTGCCGGTGCACTTGGTTTTGCCCAACCTACTCTACTGTTATGTGCTTTTATTACATGTGTAATAAAGTATACTGTAGGTCTCTGGTCTGAACCTTGCCTGTGTCCTGTTTGCAAGACGTCCCGGAGGTCTGCCTTGGGCCTCCGGCACATGACACATTCTACCAAACCCACCAACTATTAGAACAAAGGGGAGTGGGAGGAGAAGGCCAATGAGAAAAAAAGGAAAATAAAAACCCTGATGGAAGATCTGTTGTTTCAACCATAAATTGACAGAAACTTTTAAAATCCTCTATTTTTTTTTTAGCTAAGTTCTTTTCTCTTTCTAAGAGCTAATTTAGTAAAGAAATCCAACTTCTAACATTTGGGGATTTTTTTCCTAATCCAATTGTTTAAAATTGCTTTCCTTGTTATAAATAACAGAAACGTGATTGCTTTTTCACATTGTTTATCTTATTTTCATTATATATGCAAGTATATATAACAATGGATTCATATTCAACTTTACTTTGAAAACACTTATTTCACCTAGGGATGAGCAAATTGATTCTAACAAGTTGATTAGATCTCAGGTCTCCACAGGTGAAGAGTTGTCCACCTCTCTTTTGCAGTGGCGTATCTAGCTTTCAAATTTTGGGGGGGCACACTGGGGGCCAGGACAAAAGTAGGGGGGGGCAGCTATAACAATGATACATTTACACAAGTACGCTTAGAAATGCAGCGATACTTTATCCAATACCTAAAACCGCAACAGGGAAGAAAAGTCCTGCTGTCTGTGGTTTAAAAAATAAATAAAAAAAATCACTCAGATTTCAACATGTCCTAGCTGCCTGTGGATGACACCTTTATAGGGAGGGGGATCTGTGGATGACACTGCTATGGGGGGGATCTGTGAATGACACTGCTATGGGGAAGGGGGGGATCTGTGGATGACACATACCGTATATAGCATCTTATGCTATATGTGTCATCCACAGATCCACCCCATGACAGTGTCATCCCCATTTCCCCCTCTATAACAGTGTCATCCACAGATCCCCCTCTCTATAACAGTGTCATCCACAGATCCCCTTCCCCGCCTCTCACAGGAGTGTACATTTGACATTTCTAAACTGTAATCCATATCCTACAGTAACTTTAACTTTAAATCTGGATTCAGCAGCCGCTCATCTCTACTAGTACCTTAACCTTACACCACTCGGCTAGCTTCGGTAACAGGGCCAGGCTACAGCCTTCAGGTACTGCCTGTTAGTTGTTACCGAGCGAGTGCTGATTTCTGCAGGTCAGAGGATACGGATTACAGTTTAGAAGAAATGTACACTCCTGTGAGCGGTCCAGTGGCGGATCCAGAGCCTGTTCTTGGGAGGGGCGCTTCCAGATTATTTTCTGTCTGCCGCCACAGAACAAGGGTGCTTATAGAACAGACTCCACAGTGTAGAGGTATACTGTACATTGTGTGGCACAGTGTAGCGGTATACTGTACATTGTGTGGCACAGTGTAGCGGTATACTGTACATTGTGTGGCACATTGTAGCAGTATACTGTACATTGTGTGGCACAGTGTAGCGTTATACTGTACATTGTGTGGCACAGTGTAGCGTTATACTGTACATTGTGTGGCACAGTGTAGCGTTATACTGTACATTGTGTGGCACAGTGTAGCGTTATACTGTACATTGTGTGGCACAGTGTAGCGACATACTGTACATTGTGGGGCACAGTGTATGCTATATGTGTATAACATAAACATATTTCACATGAAAACTTACAATTACTTGGCTTGGCCCTTGGGGATCTCGGACACCACTTCAACACTTGGCCGGGGGCTCGGTGGAGTTCGATGTTGTGCTTTATCCTAATGAGAAAGATTTCATAATAAGGATTTGGAGAAGGGGCAGAGGTGTCACAGAGCAGGGAGAGGCTGGTGCTGCTACTAGGAAGTCATACCATGGGGGAGTAATAAAGCCCACCATAATGCCCCCCCAGTAGAAATAATTCTCCTTATAATGTGCAAAAAATACCCCCTTGTAATGCCCCTAGTTGAGCTAATGTCCCCCATAATGTGCCAGTATAAAATACCCCTATATAGTGCCCCCAGTAAATGCCCCCATAGTGCTCCTCTCCTCCCTTCCTCCTAGTGCCCCCCATAATGTACCAGTATAAAATGCCCCATATATCATGCCCCAGTAGATGCCCTTAGTGTCCCCCATAATTTGCAAGTATAAAATACCCCTTCTTAGTGCCCCCCGTAGATGACTCCATAGTACTTCTCACCCCTTCCCCATAGTACCCACCATAATGTGCCCCAGTATAAAATGCTACTGTACAGAGCCCCCCATATAAAATATCCCTTCTTTGTGGCTTCAGTAGATGCCCCTATAGTGCCCACCAATAACGTGCCAGTAATAAGTGCCCCCCATCACGTGCCAATAATAAGTGCCCCCCATCACGTGCCAGTAACAAGAGCCCCCATCACGTGCCAGTAACAAGAGCCCCCCAATGTGCCAGTAATAAGCCCCCCATCAAGTGCCAGTAATAAGCCTACATCACGTGCCAGTAATAAGCCCCCCATCACGTGCCAGTAATAAGCCCCCCATCACGTGCCACTAATAAGGCCCCCCATCATGTGCCAGTAATAAGCCCCCCATCATGTGCCAGTAAAAAGCCCCCCCAATGTGCCAGTAATAAGCCCCACCCCAATGTGCCAGTAATAAGCCCCACCCAATGTGCCAGAAATAAGCCCCCCCAATGTGCCAGTAATAAGCCCCCCCAATGTGCCAGTAATAAACCCCCCCAATGTGCCAGTAATAAACCATGCCCCCCAATGTGCCAGTAATAAGCCATGCCCCCCAATGTGCTAGTAATAAGCCGCCCTCCCCAATGTGCCAGTAATAAGCCCCCCCCAATATTGCCAGTAACACTGTTGTAAAAAAAAACTAAAAAAACAACTCATACTTACCTCCATGTCAGCGATGCGATGCAATGCAGGCCTCTTCCGGCCTGTGTCCCGCGCTGTATGGCTCAGGCGGCGCGATGACGTCATTGCACCGCCTGCGCCGGCCTCTGATAGGCTGCCGGCCTAGTGCCTGCAGCCTATCAGTGGAAGGGGAAGGGACACGCCTCTCCCTTCCCTGCACCGCCGCAGCACAGGCCTACAGATCACTATGGAGATGAGCGCAATGGAAGCGCTCATCTCCCTGTCCTGTGCCCGACTGCGGCGGCTCACTTGTGGGGGGCATTTTAGTTGGGGGGGCACAGCATGATGTAGGGGGGGCCGTGGCCCCCTCTGGCCCCCCCTGGCGACACCACTGCTCTTTTGATTGACTGGCTGGGATATATAGCATGGCCCTGTCAATCTCTACGTCCACTACTGGAGCAGTAACTGCATATGCATTGCTAGCTTTTAGTGTTCCTCAGAGCACTGGCACAAGTACCAAATTGTCAAGGCTGGTCAGATGTCCAGCCTTGTCTATCAACAGATACTGCTACACCTTTGGTGGAAAGCCCCTCACAGATAAATAACTTTTGCTAATGAATTTAATTGAATTGTTAGAATAGGTTTTCTCATCCCCATCCTACTCCAATAGAGATGTAACTCTATGAATATAAAAACAAATAATAGATGTTCAGGCAGGTAGAACATAGTTTAGGTCAAGGGCACAATGGCAAATTGATATTAATAAACGGTTGAGTGAATTAAAATGCCATGGTATATTAAGTATGGTTTTTAAGATGTCACCTAATCCTTAACATCAGATAACCCAATATTTTATAAAAGGGAGATAAAGCAGCACAAGCCCAACATAAGCAATAAATATATGGGTGCCCAGATAGAAGGTCCTGGCTTAATGGACTTTCATTCATAGATTCAAAAAGAGTTACAGTACACCATTTGCAAAATGTATCCAATACATCCAATAAACATCACAGACAAGTGATGTTGTGTCCCCCTGTAGGGGGTCAAAATGTTGCTTGTCTGTGTTTGTTAAATAAAGATCGGATATGTTTTACAAATTGACTGCTGTGACTCTCTTTGGAACAATATTTTACAACACATACAGTACAGACCAAAAGTTTGGACACACCTTCTCATTCAAAGAGTTTTCTTTTTTTTCATGACTATGAAAATTGTAGATTCACACTGAAGGCATCAAAACTATGAATTAACACATGTGGAATTATATTTATAACAAACAAGTGTGAAACAACTGAAAATATGTCATATTCTAGGTTCTTCAAAGTAGCCACCTTTTGCTTTGATTACTGCTTTGCACACTCTTGGCATTCTCTTGATGAGCTTCAAGAGGTAGTCCCCTGAAATGGTTTTCACTTCACCGGTGTGCCCTGTCAGGTTTAATAAGTGGTATTTCTTGCCTTATTAATGGGGTTGGGACCATCAGTTGTGTTGAGGAGAAGTCAGGTGGATACACAGCTGATAGTCCTACTGAATAGACTGTTAGAATTTGTATGATGGCAAGAAAAAAGCAGCTAAGTAAAGAAAAACGAGTGGCCATCATTACTTTAAGAAATGAAGGTCAGTCAGTCAGCCGAAAAATTGGGAAAACTTTGAAAGTAAGGGCTATTTGACCATGAAGGAGAGTGATGGGGTGCTGCGCCAGATGACCTGGCCTCCACAGTCACCGGACCTGAACCCAATCGAAATGGTTTGGGGTGAGCTGGACCGCAGAGTGAAGGCAAAAGGGCCAACAAGTGCTAAGCATTTCTGGGAACTCCTTCAAGACTGTTGGAAGACCATTTCAGGCGACTACCTCTTGAATCTCATCAAGAGAATGCCAAGAGTGTGCAAAGCAGTAATCAAAGCAAAAGGTGGCTACTTTGAAGAACCTAGAATATGTCATATTTTCAGTTGTTTCACACTTGTTTGTTATGTATATAATTCCACATGTGTTAATTCATAGTTTTGATGCATTCATAGTCATGAAAATAAAGAAAACTCTTTGAATGAGAAGGTGTGTCCAAACTTGGTCTGTACTGTACATTGCATAGAACTCCCTCTTAAAAGTTGTATTAAATGTGTGGACGAGCGATGAACAAATCGATTAATCTCATCAACCAGAGTTCTAGATCTACACTCACCTAAAGAATTATTAGGAACACAATACTAATACGGTGTTGGACCCCTTTTGCCTTCAGAACTGCCTTAATTCTACGTGGCATTGATTCAACAAGGTGCTGATAGCATTCTTTAGAAATGTTGGCCCATATTGATAGAATAGCATCTTGCAGTTGATGGAGATTTGAGGGATGCACATCCGGGGCACGAAGCTCCCGTTCCACCACATCCCAAAGATGCTCTATTGGGTTGAGATCTGGTGACTGTGGGGGCCATTTTAGTACAGTGAACTCATTGTCATGTTCAAGAAACCAATTTGAAATGATTTGAGCTTTGTGACATGGTGCATTATCCTGCTGGAAGTAGCCATCAGAGGATGGATACATGTTCTCATTCTGTTTACGCCAAATTTGGACTCTACCATTTGAATGTCTCAACAGAAATCGAGACTCATCAGACCAGGCAACATTTTTACAGTCTTCAACAGTCCAATTTTGGTGAGCTCATGCAAATTGTAGCCTCTTTTTCCTGTTTGTAGTGGAGATGAGTGGTACCCGGTGGGGTCTTCTGCTGTTGTAGCCCATCCGCCTCAAAGTTGTGCTCGTTATGGCTTCACAAGTGCTTTGCTGCATACCTCGGTTGTAACGAGTGGTTATTTCAGTCAACGTTGCTCTTCTATCAGCTTGAATCAGTCGGCCCATTCTCCTCTGACCTCTAGCATCCACAAGGCATTTTTGCCCACAGCACTGCCGCATACTGGATGTTTTTCCCTTTTCACACCATTCTTTGTAAACCCTAGAAATTGTTGTGCGTGAAAATCCCAGTAACTGAGCAGATTGTGAAATACTCAGACCGGCCCGTCTGGCACCAACAACCATGCTACGCTCAAAATTGCTTAAATCACCTTTCTTTCCCATTCTGACATTCAGTTTGGAGTTCAGGAGATTGTCTTGACCAGGACCACACCCCTAAATGCATTGAAGCAACTGCCATCTGATTGGTTGACTAGATAAATGCATTAATGAGAAATAGAACAGGTGTCCCTAATAATTCTTTAGGTGAGTGTATGAGTGGGTATACCCGAAGCTGAAGATTCATCCCCTACCTTTTGATTGGTTCTCTAAGCCACTTTTTTTTTTCTTAATCCCATAACACCATGCACGTTAAAAAAAATCATCTGCCCCTGATAAGGGACAATTTTTGGAAGCTTTGGAATATTGAAAAGCATAACACATGTGCCAGGGCATAACACTGTAGTATGTGTGTTTACCCATAACTATGCATTTTAGTGTCAATCAGACATAATTTACTATTGCTGTCATTGTGTTGAGAGCTTGGGGAGGGGGGAGGAAGAGGGAGAAAAAAATGCATAAAAAATAAATCAAAAGAGACTATATTTTCCAAAAAATTCGACAGAATGTTATATACCAATTTTTAGGGCAATTGGAGCAACTTCAGCCCAAATAGATTTGGGTCCAAACTTTTTCAAAAATTCAGCGAACTTGAACTGAACCTCTAATTAAACTTTTTCTCATGCTGTACATTGGGTAGAACCCTGTGTGGTACTTTCTGTTAGTACAATATATATATATATATATATATATATATATATAAAACTACATTTATAAATCAATATCATACTGGAGAATACCCTAAAAACAGAATCATAAGTTGGCCAAAAAGCATTCCAGTTCAGTTTTCTAAATCCAATACAGTGCTGACACCATTATAAACTACAAAAATACTATACTGTACAGTGTCTTCCTATAAGTAGCAGTGCCAGACAGCAATGGAAATCGATCTAGTATTCCAAAAATAACTATGATTACTAGAGATGAGGGAAGTTATCAAAAATTGTATTCTGCTGCTTCACCAAAGTTCACAAAGAAATTTGTTTCATTATGAATTACTTTGTCACAAATCACATTCTATTGCATGTAGTTGGCACAATGACAGGAACGGCGATAGGGCTGCCCCCGGTCATTGAACCAATCAGATGCCACATTCAATGCTGATACATACTCACCTCATCCATTTGATCGTGGAGAGGCAGTCGTGGCCATCTTGATTGAAGAAATCCACAAAATGTTGCCACAAAATGTCTCATTTCAGTACGCACAAGATTTCACATGTTTTCTTCATTCAAGATTGCTGAGACAGCCTCGCCATGAGCAAATTAATAAGGTGAGTATGTACTTTTTTACCACCATTTCAGGATAAAATTGATTCATTACCATGAAGCGCCAGGAAATTTGGCTTCACAGTGAATTACATTTTTCATGAAGTTCGGACAAAACTCAATTTGTTTCACCTGGATTTGCTCAACACTAGTAATTATACTTTACTTGCCATCTATGTTAATTGAATTTAAAAAAAACAATAATTGTAGGTAACTGGATTTTTCACTAAGTCAAGTTTAAAATTTTTGTTAGTTATGGACTTATGGAGTAAAACAGTCTATTGGTTTCATATGTTCTTAGAGTTAAAACATTCTCAATTTCAAATCTACACAAGTGTCTAAAAGCACATATCACCAGGAGTAAATATATCCTGACGGGAGCTGTCATGCACAGCTAGAACTATTCTGTCAGGTCACACAGAGCAGAGGATCCTGTATCTTTACAACACTTCCATTGTCTCTCCTGCACTGATCTTAAGACTGATGATCTGTGCGGTGAGACTGATGACCGAAGACTATACAAGGAGAGCTAAAGCTGTTATCATTCTGTCAGTTCATGGCAGGCCTTTGAAAAATGTTGGAGTAATAGATAAGGAAATTTACCACTGGAGGTCTAAAGATAGACAATGAAAGAGATGGTCTCATCTGAAATCTCTGAATTGTTGTACCAAATACCTCCAGCCTAAAATGAATAGAATTTACTAGACATAGTTTGGACTTGTAGATTGGAAGGCTATAGAATAGAATTTATTTATTATTTAATGTCTTTAATGCGCAGGATTTTAATAATTTTGTCTTATAATGGGCTGTGTAGATTTGTGACAAAATTTGAGACATTTTCTGGCTTTAGTATTAATACTGTGAATCTGATTAAAGTTTAGGCTGCTCCCTTCCTGGTAAACCATGCAAATTTTTGGTGAGAAAAAAAGTGAAAAGTGAATTTTTGGATTTGGTATAATTTGTAACTTTTTTGCAAATACGCCCTGTTGGGGCTCACTTTATTCCAAAATGCCTATGTAAGCACAAATGGTTTCTTGCTAAAAACGGAAGCGTTATAATCTCTATGTGACCTTACTTCAATCTCTTGCAATAATGGACTGGTACTGTTTGATTTTGTCAGTCTTAGGGTTTGTTCACATCTCTGTTTTGTAGCTCTAGTAGTCTGGTATGGCAGAGGAACAAACTACCGGAGTTTCTGTACTTGGCATAGCCAGATACTGCCTGATCCTCATTCACTATAGTGGGATCTGTTGGGGATCTGGCAGGCTTATAGCTTTCTGCTAGAAAAACACTGCTGCATGCTTTCTGCCGGAACAGATTAGCGGAGATACAAAACAGAGATGTGAACCTAGCCTAATTACCAACTTTCAATGTTTACATGGTATAGTACTTTGTACAGTACCCTGCACCAGCCCTCAGGATGTACACTGGGATTCCTTTTATGGACTATATTAGGAACTAACACTATATTAGTTATGAGACCAAACTACTTCTGGTCGGGTGGGTACCGCAAACGGACAGGAATGAGGAAATGCTATAACAGCAGAACTGCAGAAAGGTTTGTTTTTTAAATTGGCCACATGTTAGACATCAAGATCTAAACAGGCAACCACTTTGATCATAATTAAGAACTATCAAGTTCAAAACTTGTAGTCCAATGCTACAGTGCTGTACTCATGTTATGTGATTAAAAAAAAAAAAAAACAGAGACACTGTAAGGGCTCTTTCACACTTGCGTTGTCCGGATCCGGCGTGTACTCCATTTGCCGGAATTACACGCCGGATCCGGAAAAACGCAAGTGAACTGAAAGCATTTGAAGATGGATCCGTCTTCAAAATGCGTTCAGTGTTACTATGGCAGCCAGGACGCTATTAAAGTCCTGGTTGCCATAGTAGTAGTGGGGAGTGGGGGAGCAGTATACTTACAGTCCGTGCGGCTCCCGGGGCGCTCCAGAATGACGTCAGAGCGCCCCATGCGCATGGATGACGTGATCCATGCGACACGTCATCCATGAGCGTGGGGCGCTCTGACGTCACTCTGGAGCGCCCGGGGAGCCGCACAGACGGTAAGTATACTGCTCCCCCGCTCCCCACTACACTTTACCATGGCTGCCACGACCATTCAGAAAAAGCTAAACGTCGGATCCGGCAATGCGCCGAAACGACGTTTAGCTTAAGGCCGGATCCGGATTAATGCCTTTCAATGGGCATTAATTCCGGATCCGGCCTTGCGGCAAGTGTTCCGGATTTTTGGCCGGAGCAAAAAGCGCAGCATGCTGCGGTATTTTCTCCGGCCAAAAAACGTTCCGGAACTGAAGGCATCCTGATGCATCCTGAACGGATTTCTCTCCATTCAGAATGCATGGGGATAATCCTGATCAGGATTCTTCCGGCATAGAGCCCCGACGACGGAACTCTATGCCGGAAGAAAAGAACGCAAGTGTGAAAGAGCCCTAAGTCTCTTTTTTCTGTGTCCATGCACCAGCAGTGATCTGTGGCTGAGGGGTTGAACATGGTTTCTTTCTGTTTGCTTTTTAGACTGCTTACTGAATGGTTACCTATCTCAAAAAATTGGAATGTCATGTGTAAATAAAATGGCATGTCAGACAAATTATGCTAGTATATATTTTGGATGTCAAAGAGTTTAAGATTAAGGTTTATTGTGGCAAACATAATTTTTTTAAGGTTTACTTGAGTTTCTGTTCCATAACCATATAAACCCTACATGTTTTATTGCTTAAAGAGTATCTGTCCGGTTATGTAATTTTTAGCTTCATACTCACTAGCATTCTGACACTGTGCTCCCACAAATCAGCAGTAAAATTCATTGAGAGGACTCCTCTTTGAGTCCTCTTCATTATGTTAATATGTTTGGTACCACAAGCTATAGTGGATTTGAATTTCCCAATTTGTGTAGGTGTTATAATCCTCTCCATTATGCTCATGAGCACTGGAGTCATCTCAATGCATTTTACTGCTGGTTTGTCAAAGCACAGCGTCAGAATGCAAGTGAGTATGAAGATAAAAATTCCATAGTCACTCACACTATACACCGCTTACTCTAGTATGGGGGTGCTTTGGAGCTGAAAAATTCCCTTTAAATACCAGTAACTTATAGTTGGAATAGCACTAAAAAGTAGAGTTCAGCAGCTCCAGATATAATACATGCCAAGCTCCAAATAGCAATGTCCCTTCCTTTTGAAAAACAGATACTCCAGTGCGATCTAACTCTTAGCAGTGGCACCAGTTATCTGAACGAGTTGCACTATGATTTTTAAACAAATCGGCCCCAGCAAATTTTAGCAGCACGTGCACAACTGCTGATTTGTCTAACTAGACACATCATTTGTGCATGTGCCCATACCGGTAGAGGGACACTCTCTCACAGACTTAAAGTTAATTTTTAAAAAATGGATTCGCTCATCTAGTCACAGTAATAAGACAAACTTCCCAACTGGTCGAATCTGCCACATAAGTAATCATCTATTCTTTATTACAGGTTGATCCCCTGGGTTGTCCAGTTTCCTCTTGAAACCTGATGACCCTTTAATATAGTATATTCTTTCAACCAATTTTAATATTCGTCCAGCCATTTCTAGTTGAGCACCTAACTCCAGCTGTAAACTATTACTATATACATGTGAGGAAAATTACAGCTGTCTCTTGCCTTCAGGTTAAACATTTACTTTATAGGGAAATGGTCACCATCAAAATGCAATATAGGCTATATGCAACATGTCATGGAACAGGAGGAGCTGAGCAGATTACAGTTTTATGGGGAAAGAATCATTATAAAGTGTCATTTATTAAGTTATATTCTGGGCCTTGAAGTCAAGGAGCAGGTCCTATCATTGACTGACAGCTCTCTCTGTATACACAGTCAATTCATGATAAGAACACCTCCTTGATTTCAAAGCTGAGAATGAGCAGGAATTTTAATAAATTACAAGTCTTATTGAATGTTTTCCTACAAAACTATATATCAATCTGCTCAGCTTCTCCTGCTCTATAGCATACTGCTTTCAGCTCAGGCACCATGTTCAATGTGACAAATTACTTTTAAAGTTGCCATTGAACTCTTGACCAATCATTTACTGCCTTAGTATTTGATTTAAATATATATTCGATAATGCAAAAAAAAAAAATTTTAAATTAAATAATGATTTTACAAGATTTTTGCATCTATTCAACAACAGACTTAAAGGGGCTTTCAAAGATTTATTTTGTAATTTTTTTAATTGATAGTAGGGTCGGTATAAAATAAAGAAAAAAGCTAACTCAGCTTTGAAACGCCTCAGTGATCACTGGCCTGGTTATGTGTACTTAGATGGCACTTGACCAGTGAGGCCTGTAATTGGCTGCAGCAGACATATGAACAATGAACAGCACGTGACCAACACAGGTCAGCAAGTGTTGGAGCAAAGTTATGAAACATTTGATTCGGCTGCTTTGCCAAATTTCACAAAGACATTCAATTCATGTCGAATTACTTTGTCACAAAGCACATTTCTTTGTATGTAGCGGGTGCAATGATGGAAAACGGCAATCACACCGTCCCCCCTGTCATTGAACCCCTCAGATGTTGTGTTCATCACTGATCGTGACATCTGAAGCCACCATTTAGGCCTTTCAGGGGTTAAACAGGGTAAAATAAATAAATTAATAATCACCTTATCCATTTGCTCACGTAGAGGCTATCGCTGCCATTTTGATTGAAGACGCTGCATGAAATCTCGTGCAGTGACCTGATGACCCCTATGCTCAAGTTTAAGAGCTACCCTTCTGGTTCACTATGAAAACCCTTAAAGGTGACTGGACAGTCAATTAATAAAGGGGGAAGTGCCATGAATATTAAATTGGCATTGTCTCTTCATTCATCTCAGTATATCGGAATGGGGTATGTTCATTGTTCAATAAAGATGTCCATTTGTCTACCCTTGAAGCTTGTAGAAGCAAGACTTGAGCTGGCCATACCTTTGAGACAATGATAGACTGCATTATGGCTGATTAATCATCTGTGGGATCAATCATACAAACGATCACACCAACAGCATGCCAGACTAAACTGGACTCCCTAGTCCTTGAGTAGAATGGCAAATGATCAGCCAAATGAGTCCAGTCATGCCACAAAAATGTGGTTTTGACTGACAATAGCTGAAATTTTCCAGCAGGCCCGATTACATTTTTAGTCGACAAAAGTATGCCGTTGACCATCACAATTGATCATTTGCACAATTTTGTCAAATGTCGGTTGGCCGAAATGACAAAGTCGGCCATTCTTGTCAACTTTTATGTTATCTGTATGTCCAGCAATAAGTGTCACATATCAAATTTTACACCTCCTAAGATACAAACCTACCAGCTTTGGCCACATGGTCTTGTAAACACACAAATTTTTATGGCCTTTTCTCCAAAAATTATCCTTTTTGTGGCCAATGGCATACAGTCTTGTCACCTTTTCATTACAAAAAGCATTTCAATTTTGTATTTAATCAAAAATTAGTAAGAGAGTTTTGATGAGCGGCATAGGCAATATTCCTTTTCGCGATATTTCACAAATATATGGCTTAATATTCGCCATAAATTCGCAAATTTTAGAATTTGCAATCTCCAGTCATTATTTTCTTAATTCCAAAAATCGGTAATGTAGTTTGCACGTATTGCATTCGCAATACAGGCATGGGTAACTTTTGCTACATTTGTCAAGCTGCTAGAAGTTTCCTGAGACTGGAGAAAATGGTTGGCAGCAACTTTCGTGAGTGTGAGGAAGAACTCCTGATCAGTGTTACATTACAGCACTGTTTTTGATTACATTTTGCTTGTATGGCAGAGCAATAGCTTTATATGCAGATAGAGTGCTCCAATATATTCGCGATTGCGCAAATCAGCACTAATGACACGCATATTTTTTTTGCAATACATGAAACTTCACATTTTATCAGGTCTGAGTAGATATTACTGATTGGTGCACTAAGTATTGTCGTGACATCAAAGCACTATGTCTGTAGCATGTATGTATAGACTAATCCCTATCACAGCCCAGTAATTCCTATCACACTACCTAACACCCTGCACTGAAACCTATCAGCTACACTATATCACTATCTAACCTACACTGACTATCTTACACTACCTATCTGTATTATATATATGAGCTAACTATCCAATGTAATTAAATAAGGATCAAGATGAGTCTGCAAAGCACAGAGCACAGCAATGACACTGCTGTCTCTCTCAAAACTAAAAAAAAAACTGCAGAAAATGGCTGCTGGGGAGTTTGTTATATAGTAAGAATAAGGGCAACTTTTCTATTGGTTGCTTGGGATGTTGCTAAGCTCTGACAAAGATATTGCAGCGCACTCATTGGCCCACAAGCAAGAAGCAGTGAGTACTGATGGAAAAAAAACTAGAATATTCGCAATTACGAATATATAGCACTATATTCTAGATTTTCGCTAATTCTCGAAGTGCCGATATTCGCGATAACAATTAACAAATAGAATATTTGCGCTCAACACTATAAGAGAGCATAAAGAAAAATATTTGCCATGATATGCGTTTTAAGGAAAATCATAGGAGAAATCATGTAGATACATTGCCTTACATGTATGAGCTACATACAATGATAGTAGGAATTGCCACAATCAAGAAGCTTTTTCTATTGGTCAGAACAAGGAATTGTCTTTACCATTGGCGTACATTTTAGCCATGCTCATTTCATGGTAGAAAGGTATTTTCTTGGGTACAAAATATGGATATATGAGCGAACTCAGAACCAAGGAAAAGAATATCATATTAATTACTTGGAGTCCGTACAGTATGTTGCTAAGTTTCTTTCAGTTTTTTTTATAGTTCTCTACTTCTAAACTAGGCAAATGATTAAAATCTGCATAAAATATTGTATAAACTTTAGGCATACTATTGCATCTCAGTGCCGAGAAAAAGAAAAAATGGCAGCTGTTTATAATTTACAAGCTACTGCAAATTGATTTTTCAGTCTTGCAAAGATGGATAGAGGCTCGAAAAGTGTGTTATCCATAAAGTGTGTATGCTATAGAGCATTTGTGTAAATAAGAGCAATATTTCACTACTGCATAAATGAAATGTAGTTTAATTATTCTTGAAATACATCGTTTATTAGATCTCCATGTTTTCCTCACACGGTTTAAATCTTTTATTTCAACTTTGTAAAGATCTAATTTTCTACTCCAAAGTACAAATTATAAAAGGGCTTTTTGTTCTCTGCTCCTACACATTCTTTGTAATTCAGCTATCACCCAAAATAGTTAGTTTTATGCACAGTAGTATCTTATACAGAAAGGAATTCATGAATTTATTTTATTCTAGATCAAGTAGTATCTGATACAGAAAATAATTAATCAACTTGTTTTTATAAATGTAGACATTTGAATATATAATCATGTATTTTTGAATTGGATTTAATAATATTTGAGATCAAATTTAAGCATTTAAGATGAGCTATGAGGATGGGTGTAGTTTTATTTACATAGAGAAATATATGAGAGCTAATGATCAAAGTAGATGGATACATATTAAGATAGAAGCTTTCTAAGTATACTAAGAATAGATACAAATAGATACATTTGGGAGATAGAGAATTCTAAGTGATGCGGGATAGAGCATGCGTAGTGCCTATCCCATTGAAAGCTTGCTTGCAGCACACAATGAGTATAGGGAGCGCAGGCACAGTACACCCTCTACACCTGTTTATTCTCTAAGTCCAAACGCAGATAAGATGTCTTGTAGTATTGGGTAAGGGACCAATTAGTTTGATCTCTAATACTGGCACTGTTAGGTTCAATCATAAATCACTTATAGCTGACAAAATGTGATTGGCACACTTAATAATGTGCCCGCCTATCAACTATAAAGGGTGGATAATTTAATCTCGGCTTGTCTCTGCTCCTAATCCCTGATGACGCCAGTTTCATGGTGAAACATGTTGGGGGAGCATTGCTTGTTATTTTAATTCTCTATCTCACTGTCCAAATCAAGCAACTGACTAAGCGACCTGTGCACGGTGCTGTTGTCATTTAGATAGGGAGATACATGGCTATAACTTAGCTAAAGATATCAGCATTTTGTTTTTTTTGTGATTAATAGCTCACAACATACTGTGACTAAGTAGCGATATAATCTGGCTACAGTCACTTTCCTGGTAGCTTTTGGGTTAGGTACTGTCTCTAACAACTAGCTATTATACCAATCCCATTTGGGTTATTTAAAGGCTGGAAATATAAGCTATAACATAGGTAGTGTGAAATATAACACACCAAATTGGAGTTTAGAGGACCACCCTCACTAATACCTTTTGACATAATAACATAAGGTATAGGAAATGTACAGTGAGATAGTAAATTTTTATTGATTTTATTGATTTTGTTTTTTTTGTTTTGGGTGTTTATCTGCTACTTTAATGAAAGTTAACTTTTATTAAATATGTTAGAAACGGGCTTTATATAGCTTTTTAAGCAATTTTGCATCTATGATAAAAATACTCTGGACAATATTGGGCTCTTTTTTCTTGAACTAGTATGGCAGTTACAATCTCTCTGTCAAAGATGGTACAGTCTTATTGGTTAAAGCACAACAGTCCTTTACAAAAGTACTATACTTGGTGGTTACATACCTCAACAGAGGGGGTCTATATAGCAGTTACACTTCTTGACAGAGACACCATCCTTAACAGTCAGACTTCTTGGCATAGGCACTATCCTCTTTCCTATGCAATCTTATTAGGTGGCAATCCATTTAGCAGGACTTGTTCTAGTCACAGACCCCAATATGTTTTGTCACAGTCTCAGTATGATTTGTTGGACCACGCACCATGTCAATACAGCTTTAACCTTCTCTGGAGTTTAACAGGCAGGTAGACTGGCTGGTTACACTTGGCTCAGGTCACAATTATCAAGTATCTTTGGTTGATCATTTACTACAGGATGCAAATGTTCAGTTGTCCATCACTGACTCTAGGGACTCTCCAAGACAGTACAGTCTGCTCAGTGAGGAGTAAGGTGTGGAATACCTTAACCTGTAAGATCTCAAGGTATTCACCACGCTATGGTGGCCTAATTCTTACAAAACCTTTTTAATGCTTCATAAATACAGGCAGGAGTGCTTTGTGGATGCATTCTCTATGCCACGCACTCTTACTAGCTACTGCCACAAGGTGCTCAGAGTGTCATTCTCCTTATATAAGTTTGTCTGTTTTATAGGGTTTATGAGGGGCCAAGCTTAGTGTGACCAGCACCAAGCTAGTTATGTGTGCAAATGCAATAAAGCAATACATTTTGTGTTCAAGATTTATATATATATATATATATATATATATATATATATATATATATATATACTGCCAATAACCTAAATGTAAAATGCATATTATGACATAAAGAATGTAAGCAACCTGTGTAACTTAATGTACTCAGTAATATATCACATAACATCAGCAAAGCATAGTTGTTATTTACACATGTAGCTATCCTGATCTTGACTGTTAACAAGGTAAGAAAACAATAACAACAACATGTTAATTGACTTTTTAAATGGATTTCACTGCCTTTTTGTCAGGAGCTATCACTGTGACATGTTATCACAATCAAGTTTAGATGTGCTACATTTGTTTGTACACTATCAGTTTCAACCTTCTTGCATATTGACTACAGTACATAGGGAACCATTGTTTGCACAGAGTTGGATTGGTTCCATCACAGCTCATTTTCATGGAGATGTTCTTTGCTATAACAATCCTTCTACAGAGGAGCATATTCAGTTGCAATCAAAATTATTCATCCCCATTGAAAATTAGTGTTATTAGTCAAATTTACAAACTTTTAGCAATTTGCAAATACAGATCAAAAAAAGAATAATTTAAATACCACAGCTAAACACATCTAATATAATATGTGGTTACTTCAATTCCAATACTTTTATTGACCACTGCAGTCTCAGAATTATTCCACCACTTTATAACAAGTGTCTTTAGTAGAGCATCCTAATATTGTTATGACCTCCTCAAAATGCGATGCATAGCCAGATACCAGCTTCTGCCAACATTCCTGTTGAATCTTAGCCCATTCCTCCTGGACAATGACTCCCAGTTAACTAATATTCTTAGGCTTACCTGCTTCATATGTCTTCTTCAAATCCAATATTTTCTAGTTCAAGTCAGGTGACTTTGTTGCCCACTCCAGAATTTTCTAGGTTTTGGTATGTGTAGGGTAACTGTTGGAAGGCCCAGTAATGCCAAGCTACTGCTTTCCCACAGAGGGCATGATGTTTTTTTCCTATGATTTCCTTATACTTGACTTCATCCATCTTGTCCTCCACGAGCTATAGGTTTCCAGTGCCAGATGAAGCAAAACAGTCCCAGAGCATTATTGAGTACTGCCCTGATTCACTAAAATCATGGTGCAGGGTGTTTTCAGCTTATACTTCATTCTTTTCTCTCCAGATATTCTTCTGATCCATAGGCCTGAAAAGTTCCAGTTGTTTTCTCATTTCACAGAAGAGAATCCTAAAACATCTATGGTTTATTTATGATATTAAGCAGATTGGAGTCAACTTTTCTTGTACTTTTGGGTCAGTAGAGGTGTATGTCTTGGAGTTCACAAATGTTCAGTGTTTAGTACGCACCTTACTATGCAAACTGAAACCTCAGTGTCTGCTGTCACCAAATGTTTCTGCAGATCTTTTGCAGTCACTTGAGGGTTTTTGACCATCTGCCTCCCAAGTAATCTGGTGGCAACCAGTGATAGCTTCCTCTATCTGCCATATTCAGGTAGTGTAGCCAATGTTCCTTTAACTTTGAACTTGTGAACTATGCTTCTAACTGTATCTCTACCATTCAGTGTTTTTGTGATATTTGTATTCTTTTCCTTGTTTGTGCAAGTGAATGATCTCCACTCTTAACCTCTTTGGACCACTCCAAATTTCTAAAGCTGGATTTACACTACCTGATTGTTAGGCAGATTAGTGTGAACGCTCATTTCTTATAATCTGCCCAAGTAAAACTACCACATATCACCCAATGAATGAGCAAAACTCTCATTCAGGCATACAGGTAAGTTAACAATGTGGCAATATGGGACAGGTCTTATTTTATTAACCTTTTGCCTACTGCCACACAACTTTATACATCGCTGTGGTAGGCTCCTATCTGTAACCTGATGTATAAAAGCGCCCGGTTACATCATGATCGTCGACGTCCTCTGCCACTGCAGATCACTGTCACCATGCTGTCATTAGACAGCTGCGATCACAGCGGTCCTGTAAGTCAGTAAGAGCAGTGAGGATGTGATAGATCCTTGTAGCACCCTGCTACAAGGATATATTACAGTGTTAAATGTAAAAACCAGCAGGGATTGTAAGACTGCCACCTACTGGCTATAAAATTAATTGTCAGGAAGGGGGTTAATTCATTTAAAAATAAATAACAAGAAAGTAAAAAAATAAATACAGAAAATTAAAAAATGTAAAAGTTATAGCAATAGTTACTAGTATTAGAAATAGTATAGAAGACTACACCCATGTAAACTCCCCCTGCCTTTTTCACTGACCTTAAACTCAAAAGTACCAAGATGCCACCGGCGTTTGATTATGAACACATAGATATTTTCCTTCAATTGGTAGCAAACGAATTGGAAAGCCTAGGGAGAATTTGCCCTGGACATTTCAATCTTTCCAGGGATGAAATGGATGCCCTAAAAAAATTAGAGACAGACCCGCGGATAAGGGCGGCAATTTGGTCATACTGAGACATGCACAATATCAACATATGTGTATAGAACTGTTAAAAGACAAAGATGGGTATGGGATCTTAACTTCAGACTCCACAGATAATTTTCTTCAGGATCTTAAGATCATCCTCATTGATGGCTTAAATAATCGAGTAATCAGCTCAGCTGAGTATAATTTCCTATGGCCAAAGAATCCCTGTATAGCAACCTTTTTAGGACTCCCTAAAATCCATAATGGGATATCCCCCTTAAAAGGGCGCCCAATTGTTTCAGGGGTGTGTTCTCTCATTCAAAATTGTGGTATATATCTTGATAGAGTGCTCCAACCATTTGTGACATCTTTACAATCTTATACAAGAGATACCATGGAGTATAATTGAGACCATCAGCATAGATTCCCACTGTCTCCTGGCTAGTATTGACATAGAGTCATTATATAGCTCGATCCCTCATGATAAGGGACTCACGTCAATTGCGTATTATCTTAAGTCTAGGGGCATACAGTGTAGAAGACATAACATCTTTGTTCTTGATCTATTGACGTTTACGTTGACCCACAATTTCTTCCTATTTAACACACGATTCTACCACCAGCTCAGGAGGACAGCAATGGGGAGCCCCTGTGCCCCCACTTATGCCAACCTCTTCCTGGGCTGGTAGGAAGATACGAGTGTGTTTCCGGATTATCCTGTCTGGTGGGAGGACAAAATCACGTTCTGGACACGTTACATAGATGACGTGTTCATCGTCTGGAAAGGAAGTAAAGAAGAGTTTGTAGAGTTTGTCCAGGTACTTAATAACAACACAATAGGCATGAAATTTGCCTATAAGCTTTAAAAGGAGGCTATCACTTTTTTGAATGTGAGGATTTATAAGTGTGGCGACAGGTTAAAATCAACCATTTTCCGGAAGGATACAGCTACCAACTCTATTCTTCATTGGAATAGTCACCATCCTACTCCACAGAAAAGGGGCATACCTAAAGGGCAATACCTCCGGGTTCAGAGGAATTGCTCTGAGATCGAGACGTTTTATGGGGAAGCGAAAAAGCTGATCAAAAGGTTTTGTGACAGGAACTACCCCAAACCTGTCTTAAAGGATGCCTTCAAACATGCGCAGGGTCAAACTCGTGACAACTTACTGGCCCCACGACATAGGGACGGTATTGGTCAATCTCCAATTAGGCTTATTTCCATGTTTGAGGCAGCCAATTCACCGGTAAGGGATATCCTTATGAGATATTGGCCAATCTTGTCTATGGACTCAGATCTTTCTGAAGTCATAACAGACCACCCTAGTATAACATACCGAAAAGGCAGAAGCCTCAGAGACAAGGTTGGTCCGCAGTCACCATATACCACCTAAGGCAGCAGGAACATGGTTAGACCGTAAGCCAATTGGTATGTTCAGATGTGGGTCATGTAAAGCCTGTGAATTCATCTCGACGTCAAAGACCATTTCGGGCTCAGCAACTGGGCAGGTTATAATGATAACGGACTTCATTAACTGTAGAGAGCTACGCAGAAGGATTAGCGAGCATGTTAATGAAATTTTGAAGAAAAACATCACCCCGGTGGCTTCCCATGTATTGGAAGCACACAATAGGGATCCCAGATGTTCAGCCTCAGGTTTTCAGTGCTTGAGTTAGTGCCCCCATCTCCAAGGTGGGGGGGGGACTAAGATCGAAAAATTTTGCTAAAAGAATGCGAATGGATATATCGCTTTCGATCCCAGTCCCCTCCCGGCTTGAATGAGAGACTTACTTTTGGGTGCTCATTTATAAAACTGGGATTCAATGTTTGATTACCGTTGGGGTCTTCTGTTTGACATGCCTCTCCTTAGTGAACTATATCCGTAAAACCGTGTCCTGGATGTGAGAAGCATCCGAACACTTGTTTATCATATATTGAGGAAGGTATTCTTTCTCCTTTTTTCTTAATTTTTTGGATCAATTGCCATAAATGTAGATACATCTTACCCGTTCTCGCCCAAGAGCTCCCCTTAATATGCCCTATATGATTACCTATGGAATGATAGAGGTTTATTCATCTAAAATGGGGGGCAACCCTTGATATTGGAGGGCCTTGGGGTATATACCTCTTTGGGGTTAACATATCGTTAATCCCTGTAGTGTTGATGTATAGTATTGAAATCTCTGAATAATTGCCCCATAATAAGGTGATTCTAATCAGAGGTGTGTGAGTAATCATAACCCCTTTTCCCTTTTGTCATGAAAATCGGATGTTTGGTATAACTAATATCATTGGCCCTTACAAGATGGCTGTATCAGCATCTTATATATGCATTATCGCTGCTTGCGTTCCACAGACAGGAAGTGGATGCGGGTCATCTGATGGGTCATATGACGTGGGCATTGCGTTCCATAGACAGTTCCGGCGAGTCATATGCGGCATGCATCACGTGACTGGAGCAGGGCGGTGATGTCACCCCCTGAAGAGCGTATCATGCTTTGACGCTCAGATGGGGGGTGGAGCTTTTGTGGTGGCGGGAATTGGGCATCCTGTTTAAATTGAAAGCAGGCATCAGACTAGTCAGTCCATTGTGACAGCAGCAGAGTAGACACACAGGACGTTACGTCTTCCATTGAAAGTAATTTGCTCATTTCCTCCATGTGATGTTTATTCATACATGTCCAGTGAACCGTTGTATTTTACATGGTTAATCTTTAGGACAGCAGGTTCCTTACCAACATCATCACAACTCTATAGAAAATTATACTGTGGAAGGTGATTGCAGTTTGTGGGAAACCTCTACCGACGGGTACGTGACGCTGTGTGACCTATAGGCAGGGGTTATTATTATCTTGTTGTATGTGAACCCCTAGGTCATTGTTTGGTTTCTGTTTACAGGCCATCAAATTACAAGGAAGTGCGTGTCCTTGGTGTATCTTTTGGAGGACGCACTAAAGACGCCTGATTACCACTACTGCAGTTAATATCTTGGATGAGTGCGAGATTTAGGACATGACGTCCTGCACTGATTGTGGATCTTTCACTGGCACTGCCAAAATTTATATTTAACCATATCGTGGATAGTGAGTGTAATACTGTGGAACCAGTATCCATCGGTTCATCACAGTGCCTTTTATCTGACATTGCATGGCAGGCTATTTGTTTTGAGTAATTTCTGGAAGGCGTGTATAAGATTCATGATTGCCACCGCTGCAGTTAACATGATTTCTTTTTATATAAATTTTTCTTATCTGCTATATAATAGTGACTCATTAGAACTACCTTCTAATGAACCCGCAATATAGGGTGAAACGTGTCGAGGTATCACCTACATCTATTGGAAAGCCCCCGTTATAGTTGCATCTAGCGGGGACACCCACAACAAATTAAGGTCATTATTGGGTTATGTTAGTGCTATATGTTTAGTATAGGGACAATCAGGGTACATTTAGTCTAGGCACGAGGACAGGGAGTCCCTATAACACAGGGTCATCCCTGGGCAGAGGGTTAGATAGTGTCAGTGAAGGGTTGGTTAGGTCCACCCTCCCTCTCCCCCCCTCCTCCTGCTGCCTATACCTGGTAGATCCAATGATTTTGTTTGTACGTCTGGTCTTTAAGATTATCACATTATTGGCCAATTTGTATATCAATTATTGGGATATTATCCCATTTTAAAGAATATTAATTAAACTTTAAGATTTTAAGAGTATGCTTATTCTGCTGGACTAGATATATATATATATATATATATATATATTATATTTCAATATATTTATTAGTTTTAGCAATAGTATAGTGGAATTTGTGTGTGTAAAATATACAAACATAAACTTTTTTTATTTTAGCTATATTTTGTATATCAGGGTTTTTTCTGCGTAAAATATACAAACACACACTTTTTTCATTTATAAAAAAAAAAAAATTTAAATGTTCAAATTTCCCCAAGATAAATACCCTAGGGGAACAAAATAACAAAAAGTCACTTTGAAGGGGCTTGTAATGTTTTGGTGCTTTTACAACAGTTTTCTGACGGTACGGTCTCATAGAACCAGCAATAGAAAAATAGGCCACCAATATCCAAATGCGCTCCAGTCTTTTGAAGTCTTGCGGCGGGCCCAGCTAGTAGATAAGTTACATAAAAAGCCCTTTTATTCAGGGTACAAGTGTATAGTAATAGTTTTAGAAATGTTTTGTCTTGAAACCTTTTGTAACAGTTAGAAAAAAATATATAATAAAGGGAAAATATAATTGTTTTTCATCATTTTTACAGTTTTTCCTTAAATATTTTCTTTTAAAATATAATATCCATCATCTAGTGGCACAAAAAAAAAGGTCTAAGGTGTCCCATGAAAAATAATATTAAATGCATGTATGTTGACTCAGAAATTGATCAGTTATTCGCAGTTAGATAGACGTATTGCTACAACAACAAAAAATGTCCTGGTAAACACACTCTGGTAATGAAGCGGTTAAGGAGCACAGCCAAACATCCAGCAATGGGGTTATCGAATGGGTTTAAAAATATAATTTCAACTATTTAAATAAAAAAAGCAGTGCAGTGTAATTTTTACTCCTTATGGCTTCTTTACTCCAGCTATTGTTTCTTCACTGACTGTTGACGTGCAGCAGCTCATCCCATGTGACCGTAAAGCACCTGAGTCTCCCAGCAATGTTTTGCTCTAAGGTCTTTCAAAATTTTTTTTGAATTTAAGGTAGGGATGGATGAACGAATCAACAAATGACTGAAAGGTGTTGCAGTTGCTTCTTTAGTCTCTAGTTTCTATATGACAACTTTATGCTGGCACTTAGAGGACGAAGACAGCAGTGAAACTACTGAACTTCTAAGTCCTTCTTGATTGCAGCAGAAGGTGGACCAGAATTTTGACAACAGGAAAAACAGTAGTAGATACAACCAGAGAGAAAATGCAATGAACATAAAAACCTAATAATATTTTTAATGCATGCATAATACAATAGTGCTTAGTTTAAAATGCCCTATTCGTTGCACAGTAAAACTTTTCATGGGATAGCCCCTTAAAAAAATCTTTATTGCAGAATCACATTCTAAGGGTACAAACATGACACAGAATATGTAGAGCATAAAGGAGAAAATTATTTTAAATTCAGTTCCAGAATACTGTCTTAAATCCTGTAAAGCAGTATTACAGGTGCTGATGAAAATCCTAGGGGAAACTTCCAGATTGTTTACTGGCAATGAGCAGATTTATAGTGCAGTATACATAAGAAAGTAGCAGATTGCAGTAAATGGGAGTTGCAAGATTTCAAGGTTTATTGTAGTGCATAGTTTATTATGTTTTTAGATGCATCTCAATAGACAGTTTTGAGAAGTGTCCAAACAAAGAGGCTTGGCTGCAAGGAATTGTTTAATGAAGCAGATTTATTAACCTCTTCGCTCCCAGTCCCGTACATATGGCAGGGGTTCGGCAGTCACTGATAGCTGGATCCCTGCTATATGAAGCGGCATTTGTGAAATAACCGATGCTGGCGCATTAACCCTTGCACGGCCGTGGTCAGCGCTTACCGTGGCACGTGCGAACTTCAGATGTGTGTAGGGTGTCCATCAGGTCCCTGCGCTGCTGTGACAGGGACCCGATGGCAGGGAAGGCAGCCCGATGCCTTCCTTAGGCATCGTGGCTGCCTTTTGGGAAAGCCTGTGAGATCCAGCACCCTGGATCTCACAGGAAGCAGGCTGTGAGTAAATTACATTGAGTAATACACTTAGAGCCAACACATTACAATACAGAAGTATTGTAATGCATTGTAAAGGGGATCAGACCCCCATAAGTTGAAGTCCCAGAGTGGGACAAAAAAATGAAGTGAAGAAAAAGTTAAAAATAAAGTAAAAAAAAAAATAAGTAAGTTTCAAGTAAAAAAAATGTGTCCTTTTCCCAAAATAAAGTAAATAAAAAAAAATAATAAATAGGTAAAAAATAGTAGACATATTATGTATCGCCGTGTCTGTATCGACCAGCTCTATAAAAATATCACATGACCTAACCCCTAAGGTGAAGACAGTTAAAAAAATAAAATAAAAACTGTGCTAAAGAAACCATTTTTTTTTCACCTTACATCACTAAAACTGCAACACCAAGCGATCAAAAAGGCATATGCCCCCAAAAATAGTACCAATCTAACCATCACCTCATCCCACAAAAATGAGCCCCTACCTAAAACAATCGCCCGAAAAATAAAAAAACTATGGCTCTCAGACTATGGAGACACTAAAACATGATTTTCTTTATTTCAAAAATGCTTTTATTGTGTTAAATATAAAAACAAAAAAAAGTATACATATTGGGTATTGCCACATTCATAACAATCTGCTCTATAAAAATATCACATGACCGAACCCCTCGGGTGAACACCGTAAAAAAAAATTAAAATAAAAACAGTTTAAAAAAAGCCAATTTTTTTTGTCACCTTACATCACAAAAAGTGTAATACTAAGCGATCAAAAAGTCACACAGCAATCAAAAGGTCACACGCACCCCAAAATAGTACTAATCAAACCGTCATCTTGTCCTGCAAAAAATAAGATACTACCTAAGGCCTAGTTCACACAATAGTTTTTTTGCGATTGTATCGGCCGTTTTTTGGTAAGCATTCCGTTTCCGTATTTCTGTATTTCAGTTCCGTTGAAAGATAGAATATGTCCTATTATTGCCCGCAAATCACGTTCCGTGGCTCCATTCAAGTCAATAGGTCCGTATGTCTTCCGTATCCGTTCTGTTTTTGCGGAACCATCTATTGAAAATGTTATGCCCAGCCTAATTTTTTCTATGTAATTACTGTATACTGAAAAACGGAACGGAAACTGAAACACAACGGAACTCAAAAACGGAACAACAGATCCGTTAAAAATGGACCGCAAAAAACTATAAAAGCCATACGTTCGTGTGAACTAGGCCTAAGACAATTGCCCAAAAAATAAAAAAAAGCTAGGGCTCTCAGAATATGGAGACACTAAAACATGATTTTTTTTTAGTTTAAAAAAATATCACTGTGTAAAACTTACATAAATAAAAAAGTATTATGTATTGCTACGTCCGTAACGAAATGCTCTATAAAAATATCACATTACCTAACCCCTCAGGTGAACACCATAAAAATAAAAAAAAATCAGTGTAAAAAAACCCATTTTTTGTCACCTAACATCGCAAAAAGTGTAATACCAAGTAGAGTTGAGCAAAACCCGAACTGTAAAGTACTTTAGGTTTTTCGGCATCCGGACCCGAACATTTACGTAAAAGTTCGGGTTCGGTGTTCGGCGATTTTTATGGCGCTTTTTGAAAGGCTGCAAAGCAGCCAATCCACAAGCGTCATACTACTTGCCCCAAAAGGCCACCACAGCCATGCCTACTATTGGCATGGCTGTGATTGGCCAACTGCAGCATGTGACCCAGCCTCTATTTAAGCTGGAGTCACTTAGCGCCGCCCGTCACTCTGCTCGGATTAGTGTAGGGAGAGGCTGCAGCTGCTGTGAGGGAGAGATCAGATAGCGATCTTATCAAGAACTGGTTTATGTACTCAGCGATCTACAGTAAAAGTGTTTTGTGGGTGCAGTGCACAATTTTTTTAAGCCTGCCCTGAGCCAACTACTGCTGAAAACGAACTTTTTTTTCTTCATTTCATCAATATCAATACCTGATCGGCAGCCATTTTATGCAACGATAGTGCACCAGCATAGGCTAACTGCAAGTCCAGAAATACAGCTTTGGCATACTGGGGTAAAAAAAACCTCTAATATACTGCACATCTGGGATTAGACAAGCATAAGTGACTGTTACATTTAGGACAGAAATACAGCTTTTTGGTTAGGGTGAAAAAACCCTCTAATATACTGCACATCTGGGATTACACGTGCATAAGTGACTGTCACATTTAGGCCAGAAATACGGCTTTGGCATACTGGGGTGAAAAAAGCCTCTCAAATTCTGCACATCTGGTATTACACGTGCATAAGTGACTGTCACATTTAGGCCAGAAATACGGCTTTGGCATACTGGGGTGATAAAAGCCTCTCATATACTGCACATCTGGGATTACACGTGCATAAGTGACTGTCACATTTAGGACAGAAATACAGCTTTTTGGTTAGGGTGAAAAAACCCTCTAATATACTGCACATCTGGGATTAGACGTGCATAAGTGACTGTCACATTTAGGCCAGAAATACGGCTTTTTGGTTACTGGGGTGAAAAAAGCCTCTGATATACTGCACATCTGGGATTACACATGCATAAGTGACTGTCACATTTAGGCGAGAAATATGGCTTTTTGGTTACTGGGGTGAAAAAACCCTCTGATATACTGCACATCTGGGATAAGACGTGCATAAGTGAGTGTTACATTTAGGCCACAAATACCGCTGTCATATAGGGTTTAAAAAAAAATAATAGAGTGCAATACCCTACATCAGGGTTTATATTGGCGGTTAATTATTTTTAACATACTTAACCACTTTTTACTTTGCTTTGTGAATGCTAACTATGAGGAAAACATCTAATAAGGGACGCGGTCATGGCCGTGGTGGTGGTGTTGGTGGAGCCTCTGGTGCAGGGAGAGGATGTGCCCGTTCTGCCACAGCTGCACGTCCTACTGAACCTACTACCTCAGGTCCCAGTAACCGCCAGAATCTACAGCGATATTTGGTCGGGCCTAATGCCGTTCTAAGGATGGTAAGGCCTGAGCAAGTACAGGCGCTAGTCAATTGGGTGTCCGACAGTGGATCCAGCACGTTCACATTATCTCCCACCCAGTCTTCTGCAGAAAGCGCACAGGTGGCTCCTGAAACCCATGCCCATTAGTCTGTCACATCACCCCCGTGCATATCGGTGAACCTGTCTGAGCCTCATGTCATGCAGCAGTCTCTTATGCTGTTTGAAGAGTCTGCTGGCAGGGTTTCCCAAGGGCATCCACCTAGCCCTTCCCCAGGGGTGGAAGACATAGAATGCACTGACGCACAACCACTTATGTTTCATGATGAGGACATGTGAATACCACCTCAGCACGTCTCTGATGATGACGAAACACAGGTGCCAACTGCTGCGTCTTTCTGCAGTGTGCATATTGAAAAGGAAGTCAGGGAGGAAGACTGGGTGGAAGACGATGCAGGGGACGATGAGGTCCTAGACCCCACATGGAATGATGGTCGTGCCACTGACTTTCAGAGGTCGAGGAAAAGGCAGAGGTAAGACCGAGCCAACAGCGTAGCAAAAGCGGGAGCAGGGTGCAAAAGCAGAGCAGCCGTCGCCAAAAGAGTTCGCCTGCTACTGGCCACCGTCACCAGGGACCGAGCACACCAAAGGCAGCTTCAAGGAGTTCCCTGGCATGGCACTTCTTCACACAATGTGCTCACGACAAGACCTGAGTGGTTTGCACGCTGTGCCATCAGAGCCTGAAACGAGGCATTAACGTTCTGAACCTTAGCACAACCTGCATGACCAGGCATCTACATGCGAGATACGGGCTGCAGTGGAGTAAGCACCTTCAAAACCCTCTTCTGCTGCTGCCTCGGCCTCTTCCTCCGCCTCTGGAGGAACGTTGGCACCTGCCGCCCAGCAAACAGAGGATGTGCCACCAACAACACCACCTCCGTCACCAAGCATCTACACCATGTCACACGGCAGCGTTCAGCTCTCCATCTCACAAACCTTTGAGAGAAAGCGTAAATTCCCACCTAGCCACCCTCGATCCCTGGCCCTGAATGCCACCATTTCTAAACTGCTGGCCTTTGAAATGCTGTCATTCAGGCTGGTGGAGACGGACAGCTTCAAACAGCTCATGTCGCTTGCTGTCCCACAGTACGTTGTTCCCAGCCGCCACTACTTCTCTAGGAGAGCCGTGCCCTCCCTGCACAACCAAGTATCGGATAAAATCAAGTGTGCACTGTGCAACACCATCTGTGGCAAGGTCCACCTAACCACAGATACGTGGACCAGTAAGCACTGCCAGGGAAGCTATATCTCCCTAACTGCACACTGGGTAAATGTAGTGGCGGCTGGGCCCTAGGCGGAGAGCTGTTTGGCGCACGTCCTTCCGCCACCAAGGATCGCAGGGCATCATTCTTTGCCTCCTGTTGCCTCCTCTTCCTACTCGGCTTCCTCCTCCTCTTCTTCCACCTCCTCATCCGGTCAGCGACAGACCTTCACCATCAACTTCAGCACAGCCAGGGGTAAACGTCAGCAGGCTGTTCTGAAACTGATGTGTTTGGGGGACAGGCCCCACACTGCGCAGGAGTTGTGGCAGGGTATAGAAAAACAGACCGACGAGTGGCTGCTGCCAGTGGGCCTCAAGCCCGGCCTGGTGGTGTGCGATAATGGGCGAAATCTCATTGCAGCTCTAGCCGGTTTGACGCAAATCCCTTGCCTGGCGCATGTGCTGAATTTGGTGGTGCAGAAATTCATTCACAACTACCCCGACATGTCTGAGCTGCTGCATAAAGTGCGGGCCGTCTGTGCGCTCTTTCGGAGTTCTCACCCTGCTGCTGCTCGCCTGTCAGCGCTGCAGCGTAACTTCGGCCTTCCCGTCCACCGCCTCATATGCGACGTGCCCACCAGGTGGAACTCCACCTTGCACATGCTGGAGAGACTGTGCGAGCAGTAGCAGGCCATAGTGGAGTTTCAGCTGCAGCACGCATGGGTGAGTCGCACTGCGGAACAGCACCACTTCACCACCAATGACTGGGCCTCCATGCGAGACCTGTGTGCCCTGTTGCGTTGTTTCGAGTACTCCACCAACATGGCCAGTGGCGATGACGCCGTTATCAGCATTACAATACCACTTCTATGTCTCCTTGAGAAAACACTTAGGGCGATGATGGAAGAGGATGTGGCCCAGGACGAGGAGGAGGAAGAGGGGTCATCTCTAACACTTTCAGAGGACAGCTTGTCTTTAACTCTGGGCAGCCTGGCACACATGAGCGACTATATGCTGCAGTGCCTGCGCAACAACTCCAGAGTTGCCCACATTTTACTGTGTGCTGACTACTGGGTGGCCACCCTGCTGGATCCCCGTTACAAAGACAATGTGCCGTCCTTAATTCCCTCACTGGAGCGTGATCGGAAGATGCGAGACTACAGGCGCACGCTGGTAGACGTGCTCCTGAGAGCATTCCCGACTGACGCCGGGGGACAAGTGGAAGCACAAGGCGAAGGCAGGGGAGGAGGAAGAGGTCGCCAACGCAGCTGTGTCGGTGCCAGCACCTCAGAAGGCAGAGTTAGCATGGCCGACATGTGGAAAAGCTTTGTCACCTCGCCACAACAACCGCCCCCCAAATGCTGATATGGAGCGTGTTAGCAGGAGGCAGCATTTGAACAACATGGTGGAACAGTACCTGTGCACACAACTACACATACTGACTGATGGTTCTGCCCCATTCAACTTCTGGGTTTCCAAATTGTCTACATGGCCAGAGCTTGACCTGTATGCCTTGGAGGTGCTGGCCTGCCCTGCAGCCAGTGTACTCTCTGAACGTGTATTTAGCACGGCAGGAGGCGTCATTACAGACAGACGCAGCTGTCTGTCCACAGCCAACGTGGACAAGCTCACGTTGATTAAAATGAACCAGGCTTGGATCCCACAAGACTTGTCTGTACCTTGTGCAGAATAGACATTTATACCACCATCAAACATACATTCTTGTACTCAAGTCAAGTGCAATGATTCTTTGTTTTCTTTTTTTTATTTGTCCCAATATTTTGGGGGCTACCTACCCCAATATAAAATAAAAAATAAACTTTGTTGGCTACCTCCTCCTCCTCCATTGCTGCCTCCACCTACAACACCACATTCACCGCCTCCTCAACCTCCGACTCCATATCCACCTCCTTCTCTGAGTTGCAGGTTAATAATTTGTAATTTTTAGTTATTTTATTTCATTTTAAGTTATTTCCCTATCCACATTTGTTTGCAGAGCAGTTGCCATGCTCTTAAGCACATTTTACTGCCTTTTACATCCCTCTAGCCTTTTCAAGGACTATTTTAGAGCCATTTTAATTTGGCAATTTTAGTGCCCTAAATTGAAAAAATTCTTATTTTTAATTGTCGGGTGACATTTTACCATTTTTGGAGTATACAAACCCCTGCTGTGCCTGGGTGACAGGGGCCTAAATCTCTCAAAATCCTCTGCTGTATTGCTGGGTGACATGAACCCCCTTTTGCCGTGAATGAACCCCTGCTCTGCATTGCTGACAGGGGACTAAATCTCTCCAAATCCTCTGTTGTATTGCTGGGTGACATGTACCCCCTTTTGCCATGAATGAACCCCTGCTCTGCATTGCTGACAGGGGCCTAAATCTCCCCAAATCCTCTGTTGTATTGCTGGGTGACATGTACCCCCTTTTGCCGTGAATGAACCCCTGCTCTGCATTGCTGACAGGGGCCTAAATCTCTCAAAATCCTTTGTTCTATTGCTAGGTGACATGAACCCCCTTTTGTCGTGAATGAACCCCTGCTGTGCCTGGGTGACATGGGCCTAAATCTCTCAAAATCCTCTGTTCTATTGCTGGGTAACATGTACCCCCTTTTGCTGTGAATAAACCCCCTGCTCTGCATTGCTGACAGGGGCCTAAATCTCTCCAAATCCTCTGTTGTATTGCTGGGTGACATGAACCCCCTTTTGCATGAATGAACCCCTGCTCTGCATTGCTGACAGGGGCCTAAATCTCTCAAAATCCTCTGTTGTATTGCTGGGTGACATGAACCCCCTTTTGACGTAAATGAACCCCTGCTGTGCCTGGGTGACAGGGGCCTAAATCTCTCAAAATCCTCTGTTGTATTGCTGGGGAACATGAACCCCCTTTTGCCGTGAATAATCCCCTGTTGTGCCTGGGTGACAGGGGCCTAAATCTCTCAAAATCCTCTGTTCTATTGCTGGGTGACATGAACCACATGTTGCCGTGAATGAACCCCTGCTCTGCATTACTGACAGGGAACTAAATTTAGTGAAAACATCTGTTACTGATCGGAAGATGCGCGACTACAAGCGCACGCTGATGATAGCATTCCCACCTGACAGCGGGGGCACAGTGGAAGCACAAGGCGAAGGCAGAGGAGGAGGAAGAGGTCGCCAACGCAGCTGGGGCACCACCAGCACCTGAGAAGGCAGGGTTAGCATGGCCCAAATGTGAAAAGCTTTGTCAGCCTTGGAGGTGTTGACCTGCGCTGCAGCCAGTGTATAGTGTGAACGTGTGTTCAGCACGGCAGAGAGCATTATCACAGGCCGCAGCCAATGTGAACAAGCTTACGTTTATTAAAATGAACCAGGCATGGATCCCACAGGACTTGTCCGTATCTTGTGCAGAATAGACATTTATACCAGCCTCAACCATCCATTCTTGTACTCAAGTGCACTTATTCTTAGTTTTATTTTGTTATATGTCCCAATATTTTGGGGGATACCCCAATTTAAAAATAAAAAATAACACAAATCAGTGTTGGCTACCTATTCCTATTCCTTCACCGCCGCTTCCACCTACACCGCCACATCAACCTACACCACCACATACACCCATCCACCGCCTCCTCAACCTCCTACTCCTAGATCCAGATTGTTATTTTAATTTTTTCTGTATTTTATGTTATTTTAAGTCATTTCCCTATCCACATTTGTTTGCAGAACAGTTGCCATGCTCTTAAGCACATTTTAATGCCTTTTGCAGCCCTCTAGCCCTTTCCAGGACTATTTTAGAGCCATTTTAGTGTGCAAAAGTTCGGGTCCCCATTGACTTCAATGGGATTCGGGTTCGGGATCAAGTTCGGGTCAAGTTCGGGTCCCGAACCCGAACTTTTTTTTCAAGTTCGGCCGAACCTGCCGAACCCGAACATCCCGGTGTCCGCTCAACTTTAATACCAAGCAATCAAAAAGTCATACGCACCCAAAAATAGTGCCATTCTAACTGTCACCTCATCCTGCAAAAATAATAACCTACCAAAGACAATCGCCCAAAAACTGAAAAAACTATGGCTCTCAGACTATGGAGACACTAAAACATGATTTGTTTCAAAAAAGATATCACTGTGCAAAACTTACATAAATAAAAAAAAGTATACATATTAGGTATCGCCACGTCCGTAACGACCTGCTCTATAATAATATCCCATGACCTAACCCCTCAGGTGGACACTGTAAAAAGAATTAAATAAAAACAGTTTAAAAAACGCCATTTGGTTGTCACCGTACATCACAAAAAGTGTAATACTAAGCAATCAAAAAGTCATACGTACACCAAAATAGTACTTATCAAACCGTCATCTCATCCCGCAAAAAATGAGACCCTACCTAAGACAATTGCCTAAAAAATAAAAAAAACTAGGGCTCTCAGAATATGGAGACACTGAAACATGATTTTTTTTTTTATAAAAAAATGCTGTTATTGTGTAAAACATAATTATATAAAAAAGTATACATATTAAAGGGCTTCTGTCACCCCACTAAAGTAAAGAAAAAATTTGGGCTAGTTAAATTCCTTATACTGCTATAAATGAATATATAGTGCTCTTACTCACTTTCCTTTAGCAGTTTCTTCAAAAACCGGACTTTTATAATATGTAAATGAGCTCTCTACCAGCAAGTAGGGCGGCTACTTGCTGGTAGCAGCCGCATCCTCCTTTCATAATGACGCCCCCTCCTCATGTTGATTGACAGGGCCAGCGAACATGCTCGTCCTCTGGCTGGCCCTGTCTGCATTCAAAATCTGGCGCCTGCGCCGAACCTGTCTTCAGTCGGTGCAGGCGCACTGAGAGGAGGACGCTCGCTCGGCCGCTCAATCCTCAATGCGCCTGCGCCATTGACGTCACATCTACACCCGGCGCAGGCGCACTGAGGAAGGAGCGGCCGAGCGAGCGTCCTCCTCTCAGTGTGCCTGCACCGACTGAAGACAGGTACGGCGCAGGTGCCAGATTTTGAACGCAGACAGGGCCAGCACGTTCTCTGGCCCTGTCAATCAACATGAGGAGGGAGCGTCATTATGAAAGGAGGATGCGGCTGCTACCAGCAAATAGCCTACCTACTTGCTGGTAGAGAGCTTATTTACATATTATAAAAGTCCGTTTTTTGAAGAAACTGCTGAAGGAAAGTGAGTAAGAGCATTATATATTCATATATCGCAGTATAAGGAATTTAACTAGCCCAAAAAAAAATATGACTTTAGTGGGGTGACAGAAGCCCTTTAAGTATTGCCGCGTCGGTAACAACCTGCTCTATAAAAATACCACATGATCTAACCTGTCAGATGAACATTGTAAATAGCAAAAAATAAAAACGGTGCCTAAACAGCTATTTTTTGTTATCTTGCCTCACAAAAATTGCAATATAGAGCAACCAAAAATCATATGTACCCTAAAATAGTACCAAAAAATCTGCCGCCTTATCCTGTACAGTGATGGTTAGTTTGCAGTGTTCGCCAGCGAACACATGCGGGCTGCCATCTTTAGTAAGGTAGACTAACCCGTCCGGCGATGCACAGGTAAGCCCTTACCTGTGACGGGAGCCGGTCTAAAATCAAATGCAGTTACCGTGAGCAAGCAGTTCCGAGAACAGCCCGATGAAGGCCCCCGGTGGATGTTCTCGGTACTGCCTGCTCCCATTGACTGCATTTGATTTCAGACCGGCTACAGGCTCAGGTAAGGGCTTACCTGTGCATCGCCGGATGGGTAAGTCTACCTTACTAACGATGGCAGCCCGCATGTGTTCGCTGGCGAACACTGCAAACTGACCATCACTGATCCTTTTTCTACTCTAGGGGTGCATCAGGGGGTCTTCAAATGTGACATGGCAGCTTAAAATTATCCCAGTGAAATCTGCCTTCCAAAAACCATATGGCATTCCTTTCCTTCTACACAATGCCATGTGCCCGTACAGCAGTTTACGACCACATATAGGGTGTTTCTGTAAACTACAGAATCAGGGCAATAAATATTGAGTTTTGTTTGGCTGTTAACCCTTGCTTTGTTAGTGGAAAAAATGTATTAAAATGGAAAATCTGCTCTATTTTCCATTAATTCTTGTGGAACACCTAATGGGTTAACAAAGTTTTTAAAATCAGTTTTGAATACCTTGAGGGGTGTAGTTTTTAAAATGGGGTCATTTGTCTGTGGTTTCTATTATGCAAGCCTCACAAAGTGACTTCAGACCGGAACTGGTCCTTAAAAAGTGGGTTTTGGAAATTTTCAGAAAAATGTCAAGATTTGCTTCTAAACTTCTAAGCCTTCTAACATCCCCAAAAAATAAAATGGCATTCATAAAATTATCCAAATATAAAGTAGACATATGGGGAATGTAAAGTAGTACCAATTTTTGGAGTTATTACTATCTATTATCTATTATATTATATCTATTGGAGTTATTACTATCTATTATCTATTATAAAAGTAGAGAAATTTAAATGAGCAAATTTGCTAATTTTTTAACATTTTTAATATATTTTAAAACCTTTAGTGACATATTTTGGTCGAAAATAAAATATATTCAGCGTTCAGCGCTGCAGTAATATTTGTGGTAAAACCTTAAGTGACGTATTTCAGAAGAAAACAATACATTTATTCTGTGTTTAGCTATACATGGTAAAGCCTTTAGTTGGGTATTACAGTAGAAAATGAAAAATGTATTCTTAAAAAATGTATCCCTATTAAAGAGGGGACCAGGGGTTCATGGAAGCAGCGACGGTAGCAGTCAATTAGTGTGTAGTGTTGTCGGTAAAATCACCTACTCTGAGGTGTGGCAGTTTTTTGTACTGCCTCCGGAGGTGAACATGACCATATGTAGAATCTGTGGGCAGAAGATGAAGCATGGCCAGTGTGCCAATGTTGGCACCACACCCCTGTATCAACATATTCAGTGTCACCATAAAGTGGTCTGGGAGAACCGTGGCTCAGATGTGGTGGTCCAGCCTGCCGCAGCAACCACTGCATCACCCAGTAGCACGCCGCACCCGATTTCAGGCAGTCAAGGCTCCACCGCCTCAGGCAAAAGTATCTTTCTGTCGTTCCCATCGCCTGCTGGTCCTGATGCTCCTGCTCCTCCTACTCCTCATCAGTCATTCCATTAGCAATCGATCACCGAAGCGATTGCCAAGAGACAACAGTATGCATGCATGCATCCAACGGCGCAGAAGCTGAACATGCTGCTGTCCAAGTTGCTGGTGCTGCAGTCCCTCCCTTTTCTAAGCGGTGGACTCTGCACCTTTCAGAGAACTGATGGCTTGTGGCGAGCCGAGGTGGAGAGTCCCAAGCATTTAGTGACGTACTTCAGTAGCGAAAAAAAAAATGATTCAGCGTTCAGCGCTGCAGTTATATGTGGTAAAACCTTTTGGGACATATTTTGGTCGAAAAACAAAATGTATTCAGCATTCAGCACTGTAGTTATATGTGATAAAATATTTAGTGACTTATTTTGGTTGAAAAACAAATGTTATTCAGCGTTCAGCGCTGCAGTTATATGTGGTGAAATCTTTATTGACGTATTTTCGGTCGAAAAACAAATTTTATTCAACATTCAGCGTTGCAGTTCAATATGGTAAAATCTTTATTGACGTATTTCGGTCAAAAAACAAATTTTATTCAGCGTTCAGCGCTGCAGTTATATGTGGTAAAACCTTTTGGGACATATTTCGGTCGAAAAACAAAATTTATTTAGCATTCATCGCTGTAGTTATATGTAGGGTTGAGCGAACCCATACTTCACAGTACCAAACTTTAGGATTTTTGAACCCCGGACCTGACCCCGAACATTTCAGTAAAAGTTCGGGTTCGGTGATTTCTCGGCGCTTTTGAAAGGCTGCAGAGCAGCCGATCAACAAGCGTTTAACTCTGTGCCCTTAGAAGTAGGGATGAGCGTACCCAAACTGTATAGTTCGGGTTTGTACCGAATTTTGGGGTGTCCGTGACACGGACCCGAACCCGAACATTTTCGTAAAAGTCCGGGTTCGGGTTCGGTGTTCGGCGCTTTCTTGGCGCTTTTTGAAAGGCTGCAAAGCAGCCAATCAACAAGCGTTATACTACTTGCCCCAAGAGGCCATCACAGCCTTGCCTACTATTGGCATGGCTGTGATTGGCCAGTGCAGCATGTGACCCAGCCTCTATATAAGCTTGGGTCACGTAGCGCTGCACGTCACTCTGCTGATTGAAGCATAGGGAGAGGTTGCTGCTGCGACGTTAGGGCGAGATTAGGCAGATTAACTCCTCCAAAAGACTTCATTCTGTGATCGAACTGCAGCTGTGGATCATTGAAGTGCTAATAAAGACTTGCTCACTTTTTTGAGGCTGCCCAGAGCGTTTTTAGATCACTTTTTTCTGGGGTGATCGGCGGCCATTTTGTGGCTTGTAGTGCGCCAGCACAAGCTATCACCAAGTGTATTTAACCATCAATAGTGTGGTTATTTTGTGCTATATCCTACATCAGCTGCAGGCTGAGCCTGTGTCACCGAAGTGCATTTAACCATCAACAGTCTGGTTATTTTTTGGCCATATACTACATCAGCTGCAGGCTGAGCCTGTGTCACGGAAGTGCATTTAACCATCAACAGTCTGGTTATTTTTTGGCCATATACTACATCTGGTGCAGGCTGAGCCTGTGTCACCCAATTGCATTTAACCATCAATAGTGTGGTTATTTTTTGGCCATATACTACATCAGAAGCAAGTTGAGCCTGTCACACAGCGCCTAAAAAATAGACCTGACATTTCTATTCAACCAAATTTGTACTGTTTTAGCTGGTCAAGTTATTTGTAGTGACCGTAAAAGCACATTTTTTGTTCTGGGTTGAAAAACTATTCCCAAATTTGCCATTCTCAAAATAACTAGCTTCTGCTATATGAGGCCTACTTGAAATCTATCCCAAAAAGGATATCTTACATTGAAGGTGCTGATAGTGTCATTCAGAAAAACCTAAGACACACGCTACCGTGCAGATAGAAGTCTGATTCTGTGATTAAACCTATACCTGTCACACAGCGCAAAAAAAAACAGGTCTCACATTTCTATTCAACCAAAACTGTACTGTTTTAGCTGGTCAAGTTATTTGTAGTGACCGTAAAAGCACATTTTTTGTTCTGGGTTGAAAAACTATTCCCAAATTTGCCATTCTCAAAATAACTAGTTTCTGCTATATGAGGCCTACTTGAAATCTATCCCAAAAAGGATATCTTACATTGAAGGTGCTGATAGTGTCATTCAGAAAAACCTAAGACACGCTACCGTGCAGATAGAAGTCTAATTCTGTGATTAAACCTATACCTGTCACACAGCGCAAAAAAAAACAGGCCTGACATTTCTATTCAACCAAATCTGTACTGTTTTAGCTGGTCAAGTTATTTGTAGTGACCGTAAAAGCACACTTTTTGTTCTGGGTTGAAAAACTATTCCCAAATTTGCCATTCTCAAAATAACTAGTTTCTGCTATATGAGGCCTACTTGAAATCTATCCCAAAAAGGATATCTTACATATTAGGTGCTGATAGTGTCATTCAGAAAAACCTAAGACACACGCTACCGTGCAGATAGAAGTCTAATTCTGTGATTAAACCTATACCGGTCACACAGCGCAAAAAAAAACAGGTCTCACATTTCTATTCAACCAAAACTGTACTGTTTTAGCTGGTCAAGTTATTTGTAGTGACCGTAAAAGCACATTTTTTGTTCTAAATTGAAAAACTATTCCCAAATTTGCCATTCTCAAAATAACTAGTTTCTGCTATATGAGGCCTACTTGAAATCTATCCCAAAAAGGATATCTTACATTGAAGGTGCTGATAGTGTCATTCAGAAAAACCTAAGACACACTTGCTACCGTGCAGATAGAAGTCTAATATTGTGATTAAACCTATACCTGTCACACAGCGCAAAAAAAAACAGGCCTCACATTTCTATTCAACCAAATCTGTACTGTTTTAGCTGGTCAAGTTATTTGTAGTGACCGTAAAAGCACATTTTTTGTTCTGTGTTGAAAAACTATTCCCAAATTTGCCATTCTCAAAATTGTGGTGAACGGGAACAATGAGGAAAACATCTAATAAGGGACGCGTATGCGGACGTGGACATGGTCGTGGTGGTGTTAGTGGACCCTCTGGTGCTGGGAGAGGACGTGGCCGTTCTGCCACAGCCACACGTCCTAGTGAACCAACTACCTCAGGTCCCAGTAGCCAGCAGAATTTACAGCGATATTTGGTGGGGCCCAATGCCGTTCTAAGGATGGTAAGGCCTGAGCAGGTACAGGCATTAGTCAATTAGGTGGCCGACAGTGGATCCAGCACGTTCACATTATCTCCCACCCAGTCTTCTGCAGAAAGCGCACAGATGGCGCATGAAAACCAAGCCCATCGGTCTGTCACATCACCCCCATGCATATCAGGGAAACTGTCTGAGCCTCAAGTTATGCAGCAGTCTCTTATGCTGTTTGAAGACTCTGCTGCTAGGGTATCCCAAGGGCATCCACCTAGCCCTTCCCCAGGGGTGGAAGAGATAGAATGCACTAACGCACAACCACTTATTTTTCCTGATGATGAGGACATGGGAATACCACCTCAGCACGTCTCGGATGATGACGAAACACAGGTGCCAACTGCTGCGTCTTTCTGCAGTGTGCAGACTGAACAGGAGGTCAGGGATCAAGACTGGGTGGAAGACGATGCAGGGGACGATGAGGTCCTAGACCCCACATGGAATGAAGGTCGTGCCACTGACTTTCAGAGTTCGGAGGAAGAGGCAGTGGTGAGACCGAGCCAACAGCGTAGCAAAAGAGGGAGCAGTGGGCAAAATCAAAACACCCGCCGCCAAGAGACTCCGCCTGCTACTGACCGCCGCCATCTGGGACCGAGCACCCCAAAGGCAGCTTCAAGGAGTTCCCTGGCATGGCACTTCTTCAAACAATGTGCTGACGACAAGACCCGAGTGGTTTGCACGCTGTGCCATCAGAGCCTGAAGCGAGGCATTAACGTTCTGAACCTTAGCACAACCTGCATGACCAGGCACCTGCATGCAAAGCATGAACTGCAGTGGAGTAAACACCTTAAAAACAAGGAAGTCACTCAGGCTCCCCCTGCTACCTCTTCTGCTGCTGCCGCCTCGGCCTCTTCTGTTGCTGCCGCCGCCTCGGCCTCTTCTGCTGCTGCTGCCGCCGCCTCGGCCTCTTCCTCCGCCTCTAAAGGAACGTTGGCACCTGCCGCCCAGCAAACATGGGATGTACCACCAACACCACCACCTGCGTCACCAAGCATCTGAACCATGTCACACGGCAGCGTTCAGCTCTCCATCTCACAAACATTTGAGAGAAAGCGTAAATTCCCACCTAGCCACCCTCGATCCCTGGCCCTGAATGCCAGCATTTCTAAACTACTGGCCTATGAAATGCTGTCATTTAGGCTGGTGGACACATACAGCTTCAAACAGCTCATGTCGCTTGCTGTCCCACAGTATGTTGTTCCCAGCCGCCACTACTTCTCCAAGAGAGCCGTGCCTTCCCTGCACAACCAAGTGTCGGATAAAATCAAGTGTGCACTGCGCAACGCCATCTGTGGCAAGGTCCACCTAACCACAGATACGTGGACCGGTAAGCACGGCCAGGGACGCTATATCTCCCTAACTGCACACTGGGTAAATGTAGTGGCGGCTGGGCCCCAGGCGGAGAGCTGTTTGGCGCACGTCCTTCCGCCGCCAAGGATCGCAGGGCAACATTCTTTGCCTCCTGTCTCCTCCTCCTCCTACTCAGCTTCCTCCTCCTCTTCTTCCACCTGCTCATCCAGTCAGCCACACACCTTCACCACCAACTTCAGCACAGCCCGGGGTAAACGTCAGCAGGCCGTTCTGAAACTCATATGTTTGGGGGACAGGCCCCACACCGCACAGGAGTTGTGGGGGGGTATAGAACAACAGACCGACGAGTGGTTGCTGCCGGTGAGCCTCAAGCCCGGCCTGGTGGTGTGCGATAATGGGCGAAATCTCGTTGCAGCTCTGGGACTAGCCGGTTTGACGCAAATCCCTTGCCTGGCGCATGTGCTGAATTTGGTGGTGCAGAAGTTCATTCGCAACTACCCCAACATGTCAGAGCTGCTGCATAAAGTGCGGGCCGTCTGTTCGCGCTTCCGGCGTTCACACCCTGCCGCTGCTCGCCTGTCTGCGCTACAGCGTAACTTCGGCCTTCCCGCTCACCGCCTCATATGCGACGTACCCACCAGGTGGAACTCCACCTTGCATATGCTGGACAGACTGTGCGAGCAGCAGCAGGCCATAGTGGAGTTTCAGCTGCAGCACGCACGGGTCAGTCGCACTGCGGATCAGCCCCACTTCACCACCAATGACTGGGCCTCCATGCGAGACCTGTGTGCCCTGTTGCGCTGTTTCGAGTACTCCACCAACATGGCCAGTGGCGATGACGCCGTTATCAGCGTTACAATACCACTTCTATGTCTCCTTGAGAAAACACTTAGGGCGATGATGGAAGAGGAGGTGGCCCAGGAGGAAGAGGAGGAAGAGGGGTCATTTTTAGCACTTTCAGGCCAGTCTCTTCGAAGTGACTCAGAGGGAGGTTTTTTGCAACACCAGAGGCCAGGTACAAATGTGGCCAGACAGGGCCCACTACTGGAGGACGAGGAGGACGAGGATGAGGAGGAGGTGGAGGAGGATGAGGATGAAGCATGTTCACAGCGGGGTGGCACCCAAAGCAGCTCGGGCCCATCACTGGTGCGTGGCTGGGGGGAAACACAGGACGATGACGATACGCCTCCCACAGAGGACAGCTTGTCCTTACCTCTGGGCAGCCTGGCACACATGAGCGACTACATGCTGCAGTGCCTGCGCAACGACAGCAGAGTTGCCCACATTTTAACGTGTGCGGACTACTGGGTTGCCACCCTGCTGGATCCCCGGTACAAAGACAATGTGCCCACCTTACTTCCTACACTGGAGCGTGATAGGAAGATGCGCAAGTACAAGCGCACGTTGGTAGACGCGCTACTGAGAGCATTCCCAAGTGTCACAGGGGAACCAGTGGAAGCCCAAGGAGAAGGCAGAGGAGGAGCAAGAGGTCGCCAACGCAGCTGTGTCACGGCCAGCTCCTCTGAGGGCAGGGTTAGCATGGCAGAGATGTGGAAAAGTTTTGTCAACACGCCACAGCTAACTGCACCACCACCTGATACGGAACGTGTTAGCAGGAGGCAACATTTCACTAACATGGTGGAACAGTACCTGTGCACACCCCTCCACGTACTGACTGATGGTTCGGCCCCATTCAACTTCTGGGTCTCCAAATTGTCCACGTGGCCAGAGCTAGCCTTTTATGCCTTGGAGGTGCTGGCCTGCCCGGCGGCCAGCGTTTTGTCTGAACGTGTATTCAGCACGGCAGGGGGCGTCATTACAAACAAACGCAGCCGCCTGTCTACAGACAGTGGGTGACGTGAAGCCTGATTCTCTGCTATGACATGAAGACTGATTCTGCGCTGACATAAGGCCAGATTCTCTGTTACGGGACCTCTCTCCTCTGTCTGGGTGCCGGGGCCTAAATGTGTGACAGTGGCCTGTTCCAGTGGTGGGTGACGTGAAGCCTGATTCTCTGCTATGACATGAAGACAGATTCTGTGCTGACATAAGGCCAGATTCTCTGTTACGGGACCTCTTTCCTCTGCCTGGGTGCCTGGGCCTAAATATGTGACAGTGGCCTGTTCCAGTGGTGGGTGACGTGAAGCCTGATTCTCTGCTATGACATGAAGACTGATTCTGCGCTGACATAAGGCCAGATTCTCTGTTACGGGACCTCTCTCCTCTGCCTGGGTGCCTGGGCCTAAATGTGTGACAGTGGCCTGTCCCAGTGGTAGGTGACGTGAAGCCTGATTCTCTGCTATGACATGAAGACTGATTCTGCGCTGACATAAGGCCAGATTCTCTGTTACGGGACCTCTCTCCTCTGTCTGGGTGCCAGGGCCTAAATATGTCACAGTGGCCTGTTCCAGTGGTGGGTGACGTGAAGCCTGATTCTCTGCTATGACATGAAGACTGATTCTGCGCTGACATGAAGCCAGATTCTCTGCTATGGCATGAAGAGACTGATTCTCTGCTGACATGAAGCCAGATTCTTTGCTATGGCATGAAGAGACTGATTCTCTGCTGACGTGAAGCCAGATTCTCTGCTATGGGACCTCTGTCCAATTGATATTGGTTCATTTTTATTTTTTTAATTTTTATTTTAATTCATTTCCCTATCCACATTTGTTTGCAGGGGATTTACCTACATGTTGCTGCCTTTTGCAGCCCTCTAGCTCTTTCCTGGGCTGTTTTACAGCCTTTTTAGTGCCCAAAAGTTTGAGTCCCCATTGACTTCAATGGGGTTCGGGTTCGGGACGAAGTTCGGTTCGGGTTCGGATCCCGAACCCGAACATTTCCGGGAAGTTCGGCCGAACTTCTCGAACCCGAACATCCAGGTGTTCGCTCAACTCTACTTAGAAGCCATCACAACCATGCCTACTAATGGCATGGCTGTGATTGGCCAGTGCAGCATGTGACCCAGGCTCTATATAAGCTTGAGTCATGTAGCGCTGCACGTCACTCTGCTGTTACTAGAGTAGGGAGAGGATGCGGCTGGTGATTTCAGGGAGAGAATAGGAGAGAATCTTTGGTTCAGAATATGAATCTAACTCAGCGATTAACATACATTTAGTTGTGTGGGTGCAGGGAACAATCTTTTTACCCTGCCCTGAGCCCAGTGACCGAAAAAAAAAATAACTTTTAAACATCTGTTAGTTAGGTGGGCGGCGGGGGCGGCTATTTTATGCAAGCTCAGTGCACCAACACTGCATCTGAGATTTTGTGACATTGAAATCAAATCTTGGAAAACTGCACTAATAATCTGGTTGTAAAAAATCAACCTTTTTTGGCAATATACAACATCTGGTGCATTTGCAGGATTAGTCAGTGTGCAATTTTAGATAGAAATACAGCCATAATTTTCTGGGTTTTTTAAAACACCCTTTTTGTGCAAAATCCACTATTTTACATCCCCAGCTGCATGTGGACGTGTGAAATTCAAATGCTATATACAGCTTTCATATTCTGTTAGTAAAAAAAAAACCTTTTGGGTAATATGCAACATCTGGATTAGTCAGTGTGCAATTTAAGCTAGAAATACAGCCAAAATTTTCTGGGTTTTTAAAAACACACTTTTTTTTTCAAAATCCACTATTTTACAGATCTTATAGTGTGAAATTCAAGTTCAATATATACAGCTTTCATATTCTGTTAGTAAAAAAAACACACTTTTTTGGCAATATACAACATCTGGATTAGTCAGTGTGCAATTTAAGCTAAAAATACAGCCATAATTTTCTGGGTTTTTAAAAACACACTTTTTTGTCGAAAAAAAATATATATTTGGCAGTCTTTGCTGCAGATGTCATTGTGAGATACACCCTTTTCATACAGGGGTTATATTCTTCTATTAATAAAACACCCTTTTTTGGGCAAAATAAACAATTGTTGTGCCCTTGCAGTATCAAGATGTTTGAAATTCCAGGGTTATATACTGCTGTCATATTCAGTTATTAAACAAACACCCGTTTGGGCAAAAAAAAAATTGGGCAGCCTTTGCTGCAGATGTCCTTGTGAGATACACCCTTTATATACAGGTGTTATATTCAGTTAATTGAAATACAGCCATTTTAGGCATAAATCTTTAATTGCCGCCTAGTGTGGGTCAGGGCGTGTGAGATACACCCTTTATATAACGGGGGTTCTATTCAGGTATTTGAAATACAGCTATTTTGGGCAAAAATCTTTAATTGCGGCCGAATGTTTGTCATGGTGTGTGAGATACACCCTTTATATACAGGGGTTATATTCTTCTATTAATAAAACACCCTTTTTTGGGCAAAATACACAATTGTTGCGCCCCCTTGCAGTATCAAGACGTTTGAAATTCCAGGGTTATATACTGCTGTCATATTCATTTATTAAACAAACACCCGTTTGGGCAAAAAAAAAAAAATTGGCAGCCTTTGCTGCAGATGTCATTGTGAGATACACCCTTTATATACGGGGGTAATATTCAGTTAATTGAAATACAGACATTTTGAGCACAAATCTTTAATTGCGGCCTAGTGTGGGTCAGGGCATGTGAGATACACCCTTTATATACAGGGGTTATATTCTTCTATTATTAAAACACCCTTTTTTGGGCAAAATACACAATTGTTGCGCCCTTGCAGTATCAAGACGTTTACAATTCCAGGGTTATATACTGCTGTCATATTCAGTTATTAAACAAACACCCATTTGGGCAAAACAAAATTATTTGGCAGCCTTTGCTGCAGATGTCATTGTGAGATACACCCTTTATATACAGGGGTTATATTCAGTTAATTGAAATACAGCCATTTTGAGCACAAATCTTTAATTGCGGCCTAGTGTGAATCAGGGCATGTGAGATACACCCTTTGTATACAGGGGTTATAGCCTTCTATTAATAAAACACCCTTTTTGGGGCAAAATACACAATTGCGCCCTGGCAGTATCAAGACATTTTAAATTCCAGGGTTATATACTGCTGTCATATTCAGTTATTAAACAAACACAAGTTTGGGAAAAATATATATATATTTGGCAGCCTTTGCTGCAGATGTCATTGTGAGATACACGCTTTATATACAGGGGTTATATTCAGTTAATTGAAATACAGCCATTTTGAGCACAAATCTTTAATTGCGGCCTAGTATGGGTCAGGGCATGTGAGATACACCCTTTTTATACAGGGGTTATATTCTTCTATTAATAAAACACCCTTTTTTTAGGCAAAATAAATAATTGTTGCGCCCTTGCAGTATCAAGACACTTGAAATTCCAGGGTTATATACTGCTGTCAAATTTAGTTATTAAACAAACACCAGTTTGGGCAAAAAAATAATAATTTGGCAGCCTTTGCTGCAGATGTCATTGCGATATACACTCTTTATATACAGGGGTTATATTCAGTTAATTGAAATACAGCCATTTTGTGCACAAATCTTTAATTGCGGACTAGTGTGGGTCAGGGCATGTGAGATACACCCTTTATATACAGGGGTTATATTCAGTTAAATTGAAATACTGCCATTTTGTGCACAAATCTTTAATTGCGGACTAGTGTGGGTCAGGGCGTGTGAGATGCACCCTTTATATACAGGGTTATATTCAGTTATTTGAAATACAGCCATTTTGGGCATAAATCTTTAATTGCGGCCTAGTGTGGGTCAGGGCGTGTGAGATACACCTTTTATATACAGGGGTTATATTCAGTTAATTGAAATACTACAATTTTGGGCATAAATCTTTAATTGCGGCCTAGTGTGGTTCAGGGCGTGAGATACACCTTTTATATACAGGGGTCATATTCAGTTATTTGAAATATAGCCATTTTGGGCATAAATCCTTAATTGCGGCCTAATGTGGGTCAGGGCGTGGGAGATATAGCTGACTATATATATATATAATCGTGGGTATACTGAAGTTTATCATATTTCTTTATAAAATCTCCTTGCCTGGGCAGAACAGGGTTGGATCGACATAGCCATTACATCGAAATTAGGGATGATATTATCCCTGTGGAACGCAACAGCGTTCCACAGGAGTACATATGCAGGAACCGGAAATGAGGTTTAAGACCGGTAGCTGCTTCCTGGAACGCATATGCGTTCCAGAGACCGGAAGGGCAGCACAGCATTGACTTTGCGATTTTGCTCCTAAGTAATCGGAGCATCCGCCCTGTGGAGCGCATATGCGTTCCAACAACAAGAAGTGGGACTAATCCGGAAGTTATGTAAATTACCAACAGGGTTGTTGGCGCTAAGTGGCAGCACTTTAAATACAGCTGCAGCATTAGTCATGCAATCGCCTACCAGGGGGAAAGTGAGCAGAGGGAAGGACTCCTTCATGTAAGTTGATTATACCTCGGTCATTGGATTTCTTTTTTGGTGTCTATTCAGTATCTATTCAGTGTAAGCACCACTGGTGACTATAACTCTTGTTTTTAGTGTGGGTCTTACCAAGACTATATGACAGGGGGATAACAGAAATCTCGCTGGGATCTTGCTGGGATCTTTCCTAACATCGGAACTGTGAGTCAGCACTGAATAATGACTAATGACTTTATTTTACATTTGGGTGATGAACACCAAACTGACCGTGGTATATCGTTATTTTCTGCCCTATAGGATGCGGAACACACCATCTGCTTTTGAATGAGCCCGATACAGGCACGAATATCAAAATGTGCATATAACTGGCCTAAAATGATGCTATCAAGCATATCTACTGGCCTGATCACATCCCCCCATATTTATTAAGGGAAGAGCGACTATCCTATTTTTGTCTGTGCGACCTGGCTCTATGCCGGCACTTATCTTGTAGCACTTTTCTATGTGACCTGGCTTTATGTCAGTATTTATCTAGTTGCATTTATTTTGTATAGACCAACAGTTTTATTACACCTCCTGATGATCCCATAGCACTGTCTAGGGGGAAACGCGTCGAGGTAGCTAAGGTGTATGAATATCAAGTCAACCCTGACCAATCATATGTTTTGTATATGTCTGTACTATATGTTTTGTTTTTTCTTGTTTTCTTACTCCATCCAGCCGATCTATATATTTTCGACAATTTATTATCCTCACCTCATACCTGGGGTAATCTAGAACTATTCCTGCTGCACCCCTATAGGGAATTGTAAGGGTAGTAGTCTAGGTACGTGGACAGGGGGCCTCCACCATTAGGAGTCCTCCCTGGTCTGAGGTATTAGGATAGGGGTAGATATAGGGACAATTATTCCCGTTCCCCCTGTTATTCATCTATGCTGGATGTGAATATCGGTTACATTAATTTTTCTATATATTTTTGATGTCACATATAGTGGACCCAACTGGGATCCTTTTAAGGTATACCATTAAAATTATCATTTTAGGGGTTAATTTTTTGTGCTGGAGCTGTGGATATATATATACCCCATAATATCAATGTGTATTGATTTCGCTGGAATTTGGTTCCTTCATATTTGCCCCCTCACAGTAGTTATGCCAGATTAGGTGCCCCGTTAAATTAGTTATGGCAGATTAGGTGACCATCAGTAGAGATGCCTACTTTTGTGCCCCCTCACTATAATTGTGCCCATCAAACACCCCCCCCCCTTGCCCCCAGTCTGCAGCGTTAGAAAAAAAAAACATACTTACCTTCTTCCCTGATGACAGGCTCCCACACTCATCGCGCTGCTGGCTGTGCTGAAGACAGATTCCCAGGCTTTCAGCTCTCCTCCCACAGCCAGCAGCACTATGTGGGCCAGCAGGGGGAGCTCCTGAGCTCTGAAGATCAGTGAAGCAGGGAGCAGAGAGGTTTCCCTGATTCACTATGGAAACGAACTGCCTGGCCGGGAGTGTGTGAGTGAGTGCGTGCTCCCCCCCCTCCCTCCCCATATTATACATGTAATGAAGGCATGGAGCGCTCTTATGGGGCCCAAAATTGCCACTGTACTTCATGCCGGGTCCCATCAGAGCGCTCCATTACATGTGAGTACAGCGAGGCCCCTGCCAGCGGCCATTTTTAACATGCTTTATCGCAACCTGGTGGGGGGTACACAGGCAGACAGGCCCCCTGGAGTGCCGGGCCCGGTCGCAACTGTGATTCTGCGACCCCTCTATGTACGCCAGTGGCTGTAATGATTATGATGCTGGTTCTTGGCAACCACTTATTATTAGCTCATGAGTGGCACGCCCTGAAATCAGCATTTCTGTCACTACTTTATGCCATATTCAGTGAGGTCAGCATAAAGTTGATGACAGGTTCCCTTTAACGCTATTCGCCGCAAATAAATTCAGATCAAATTGAATCTTTTCGGAGAATTCGGCGAACCGGACAAATCAATTTTTTTTCACAAATTACAGATCGGGGCAGGAGGGGGCGGACCGCATCGGGGGCAGGATACATGGATGGGGGGGGCGGGGACCGATGGCAGAGGCAGGGCTCACAATGGTGGAGGTGGGGGGTTGGAGGCACACAAGAAGGGGGCACAGATCGGGGGCTTCAAGAAGGGGGCACAGATCGGGGGCTTCAGGACACATTACCTGATTTCAGGCTCTGATCTGCAGAGCGCAGATCAGAGCCTGAAACCGGCATTTTAACACTGCAGCGATCCAATTGGTTAGTCTGCACAGACTAACCCATCGGATCGATTGCCGGCAAGGGGCCACTCTGATTGGTCCCTTGCCGGCATTACTAGACTGTATGCTGTCCGTGACAGCAGCAGGACATGGGCAGAAGCTTTAATCCAAGCGCTATGCAGCGCTTGGATGAAAGAACTGCAATGACGTCTATACACGTGATAGCTGCACGGGGCATGTGCAGCTATCACGTATATATACGGATTGCAGTCGTGAAGGGGTTAAAGAGCACTACCATCAGTCTGAGAAGAAAAGCTCTCACTGGACAAAGTTCTCTTGTTTGCTAAGGGGAAAGTCTTAGCAGTCTATAATTTTGCTTGGCATATCTCAGCGCCATATATTATTTTTTGTTTCTAATAAAAATACAACTTTTCATATTTGCCGGTTGCACTGTGGGCTGTGGTTTCTCACCTATCACTCATCCTATTTCTGTATTCATGTTTTACTATTTGCAAATTTTACTTATCATTGTTTTTTGATCTAGCATGAAAATAAAATGTAATTAAATTCTATTTTGTTCTATTGTAACTCCTCAATTTGTTGTCATGGTTCCAAAGTGTCTAAAATGTATTTTGTGGTTTATGTCAATCATTTGTACTATATTTCATAGGTTGGAAAAAATTCTTTACGATAAATGCTAAAAATGAAACTCATAATCTTCTCTGTTATATTGACATATAGTAGTGTCTCTTTTCCTTCAACCTTGCTCAGGGGTTTCCCAGAATAAAGGGCTATAATAGTTGTAACGGATCCGCTTCCGTTAATGGACGCTTCCTAGCTTGCGCCGAGGACCACAAGCACCGCACTGGACACCACAAGCACTGCAGACTCCACAACCGCCGTAGCTTAACTGGAGCCGCGCCGTCTTCCTTCCACCCTGAATGAACCTCCAGCATTCAGGACCGTGTGGGAAAGATCTCTCCTCCAGGGAATATGCAGAGCATAGCAATCCCCAGCGTGACACAGCAATTCCCTCCAATAACGAGACAAGGCTGCGTTTTGAAGGGTTAGAAAAACATGAACTGAACTGAACTCTTTATTGAGGGCTACCCGTCCGTATTTATGCAGGTCCCCACAATGCATCATGGTTTCCTCCTCTGTGCCCTTGAGACACCCGAAGTGCAATTCAATTATCTCCCAGGACAAAGGGAGATCACCAATACACACGTGGGAACAATAGGAGAGGAATTACCACCCAAATACACAAAATCCTCCCTTCTGTCTGGGATATAATTATGGATTAACATAACTATCACAGACAGTAAAAATACAGTTTTTAAACATACACTGTAACTTTAAAACCATACATTCCATCTCCATAAAAATTACATATTTAAACTCAGCTTAGATCAAACATAAACACTTCCAAAAATCACACAAATCCCTCCAGCAGATCAAAAGTTTAGTGGAAGTCCTTTATGACCGACCACAAGCACAATTTCCTGCCCAAAACAGTTCCATAGATTTGGGCTGTGCGGTTGGTCAATTTCATGCAGAAAAACGACTAAGTCCCATCTTCGAACGGGACTTAGTCTCTGGAGCTGAAAGTTCAGTATGGAAGAAGGTAACATGTCCCGGGGCCATAGTCGTAGGGCAGGAGGCTAGCCATAAGTCCTCTACAATGCCCAGTGGCAAATGGCAGTTTGTCACAATAGTGTATATACAACCTATACAGTTTCACAAAGACCCAGTAGTTAAGAGCACCCACTGCCAACTTAAAAACAGCTTCTTGTTATTTATAAAATTAGATATAAATGACTGATATCACAAATATAATTACTAGTAGATTGTTAGAGAGAGAGCAATTAGACAACAAGCAGTGGCGTACCTCCAATAGAGGCAGACCACGCAGCTGCTATGGGGCCCCTGGGGGAAGGGGGCCCGCAGTGGACGATAGGCCCCGCCCACTAATTACACTTGTATGGCTACCTGAGAAAGTAAGAGGTGGCGAAGGACCTTTGGTGATGTCATCAACCATGTGACCAGTGCTGGAAGCCAATGAATAGCAGAGCAGCAGAAGTCTAAAGGACCTTTGGTGATGTCATCATCATGTGACCAGTGCAGAGGACTGGTGAAAGACCTGTGGCATATCGCTGTGAGGGGGCGGAGCTTCTGTGTGGTGCCTGAAGGAGAGGTTAGTGGTGTTCTGGGATAACATAACATCCTAGAAAAGGATCTCAATACCGGAAAATAGAAACGCAAGTGTGAAAGTAGCTCCTAATGTCTACATGGCTGCAACTGCTGGGGGTATGGCAGGGGAGAAGCCAGGGCAGGTGGTGGGATGGGCCAGTGGACGGAGTTAGTGGGGCCCCATTAAGATTCTTGCTATGGGGCCCAAGGATTTCTATGTACGCCCCTGACAACAAGGGCTAATATATAGTATACAACATATGTTGTCTTAACCTGATCAAAAGGCATCAGCTAAATAATTTAATTATTATTTAGTTTGATAACTAGTTTCACATATTGCATATTCTCCAATAATAATAAGTCTGTGTGAAAACATTTACATAGGTTCTTTGAATTTGATCATTTCATTTTATCTATGTTTGAACTAATGCTTTTTGCATTATTCTAATTGTCTGTAATAAAATGTTCAGTGAAATGGCTATAATGAAAATTGGTTGATATAAAATATTACATAAAATGAATTGTGCAAATGTTTGTCCTAGATCTTGGTTTTCCCATGGGTGTTCTATTGAGTTCTTTCAATAGTTAAGTGGCCATATTGAACTACACAGGTTCCTGCAGATTTAAAAAGCAAACTATTCTCATCTTGGAATATTTTAACCACTTTTATAAACAACTAATTGAACATGAAGCCTCCTCTGCATTTAAATTGTTGTGAAACATTTCATTATTCCAACCCATCGCTAGAGGAATCAGCCATTAGATATAGACAGCAGATTGTCATCAGCATTTCAGTGCTTAACATTGAAACCAAAATGGCGCAAACCAGTGCCAGTGCTTCATACTCAGTGGACACTTTCGTGATTTTTTGGATGCATTCTGAGTTCAGAGTAAAGAGGTTTTAATTTAATTTTCAGTTCCAAGATGTTAAACAATGTCTGAAATTCTGGATATTGTCTTTGGCACCATCGGGTTCTAATTAAGCTTTATATTTTACTGTTGTAGTAATTGAATGAACACTGCAAGCCAAGGAAAAGTTTATAAATAACACCATGCTTTTGATTCTAATCAATGTCTTTAACTTCTGTATTCCTACATGCTTAATATGACTATGAATCAAATCACTTGTGTTTTTACAGTGTGTACGACTTAATCACCAATGTGTATCTGATGCTAAGTTGTTAATTCAACCTTCTGTATTATACCTTATGTGTAAATGATTTATTTCTTACATCGCTCTCTCAAAAAATTTTTAATAAAATTCAGATGACATGTTAGGGGTCATGGTAATATTTGAGCTCTAATTTGTCTGTAGCAGTAATAAGGCTGCCATAAAGGTGTATGAAGCCTCTGTACAGATAGGTTCACAACACTTTAGTTAAATTCATGTTGCCAACATAAACAGCTGGTCCCCCAATAGCACCATTTATTTATTGTGTCACAGCTCCCCTAGTCTATCTTATTCATGTAAAACTGGCCATACATGTGCCAGTTACACCCAGTAAACCCAGTAAAACTAATGATCTTTTGGGAATATTCTTTTAAAAAACAATCTTTCTTCCTTGAATTATCTTTGTTTGTATGACTACTTTTCACACAATGATAGTCTGTTATTGGTTGTTATTGGTTAAAGTAATTGTTTATTGTTAATTTTCAGTAAAAAAAAATCTATATTTTGGTTGAAATTGTCCATGTCAATCAACTTAAGACAAATATGTATGAGTACCTTAAAAATCATATGGCCGTATCTGCAAAAGATTATTCATTAGATGATCATTTGGTCAGCCATCAGTCAACCTACTATATGTAATGTGTATGGCCATCTTTAAAAAAAAAAACCTTTAAAAAAAACTTCATCAAGTGCTGACAGCATTAGGACGGGGCAGAATAAACATACCTTATTAAGGAGTGTGAATATGATGTTATATTCTGTCAGATTCTGCTCTTGCAATTGCTAAGGTTGGGGCTTCACTATGAAGTGCTGTGTGCATTTACCTGCCTCACAACCCCTCCCCTCTGTTCTGAATGAAAGTGGTCTCCTAACTGGATGCTACAGCTCTCACTCAAGAAAGGGAAGGGGTTGTGAAGCAGATTAATGCAGAGAACACTTTACAGTAAAACTTCGCCTCTAGTACACTTGCAGGATCAGAACCTGGCAGAATAAAAAATAATTTTCTTATTACTCCTGATGACAAAAAGGTCCCCAAAAGGTATGTTTATACTGCTCTATCCAACCCCTACCTTATTCTGTCAGCAGTAAGGCATAGTCACAACTTATGACAGATTCCCTTTAAAGACTTGTCTGAAGTATGCTTTAATTTAATGATATTTCTGTAAGATTATACTAAGATAAATATTTCATATCTCCTACAGGCATTTCCAGGAAACATAAACTCAGATACTGTTGTCCGACATGAGCTGCAACACCCAATAGTAGCTAGCTATGTGCGTATCGTTCCTCTGGACTGGAGTGGAGAAGGACAGATTGGATTAAGAGTTGAACTATATGGATGTCCATACTGTAAGTTCATAAAATAAAAATAAACTTAATGTTCATACTTAAAATTTACATTTATTGGAAACTGTTTACCTTTCACATCAGCTTCTTAAACTCTGAGGAGTGTCAATCTTCAATGTAAAATTGGATCCATTGTCATACATTAATAAGATTATCAAGATATGCTTTTTAGCATCACTTTTTTTTGGTCTCAATTAGTGCTTTTACTATTAGGTAGGAGGTAAATCATCAAATAGGAGGTAAATAATGCATAGCCCATGACTATTAGGAGTCTTTCTGCTTCTAAGGAGTCAATGCTGCAGTGGAATAAGTTACAATGTGACCCTTTCACTTTTTTCACATTTTATTATGTTGTGTGGCCATTTACTAAAAAAAATGAAAACATTTCTCCCCCATCAATCTGCAATCAATACCCCATAACAAGAAAGTAAAAACCGAATTTTCAATTTTTTTGCAAATTTATAAAAAAATAAAATTTTGCTTATTCAGGCCCTTTGTTATGACACTAGAAATTATCTTTGAGATTTTGGTATACCTTGGTTAGACACCACCTTTGGTAAATTCAGTTGATTGGACATGATTTGGAAAGACACAACCCTGTCTATATTAGTCTAATATCTGACAATGCATATTAGAGTAAAACCCAAGCCATGACTAGAATCACTGCCTATAGAGATCAGAGACATTATTATGTAGAGGTACAGATTTGGAGAAGGGTACAAACATTTTCAGCTGCACTGAAAGTTTACAAGTGCACAGTGGCCTCCATAATTCTTAAATGGAATATATCTGAAACAACAGGACTCTTACTAAAACTGGACACCCAATAAAACTAAGTAATGGAGGGGAAAGGGCCTTGGTAAGAGACATGACCAATAACCCAATCGTCACTCTGTCTAGGCTCCAAAAATCCTGTGTGCAAATGAGACAATCTTTCAGAAGGTCAACCATCACTGCAGCATTCTAACAATCTAGGCAACAAGCCTTTCCTCAGTAAAAGAGGCATGAAAGTTAGCAAAAAAAGCACCTAAAAGACATGAGAAGTATGATTTTCCGATCTCATGAAACCAAGATTAAACTTGTAGTAGCTTCAGTTCTAAGCATCATGTTTGAAGGAAAACTGCTCTGCCAAAGTGAAGCATGAAGGTGGCAGCTTCATGCTTTGGGGTGTTCTTCAGCAGCTGGGACAGGGAGACTGGTCAGAGTTGAGGGAAAGCTGAATGGAGCAAAGTACAGAGGTATTCTTAATGAAAATATTATCCAGTGTGCTTTGGACCTCAGACTGGGCTTCAGTTTTACCTTCCAGCAAAACAGTGACCCTAAGCACACAACCAAGAAAACAGAGAAGTGGCTTAGCGACTACTCTGTGAATGTCCTTGAGTGGCCCAGCCAGAGCTCTGACTAACCCAAACACATATCTCTGGAGAAACCTGAAAATAACTGTCTACTGAAAATCCCCATACATCTTGACTGATCTTAAGAGGCGCTGCAGAGAAAAATGGAAGAAAATCTCCAAATCTAGGTGTGCAAAACTTGGGACAACAAGGAAGACTGGAGTCTGTAAAAGATGCCAAAGGTGCTTCAACTAAGTAAAGGGTATGAGATAAATGCAATATTTTAGTTGGTCCTTTTCAATAAATTATTTAATCAATAAAATAGCAAAGATTTTAAACATTCTGTTTTCACTTTTTCATTATGAGGTATTGAGGGCAGACTGATGGGTACATTTTTATTTTATTTTATCTTGGCACAAGGACGCAACTTAATTTTTTTTGAAAAAGTGAAAGCGTGTTAAGACTTTTCAAATGCACTATATATATTACTCCTTTTGGAACTGCTCAAGGGCAGAAAGTGTTGGCAAAGCATATGCAGCAAACTAGTATCCAGTCACAATGCCTGCAAATTGCACTTCAAGAAGTCATTTAATGAGAGCAGTTATGGCTTTGGCTCAGTTTAGAATTTACAACATGCAGCACTTGGACCACAAGTAATTTCTGATTTGCATGTAATAAATATTGTATATTATTCATCTATTGACTTTTAAAGAGGTACCACAGCTGATCCCAGTTCAAATGAATGGTGCAGAGCTGCAGAACTGGAAGCTGTATGTACATCACTATGCCTGTACCCATATATTTGACAAATCCCCAGCAAAACAACTTTATTCAGTGTCATTAGGGTACCTTAAGAAATAAAAATCTTAAGGTACCTGCTTAAGTTACAACATAATGTAATAAAAAAGAAGACCATTGATTGTGCTTAGTTCATAAGTAAGTCTAAGGTTATTTTGTTTTATGCCCTCCATTTTATGTTCTTTCTATATACAGTATCTATAACCATATTGAAATAACATAAAGAAAACAATGTTATTCTATTGTTACTGGGGAACATTGATACTCTGAATAAAATCCTGTCTCTGAGGGCAAAGTGGAAAGAGGAAATCTTATTTTTATTCAATAGAATTTCTTCATTGCTTCATAATCTTGAGAGGATGAGTGATAAGCCAATCTGAATTGTGTCATAATATTACATGCGGCATTTACTCCTTGAGTTCTCTATAGCTCGGAAGAAGACAAAACTGCTCTGCAATATTTTTCTTATTTTGTAATATACAATATTTATAAAGACTGTGTGAACATTATCTGTGCAACCTTGGTTTGTACTGTCATTTATCACAATAATAGTAAGAAAAAGCATTATTTATCAAACTATCCTGAAGATTCCCCTAAATCAGCCTTTATTTCATGTCCTTTGCTGCTATTGATGTAATTTTTTTATTCATTGAAAAGAGGCAAGAATGCAGTATATGTGTTCAGGGCTGGACTGAACATTCGAGATTTAAGTACATTAAGTATATTTTATTAATCAAAATCAAAAGGAATTATAGCTATATGGTGCTCATGATTTTTACTAATTGAGGATCCAGTTCCCTCTTAGTTGGTCCCTAAGTTTTCTTTATATGTTCTGTATTCATCATTCTTTATGTTAAAAAAACAATCTGTTTGGATTATATAATATAATTTATTATAAACATTCTATGAACAGTATTATACCTACCATATAGAAAGCGGCAACTTTATCACCATTCAGACCATGCAAATGCTTGAGGTCCCAGAGCCCTCTGCTGCCATAAGTGGTTGGCTGAAAAAATGATAAGAGAAGTGGACATATCACCAGTTCAGCCTGTTTAGCTGCACATGATCCCAGGAAGGGGGCCCTTCCCAGCTGTAGAGCAGTCACACTAGTGCCCAGAGTGCACGGCTAAGTTGAAAGTCAGGCTTAGCGGGATGAGTGGTACAATGGGGTGGAACATAGCAGTGTGATGGAGCAGAGCTTAGTGCTGTATTACGGCAGAGTTTAGCAGTGAGACAAAGCCCCAGAAATGCCAATTCAACCCCTACATATAAGCTGACCAAAACAGAGGTCACTGGAAAAACCAAATGTTTCTTCTCCTGAAAGTGGTATTCAGTAAACAAGTTTCTATTTCCTAATGGATGCGCACTGTGGGGCATGAGTTAAGTCAATCGACCCTTGACACAAGTGCTGGCGTTTTTACCAGTATCATATTATACATATAGTCAAAAGACTATGTGCACTCTATTGGCACGTGTACCACTAAACAGTTAAGACTTCATTTTTATTTAGTTCATATATTACAACAATATAGAGAAGAGAGAAGAACAAAAAAAAGGGTTAAAACCCTCAGTGATGGCACAAATAATTCATAATATAGTTTTACGGTGAATACTACTCTTCCCATGTTATCAACTGTATATAATAGTAGCTCCACTTTTTTCAGCATTGGTGGCTGTGCTCTGCCACCGGCGCCGCTGCTCCTGGAATGTTGCTTCTTTCTCTAGTCTCTTAAATGCAACCATATATCTGTGCCCATAACTGTGCTAAAAGAGAAGTACTCAAACTCTTCCCCCAATATGTTTCGCCGGAGATCTGCCATCTTCAGGGGATGCAGCAGGATCGGGCCAATCTGTTCTACCTGTCAGATGCCATGACCACTATTGACCATGGCATCTAAAAGCATTAAATAAATGTAATATAAGTTATGTCAAGTCCCGGTCATTGTTTGTGACTCGGTGTCAGCTGTATTACTCAGCCTGGTATGGAGTGGGGGTAGCTCTTGAGTCTGATCTATGCACACCTTGGACAACACATGCTCAGGTGTGGGAAGGGATTAAGGACTAAGCTAATTTTAGGCAACATTTTTGTTCCCTCCCTATCTTCAAAGGGACATACATTTTTTAATTTTACCTTCACAGCCACAGTCAAACAGTCGGGACCAGAGTTATCTCTGATCTTATCCATTGCAGATGGATGCCAGCTGTATAATACAGCTGCCACCTGCCATGTATGGAGATGGCTCAGCTCATAAGCCCGCTTAATATATTCCTTAGCAGCCAATGGCTTACATGTCTGCTCATTGGCCCTTAAGAGGATGATATGGTCCCAGATAACCTGTATGGACCTTTGTATATTTCCAATTCTCTATGAATCTACTGATTTTGAGTATCGCTATGGTCTTCTGTGCTACCAAGCCAACACACACCATTTGTTCTATTGTATACATTAATATTTGTTCACAAAACAGCTCTCAGCCACTCAGTCCCAGTAAGTTGGTGCTTTTAAAAATTTTAATAAGAAATAAAAATTGTGTTCATTTCGTTGTGACAAATTAATCACATTGAAATGGTTCCAGCATTTTATTGCTGAATTATTGCTTTGTAACCTAACTAATTATAATAAAGTAGACTTGAGCGCGTTGGAACAATTTATGAACTGCATGAAGTAATGAATCAGGTGTAATATTGTTTGTTCATATTTCCTCAAAAATGTCAACCGTAAACAACATATACTGTATAATTAAAATGTGAACAGTGTGCTAGCTTCAAAGAAAAGTTTATAAAATACGTCAAGGTCAGACGTAGAACTCATGCATACGGCAGAGCTGTGTGCAGTTATGCAAAGAGGCTATGGCTTCATATTACATAACTATGGCAGTCTCTGTGCCATTTTATGGTGCTTCTGTACAACATTGTATTATGGAGATATTATTCTCTTAAGACATGTACCCTTCAATGGAACACCACAACTTTTTCTCAAATTCTATATAAATCTAAGAAAATCTCCCTTTTTAAATGTATTTGTAGTACTCCATACTTGGAGGTTCAACTATTGTAACCTTTAATTGCTGCATTTTTATATGTTTTATTAGTAATGTTAAAGAAAAACTGTGATAATAATTCATGAAGCAGCCGCCGGAAATAGAAGCACTGTGCGCAGTGAGCCAGCTGCTGCTTCATGAATTATTATCACAGGGATCGCAGGTCAGTGAATGTAACGGAGCATTAGATTGCATAGAACGGGGGAATATAAATTTAATTTTAACTCCTAAGACTCCTGTGCCTAGCCTTCTGTCTCCAAGGGAAGCACAGGAGGCAGAAGCATAGTGTCTGCACAGCCCGTCTCCCCTTTTCTAATAGGAGACGGATGGCCCTTAGCAATGCTCATTTGAAGAGTGCTGCTAAGGGCCATTTCAGCCTCAGTTTTCTACCAAAAATAAACGTTTTGGCTAAATAAAGTCTATTGCAAAATTGTTACCTATCACTTGCTCTACACTTTAGCAAAAAAATAAAAAATATGACAGTTATCCTTTAAGTATTTTGCAAGTACCATGTCATTTTATTCAGCAGCGGAGGTAATGGTTGGCAGTGGTTGGCTGTAATAGGGTTAACCACCCTTTTCCACCCCTCCTGGTAAAGTGGGGTTGTCTGACTTCTTGCCAGGAGGGGGGAGGCGAAGCTTCAACTACGCCATGTGACCAATGTACAGTGATATCACATGGCCTAGGAAGAGGCCGGCCTCATCTAATGGCTTATCAGCGAAGGTTCTTGGTGTTAGACCCTCACCGATCTGATTTTAATGCCCTATCCAGAGGTTATATCATCAATAAAAATTACTAGATAACCCCTTTAACCACTGCAGCAGTGATAATGTTGAAAATATTCCTACCAGGATAGCGCTGCACTCCCTGTGCTCCCCGATGGAGTTACATTACTGGTACTTTCTGGAATATGTACCGCACATTCAGCACGTGATCCCTGCATGGTTACTTACAACCCTCAATGTACACGGGTTGCACCTGTGCAGTCAGGCCCCCTCGGGCAGTGACCTTAATCACATGGGGGGGGGGGGGGGGATTGAGGATAGCCAAAACAGCATTGCCATATAACATTTTTATGTAGTGCAACTTCAAGCCAATAAAACAAAATAAATTTAATGCAAAAGTGACAAAAACTGTAACGGTCACGTACAAACACACACAGGGGGGAGGATAGTGACCACTGCGCTCCACCCTCACCCCTGGCCCTGCCTATTTGCCTCACGAGTCCTGATGACAGGGGACGGCAGTCCCTAACTTAGGATACGTGCGGGAAGGACAGACAAGACAAATAACGGATAGTGAACGGATCAGGTCAAAACCAAGAGGACAACACAGTACAGAGGGATAAGCAAAGAATGGTCATGGGGGAGCTGGGGTCATAAATACCAGGAGAGTAGAGAAGTACCAAAGGAGTCCTCAAAGAATAGTCAGGTGGAAGCCGAGGTCAAAATACCAGGAGGGATGCGCAGTACAGGAGGAGCAGGCAAAGGATCGTCAGGGAACAGGATCAGGTAAGTATACAGGTATCCAACAAATGCCAGGAACCTAAATTGACAGGCAACCTGTGGCCAGCAGGCTGCCTGTATTTATAGTGGGGAGTGAGGATCATGTGACGTGACATGACCGACAGACCGACCAGTCGAGCACCGAGTGATCGGCTCGGCGCTCAAGGCAGACCTAGGAGTAGGGAGCCTCCCAGCTAGCAAAGCCACCCTGGGAACGAGGTCAAACACAGATCCTCGCTCCCGAAGCTAAGCAGCAGGGCCCTTTTATGAGGGGCCACCGGACCCAAGACTTCAGGCGATGACCTTTCAGGGTGTTCTAAATGAAATCTATGAGCATGAACCTCCCTGGCAGGTACCCAAGATCTCTCTTCAGGTCCATACCCCTTCCAGTGAATCAGGTACTGCAAGGAATTACACACCTTCCTGACATCCACTATTTTAGACACCACATACTCGACAGCATCATTAACAAGAACTGGCAGAGGCGAGGCTTTCAATGGTACTACCGGTTCAAAATATTTTTTAAGTAGAGATTTATGAAACACATTATGAATGGGGAATGACTCGGGCAGCTCCAACTTAAATGATACCGGGTTAATCACCTCTGTGATCTTATATGGTGCAATAAAACGAGGAGCAAACTTTCTAGAATCTACCTTAAGAGAGAGATTCTTGGAGGACAACCATACCTTATCCCAAACCTGAAAATTCACCCCCCTTGAACGTCTCCTATCAGCCTTGAGTTTCTGAGAACTTTGAGCCTTTTCTAAGTTCGATTGAACCCGGGCCCAAACTGTGCACAGTTCAGAGGAGAGCCTATCTGCCTCAGGGTTAGAGGAGGAGACGGATGACTCAGAATGAAAACGGGGATGGAAACCATAGTTACAAAAGAAAGGTGAAACCCCAGCAGAAGAATTGACACGGTTATTCAAAGCAAATTCAGCCAATGGAAGAAATTTAACCCATAATTGCTGGTCATCAGCAACATACAACCTCAAGAATTGTTCCACAGACTGATTAAGGCGTTCAGTCTGCCCATTACTCTCAGGGTGGTAGGCAGAGGAAAAAGACAATGAAATTTGACATTCTTGATAGAAGGCCCTCCAGAATTTGGACACAAACTGCACACCCCTGTCAGAAACAATATTTTTTGGGATACCATGCAATCGAACAATTTCTTTCACAAAAATAGACGCCAGGGTTTTGGCATTCGGGAGTTTAGACAGGGGAATGAAATGGACCATCTTGCTAAAGCTATCGACCACTACCCAAACCACAGTCTTACCCTCCTCCGGCGGTAGGTCAGTTATAAAGTCCATCGAGATATGGGACCAGGGTCTACTGGGAATGGGTAGGGGTCGTAGGTTACCAGCAGGGCGAGTCCTAGGTGTCTTGGACCTGGCACAAACCTCACAGGCTGACACGTGGGACTTGACATCCCTAGTTAGAGTGGGCCACCAATAAGATCTAGAAACCAGATCCTTAGTGCCCTCAACACCCGGATGTCCACAAAAGGCAGAATCGTGACACTCACCCAACAGCTGGAGACAAAATTGTACGGGAACAAACAACTTATCTGTTGGGGTGGATACCGGTGCCAGATGTTGTTCAGACCTAATGCGAGCCGAGATATCCTGGGTTAGAGCTGCTATGAAGATTTTTGCTGGTAGGATGGATTCAGGTGGTACCTCTGTAGGTTGAAAAGCATGGAAGCTCCGAGATAATGCGTCCGCCTTCACATTTTTACTTCCCGGCCTAAACGTAATGGAAAAATCAAAACGAGTAAAAAACAGAGCCCATCTGGCTTGACGGGGATTCAACCTCTTAGCAGACTCGAGAAACATAAGGTTTTTATGGTCAGTGACCACAGTTACACAATGCCCCCTCCAGAAAATGCCTCCACTCCTCAAATGCCCATTTAGTGGCCAGCAGCTCCCTATTCCCTATGTCGTAGTTTCTCTCTGTGGGAGAGAATTTCCTGGAGAAGAAGGCACACGGTCTCAGGTTAGTGAGGCTAGCAGGACCTTGTGAAAGGACTGCTCCTGCGTCGTCCTCGGACGCATCCACCTCCACAATAAAAGGTCTCTCCTGATCAGGCTGGATCAGAATGGGAGCGCTATTGAATGCCTTTTTTAATTTTTCAAATGAAGAAATGGCCTCAGTAGACAAATTCTTCAAATCCGCCCCTTTCTTAGTAAGGTCGGTCAACGGTTTAGCAATTACAGAAAAATTCATAATAAATTTACTATAGTAATTGGCAAAACCTAAGAACCGTTGTAAGGCCTTTAAGGATGAAGGTCTTACCCATTCCTTAATTGCTAGTACCTTACCAGGATCCATCTTGAAGGCGTGAGGAGTCAGAACATGCCCTAGAAACAGAATCTCCTGTACACCAAAGACACATTTCTCTTGCTTAGCGGATAGCTGATTCTCCCTCAACACCTCTAATACTTGTTTAACATGAGACACATGGGATTCGAAGTCAGGAGAGAATATCAAAATGTCGTCAAGATAGACAATAACTAATTTACCTAAGAACTCCCTAAGAATGTCATTCATAAAGTTTTGGAACACAGCTGGGGCATTGCTGAGTTCAAAAGGCAGCACCTGATATTCAAAGTGTCCTGCCGGAGTATTGAACGCCGTCTTCCATTCGTCTCCCTCCTTGATTCGGATTAGATTGTATGCCCCTTTCAGGTCAATCTTGGAAAACCAGGTTGCCCCTAGAACCTGGTTAAATAAATCCGGAATCAATGGGAGGGAGTATCTATTCTGGACAGTGATTTTATTTAATTTCCGGTGATTGATACATGGCCTAAGACCACCATCTTTTTTCTTAACGAAGAAAAACCCCGCCCCCATAGGAGATACAGAAGGTCTAATATGCCCTTTATCAAGGCTCTCCTTAATATAATCTTCCATGGCCTTGCGTTCGGGCTTAAAAAGATTATAAATTCGGCCCTTAGGAAACTTGGCCCCCTCTACTAGCTCTATAGTACAATCATAAGGTCTATGGGGGGGGTAGAACCTCCAGGGTTGGTGATGAGAATACATCAGAATATTCCCTAACAACAGTGGGTAAAGTATCAGACTTTACTGAGACCTCAACCTGTACCACGGACAAGCATGAGACACACTTAGGCCCCCATCTCACCAACTCCACCTTGGACCAATCTATAGTGGGGTTATGTAGTCGGAGCCAAGGCAACCCTAGTACCACATCAACCGGTAGGTTCTCCAGGACTAAAAGGGAACATCTCTCTGAGTGGCACACACCCACGGTTAGAGAAATCTCTGAGGTACATGAGCTCACCGTACCACCAATAAGAGGAGTAGCATCAATAGCCATGACATGGATAGGAGTTGGTAAAGCAAACATTGGAATACCCAATCTTACAGCGTACTCAGAGTCAATAAAGCTGGCCACTGAGCCAGAATCAATAAAGGCCTTACCCGGCCATTTATCTACCCCCAGAGAAATCGTAATGGGTACCAAAAGCTTACATTTAGAAAAATCAGGGTGTACCTGGTCTTTAGGTTGCCTTGCCTTAGGAGACTTGACAGAGACGACCTTCTCAGGACACTGGTTGATCCAATGGTCAGGATCTCCACAGTAAAAGCATTCTCCACGTCTGCGCCGAAGATTCCCTCGGGTCATGCCAACCTGCATGGGTTCCTCGGTGGAGACCTCAGCATTGTCTCTGGGATAGGCCTCTGGCTGGACCACCATCTGGGAAGAGAACTGTCGTTCCTGTCGTCTCTCTCTAACCCGTCGGTCAAGTCGGACAACAAGGGTCATCATCTCCTCTAAGGTCTCTGGAAGTTGATAACTGACCAGAAGATCCTTTAAATTATCAGACAGACCTGACCTGAACTGACTCTTCAGGGCTGGTTCGTTCCATCCTGAGGGGACACACCACCTTCTGAATTGGGTGCAATAATCCTCTGCAGGTAGATTGCCCTGAACCAGTGCCTTTAGAGCCGTCGCGGCTACCAGAGCCCTGTCTGGTTCATCATAGAGGGTACCCCGGGCCTGAAAGAACCCCTCCACAGAAGTTAAACAACTGGGACCAGCAGGTAAAGAGAACGCCCAGTCCTGGGGATTACCCTGTAGTCGGGAAATGATAATGCCCACGCGTTGACTCTCGGGGCCAGAGGACACGGGGCGCAAACGGAAGTAAAGTCTGCAACTCTCCTTAAAAAAGAGAAACTTCTTCCGGTCTCCAGAAAAGGGTTCTGGGAGCTTAATCTGGGGCTCAAAATGGGGACTGGAGGCCTGAGGAGTGGAAGAACCTTGCTCTAACTCAAAAGAACAGAGTTTTTCCCCTAGCTCCTGCACCATCTGCGTCAGATTAGAGACATGGTCAGTCAGGTTCACCAGAGGATTCATTATACTGTGGTTATTGGGCCTGTTAATCTGTAACGGTCACGTACACACACACACACACACACACACACACAGGGGGAGGATAGTGACCACTGCGCTCCACCCTCACCCCTGGCCCTGCCTACTTTAATCACGAGTCCTGATGACAGGGGACAACTGGGCGGCAGTCCCTAACTTAGGATACGTGCGGGAAGGACAGACAAGACAAATAACGGATAGTGAACGGACCGGGTCAAAACCAAGAGGACAACGCAGTACAGAGGGATAATCAAAGAATGGTCAGGAGAAGCCGGGGTCATAAATACCAGGAGAGTAGAGAAGTACCAAAGGAGTCCGCAAAGAATAGTCAGGTGGAAGCCGAGGTGAAAATACCAGGAGGGATGCGCAGTACAGGAGGAGCAGGCAAAGGATCATCAGGGAACAGGATCAGGTAAGTATACAGGTATCCAACAAATGCCAGGAACCTAAATTAACAGGCAACCTGTGGCCAGCAGGCTGCCTATATTTATAGTGGGGGAGTGAGAATCATGTGACGTGGCCAGCATCACATGACTGACAGACCGACCAGTCGAGCACCAAGTGATCGGCTCGGCGCTCAAGGCAGACCTAGGAGCTGGGAGCCTCCCAGCTACAAAGCCGCCCTGGGAACCAGGTCAAACACAGATCCTTGCTCCCAAAGCTAAGCAGGTCTGTGGCTGATGGGAGACCGAGTGCACCTTCAGCACCCCGTTACAAAAACACTGCCAACACTGTGTTAATTGCTGTTCAAATGACAGGAAACACCATAGTAGTTCCAAAAGTCTGTACTGGAGCTTTTATAACCATGTTTCTGCTAAACAGCAATATATTCTCCATCATTTATGTAAGTATTGCCAGAAGTATTCAGTTATGTCTTGATTATGCAGCACATAATTATGTATATTACATTTTTAGTTAAAATAAACAAACAAACGCCTGTGTCATTTACTTTTGTAAAATACTTCCTCCAGCAGTCCACACTTCTCGTAGAAGTGTTAGCCGGCATATGGAATGGCTCTGGGATTTCCAAAGAAACTCTTTCAATTGTAGTTTAAATTGTTAGTAATTAGTACATGTCATTTTAAATTAAACCATCTGTTCGCCTATGCACTTCAGCACTTCAGTTCCCATTTTTAATAGACATACTTTGTAACCCCTTTAGCCCTTTTATTGCCTCTGTGGCTTGTAAAATACTGTAGTATGATAATAAAAGAGTCCCACAAGTTGTCAAAGATTATATTCTCATTTTATAAATTGTTACATTGTATTTTTAATATTCCATAGGCATTCTTCAAGGGGTTTTCCAAGATATGCTCAAGTAGTTGGTTATCTCTTGTACATCTTCCACATGCATTTATTTTTTCAATTTGGACACTCCTGATCCATTTTCACCATGTAAACAGATTTCTCTGGTTTGGTTATATCTTGTATGTAGCACTTCCTGTTGCTGTGTCCAACCATGCCCATGATGCACTTCTCCTTTCTCTGTCACAGCTCCAGCACCACCCCTAACAGTTTATATCTCCCATCAGTTAGTTACATAAACACTCCCATATCACTGCACCTATTGCTGCTTTTGGATGCCCATAGACATATCATCACAGGAAAGAGCTGCATGGATATGATAATCTATAGCCTAGAACAGAGGATAAAGGTAAAAAAAAAAAAAGTATATTACAAAGTTACAGCTACCTTCATAAATTATTATAATAAAGGATGTTGATGCAAACTAGTTGTGCTAGGATATCACATCAAGGGAACCCATTAGTGCAAATAAAGCTAAACCCAGACTTAAGTAATTGTTTTCTGAACATTTCCTTATGCCTTTCATTAACTGCCTAATTGCTCCATTATCAACAAAATCGAGTTTGAAGACAACCTGAAAGTTACTAGTTATATAGATGGCTCTGATGCCCAAGAATCACTAGCTAGGCTCCTAAGCATTTCCATCTTGGCACAATTAATGTCCCACAGGCCTTGGATGCTTCATTACAAGGCAGCTCTACATCTGACGCATGCAAACTTATACTAGGTGTCCAAACCTCAAATTCATCTGTTGGTCTGCACACTACACTGGCTAGCAGTGCTGGACTGGGACTGAAATCCAGTCCAAGCATTTTAAAACAGATAGGCCCACGTGCTGTGTTGTATATGAAATATCTTTGTGTGCAAGTGCTACTGGCACTACCAAATATAAAGGTGGGTATAACATGACATATCTATTATTTCCATTAATGTCTCCTCTAATATGGATTTTTCTCTTTCCTTATCTTCTCTATTGGAAGCAGACCACCATAATGACATTCTTCAGTCATATCTCATCTCTGTAGAGTTTGTCACATAGAAATATTAGCTTCCTCATTTTCCATCATCTGTCCCAGTACTCCCCCAATACTCCCCAATGTCCCCAAGTATTATACTGAAGAAGTAACAGTATCATACAGATAGGTCCCACATACTTATAGGGCTTCCAAAAGTCCCACCAATTATGATTCTCTCACAGAGTGCCCTTACTACTAATATTAACCCCTACAGTGATAATGCTTCCTGATAGAGCCCACATTAGTAGTATTTCACTCTATATTATGCTCAATAATAATGCCCTTCACAGTTCTACCAGTAGTAATAATGACCCATAGTGATCCTAGTAGTAATAAGATCCCCTAAAGTGTCCAAAGTAGTAATTGGGCCCCTAAAGTGCCACCAGTAGTATTTCAGGCCCCTAAAGTGCACTTAATAGTAATTATTAGTGTTGAGCAAAGTGAATTTGGTCGAAAGTTTTGGAAAACTTCGATTCGCAACTAATTCAAATTTTCTGGTGCTTCATGGTAATGAATCAGTTTTTCAAACAATGGTGGCTGCACATGTTACAAGGTGAAAGTAAGAAGCCCGGGAACACGAGATCACCCATAATGCCGTGCAGCCAGCCAATCCACAGAAAGCCATTCCCTGTGATATCATAGCCCTATGAAGCTCACATCCCGCACTGTCTCCACCATTGTCCTGTGAGCTGAGCATAGGGAGAGATGTGGCAAGCGCTCATGCACTAGGGACAGTGTTGCTCAAAATGTTTAATAGAAGAGTATTGGAGAGTGGAGAGAGCACTGCATCAGTTTTATTTATTCCTACATTTACTTATTCCGACATCAGCTATAAATGTAAATCAATACCAAAAGATGAAAGCCTTTATTATTCCACTGCCAACGTGCCAACCAATACCATCCAGTCTGTACCCCTTACCCAGGTCCTAACGATGACCATCCTCATCTTTTGCTGCCTTTACTTCTTCCAAATCATCCTTCAAAGTCTCCATGTCATAGGTAAGTCAGCAAGATGCAGAGAGGAGGAACTGGATGGAAGGGCTCCCACTTGTAGGCCAGGAGAATACTAGGGTTGGAGAAATGGGTATGCCAGTGCTGACTAATATTCAGTGTTTACTGTAAAATAACCTGCAGTTGAGTTAACTTGAGTATGTAATCTCACAGAACTCATGTTATCATGTAGGAGAGAAATTCTTAGCTAAATAATTTATATCTATATTCTGGTCGAACCCATTTAGTTTTTTTCGTATCATGCATTTTGTTTATGTCATTATTTTCAGTGTGCTGAATAGTGGACTCACTCTGTTATTTTACAGCCACCAATCATCAGAATGATTGCTATTTCTACAGGAATTGACGATTTCAGAGACTCTTGTAAACTGAAGAAATGAAACTCTATCAGTGGTCTGAATTGTATGAAAATTATTGATTCGTGATTATTGCAGTCCTAGCCTTGCACATTGTCAGTTATGATAATAAGAAGTTTATATATTTTCATTATTACTAGGTCTAAACTCAACTATTGTGTACTGTTAAAGTGGAGATCATGAATTTATATCAGTGTTTTAGGTTTATCTTACTTTCTGTAAGAAATATTTATCACCATTATACATTTACAGTATATTGTTTTTATTGTAAGTTGAGTTGCTTATAGGCATGACCAGTGCACAGACTTAATATACAATCTAATCTAACTATACTACACATTGGACTAAGTATTGTACATTTACAAAACACAATGTAGAAAAGACAAATTAACAATATATAGAGCCCTGTCCAATTAATTTCAAGGAATACGGGATAGATACAAGAAGTCAGGGAAAGCAGTTAGCAGCTGTAGACATAATGGTAGGATATCAGTTAAAGGGAAACTGGCACCCCATTAATGGACCATTATCTATTGTAATGCATGCTAGTACTTCAGATATGCAGTCCAGATCACAATTTTTGATTAGAGTTTTTCAGTGTACCGTACCTATGATGCAGAGAAAGAATTTTGGAAAAAGCTGAATTGGATAGGTCAGTAACAACACTGACACTGGTTGTTCACAAGAGCGTAGGTACAGTCTGAAGTACTAACAATGTCCCCTAGACTCAGATAACACCAGAACTTATAGTTTAAGAACCTGATGGTTACAAGAAATATATTATGAAGCACTGGCAACAAATATAAAGAAGAAAACTCAGGAACCAAATGATGATGGCAACACAGGTTGATAAAAGATCATTGACAGTGAATAGTGTGGTGGGTTAGCTCTTTTTCGGGGGTTGCAACCACACACTTCTTCACGGACAACATGATTTAGGGGCCAAACTGTGCTTTATTGTGGCACATGGCATAATGAAAAAACATACAAAGCCAAAATAACATACCTTGCCCGTCTGGGCTCTACTTAAACACATAGGTTTCCCTAACTCACCTAAAGCGTAACACAGTACACCCGTGATGAGATGCGCTTTTCCCAGCACAACCTCCAGCAGCCGCCAGGCTGCTCCCACACCAGTGTCTCTTGGGGACAGTGGTCTCTCAGCCTTCTGTGTGCAAGTCCCTACCCCCTCTCACTCTGAGGATTCCTTTATCCCCAGGTGATTACTACACCTGGTCTTTCTTCAGACCTGGTGATTGTGGGGAAGACACAGCAAATCCTGCCATATATCTCCCCTAACAACCATGAGGCCTGTCACTGCCTCACAATAGAAATAAATGACACAGAATGTGACTTCAATCGGAAATAATAACCAGCAACAAAAAGGGATATAGGATCCAAAGAAAAACCAAATGCCAAACTCAGCAGACAGGCACTAAACAGAATCCACAGAAAAAGAAGAAACAACATATGTCAATTTTGGTAGCAATGAAGGGCAGAAAGACAACAGGTCCCAAAGTAACGTGAGATAACAAAAATCAGCAAGAAACAGGACACTAAGAATACTAGGATGCTGGATTTAAATGTACTGAGTAGTGTTGGGCGAGCATTGCGATGCTTGGCACATCGCAATGTTCGGCCGAATACCGCGGGTGCTCGAGTGCGTTGCTCGAGTCTCCTCTGCGCACGTTTGTTGTCTGCTACGCAGCCGACAAAAGTGCAGGTAAGTACAGCCATTCACTGTAATGCTGTAGCCATGTTGGCTGCTGGCATTACAGTGATTGGCTGGCCGGAACGCGTCATTGGGTTCTATATAGCAACTGATGACACGTGTTCGGCTCAGTATTAGTCAGGAAGAGCTGGAGAGCAGAAGGGAGAGATAGTGTAAGGATTGAAATAGCAATATTTTAGTTTTTATACTTGTTATAGACCCAAAAGTCCTTTTAAGGACTATTGTGTGTGGCAGCAATATATATATATTTAGCGCAACCTGCACTAAATTCCTAAAACTTGTTAGAGACTAGTGTTGAGCGTGAATATTCGAATCGCAAATTTTAATCGCGAATATCGCCACTTTGAGAATTTGAAAATTATTAGAATATAGTGCTATATATTCGTATTCGCGAATAGTGTTGAATATACTAATCGTGAATTTATCACTAATTTATCTCAAATATATTACATCGCCGATTTTCGCAATCAAGTAAACAATAGCTGGAGATCACGAATTCTCGAATTTGAAAATTTATGGCAACTATTCGGCCAAAAATGTGCTAAATATTCAGAATTCGAATATTGCCTATGCCGCTCATCACTATTAGAGACCCAAAATTATTTTTAAGGACTATTGTGTGTGGCAGCAATATATATTTTTAGCGCAACCTGCACTAAATAGCTTGCAATTGTTTGGCTGCTGCAGAAAGCGACATTATCTGCGCTACATCTCCTGTCTAACGTGTGCAAAACCTAAAATTATCTGTGATACCCAGTGTACTTTTTATGTAGATGGTGTCCGCTGTGGACAGTTGCATTACCTGCGCTACATCTCCTGCATAACGTTTGCGTATCCGAAATATCAGTGACATTCAGTCTAAATTTTTTGCTGCTGGTGACAGCGACATTTTCTGCGCTACATCTCCTGTGTAATGTGTGCGCAGCCTAAAAATATCTGTGACATCTAGTATGCTTTTTCTGTAGACGGTGTCCGACTGCGGACAGTTACATTACCAGTCAGTCAAAAATGGGGGGGCACTAATAATTTTCACCAGCTAATCATACTACTGAAAAATACTAAAGCAACCGCTTCCCCTGTAGCTACGCCCCTGGCGCCGGGGTAATATAATTAAGGGGTATCAGGGTACATTGGGTGTAATATAACTGAGGAGGGCTATCAGACATTATAAAGGGGTAATATAGCTTACATTACCCCTGTATTACGTCCCTGATAGGATAGCACTCCTCAGTTATGTTACCCCTGTATAATGCACCCTGATACCCCTTAGTTATATTATATAACTAAGGGATATCAGGGTACATTACACAGGGGTAATATAACTGAGGGGTATCAGGGTACATTATACAAGTGTAATATAACTGAGGAGGGCTATCATGGGACATTATACAGGGGTAATGTAAGCTATATTACCACCGTATAATGACTGAGTTATATTACTCCTGTATAATAATGTACCCCGATACCCCTTAGTTATATGACCCCTCCGGGATCATATAACTAAGGGGTATCTGGGTACATAATTATACAAGGGTAATATAACTCAGGAGGCCTATCAGGCATTATACGGTGGTAATATAAGTTATATTACCCCCTGTATAATGTACCCTGATACCCCTTGGTTATATTACCCCGTGTATAATGTACCCTGATTACCCTCAGTTATATAACTGAGGGGTATCAGTCAGGGGACATTATGGGTAATATTATAACTAAGGGGTCTCAGGGTACATTATACAAGGGTAATATAACTGAGGAGGACTTAGTGCTATCAGGGGACATTATACAGCGGTCCTTAGTTATATTACCCCAGTATAATGTACCCTGATACCCCTAAGGGGTATTAGGGTTGAGGAGGGGCTGGGCGAAAGCAGGCAGGGCAGGCCATGAGGCGAGGTAGTGTGGGTAGGGGTACACACTTTTTTTAAAACTTTTTATTCTTACTTTGTTTTTTTTCCCTAGGGCCAGGGCCAGGCAGAGTTGGGAAGTTGCCACAGCAGCCAGTAGTCCTCCTCTCCTGTCCGACAGGCGACAGTCCGAAGCTGAGGCCTAGGCAGTGGGCACAGACAGAGTAGGCTCACTAGACTAGCAGCAGAGTGACACAGGAGCAGAAGATGAAGGCAGATTAGGCAGCAAACGTTCACGCGAGCGGGCAGGCACGCAGCTTTACGTGGTGACAAACGTGACGTCAACTCGTCTCTGCGGCTGCCACACTCCCAGCCTGCACCCGCCCTGCACGCTCTGCCTCTGCAGTCCGCTGGGTCCGAACGCCGCCCCCACCCCCATCTGTCATGTGACTCATGTCGAGCCTGTGTATGTATCTGTGTTCTGTAGTGTGTCTGTACTTTAAGGCTCCATTCACACGTCCGCAAAATGGGTCCGCATCCGTTCCGCAATTTTTCGGAATGAGTGCATACCCATTCATTCTCTATGGGGACAGAATGGATGCGGACAGCACACAGTGTGCTGTCCGCATCCGCATTTGCGGAGCTCGGCCCCGATCTTTGGGTCCGCAGCTCCGCAAAAAGATAGAGCATTTTCTATTCTTGTCCGCAGCTGCGGACAAGAATAGGCATTTCTATAGGGGTGCCGGGCGGGTGTGTTGCGGATCCGCAATTTGCGGGTCCGCAACACACCATGGACGTGTGAATGGAGCCTAACTTAAATCACTGAGTTAGTAGTGCGGGCGGCCAGCCGGGCGCAGGCAGCAGCGATTAGCGAATCAGCGAGGTGGGCACCCGGGGGGGGTAAGGAATGACCTGGGGGGGCCCCCCCTTGCCCCCCTATTGCGACGCCACTGCATTACCTCCGGTACATCTCCTGTATAACGTTTGCGTATCCGAAATATCAGTGACATTCAGTCTAAATTTTTTGCTGCTGGTGGCAGCGACATTACCTGTGCTACATCTCCTGTATAACGTTTCCGTATCCAAAATATCAGTGACATTCAGTCTAATTTTTTTGCTGCTGCTGGCAGTGACAATACCTGCGCTACATCTCCTATATAACGCTTGCCCATCCGAAATATCAGTGACATTAATTCAGTGTAAATTTTTATTAGCCGCTGGTGACAGAAACATTACTTGCTCTATACCTCCTGTTTAACGTGTGCACATCCTAAATATCAGTGACTTTCATTCAGTGTAATTTTTTATAAGGTGGTGGTGACAGCGACATTACTTGCGCTATACCTCCTGTTTAACGTGTGTGCATTTTTTTAGATGGTCAGCTAGGCAGCAGGCCGTCGCCCACAAACATTTTTAGATGGTCATCTCGGCAGCAGGCCCTCACCCCTATTGTTTTAGATGGTCAGCTCAGCAGCAGACCCTCACCTCTAATGTTTTAGATGGTCAGCTCAGCAGCAGACCCTCACCCCTAATGTTTTAGATGGTCATATCAGCAACAGGCCCTTGCCTCTAATGTTTTAGAGGGTCACCAGCAGGCCCTTGCTCCTAATGATTTTGAGGGTCACCAGCAGGCCAGCAATCATAATTTTTCAAGGGTGTGTATGATGCCCTCCTTTATGTGTTATAAAGGGTATATTGGAGTGCCAGTTTCTTGTACTTTTTGGCAGCCCTTTCACTTAGTGCATAGGCTTTATGAGTGTAGGAGTCCCACTACATGAACTATTGTACCACAATGTGAATGAGGCCCTCTTTTATGTGATATACAGGTTGTATCTGAGTGCCTCTTCCTTGCAATTTTTGGCAGCACTTACACTTTATTTACAAGTAAATATACAGGAAAGAATGTTTCCGAACAATTTTTTCATTTAAAATCAATTTTATCTTTGGTTTGGTGCGTATTATTGTCAGTCTGTAAAAGTGGCTTACTACTCGGACAACATCGTTCTCAGCAGCGACCTAGGAGTCCAAGATGCATCCATACATCTTCCTCATGCTGTTCCCAAACCATTTTGGTGGTGTTTCCATCAATTTCTGACCTTTTACTATGAACCAGACACCCTCCCCACTTCAGAGCAGGGGTTTAATGCTAGGGTTCTCCCATTGACTTCCATTGTGCTCGGGTGCTTGACCAACACTAGTACTGAGCTCATGTTTGGCAACTAAAGAGCAGAAACCACGAACATTTAAAGAAATGCTAAGCAATCAAACTAACCAAGCTGAACAATGAAATCATCTGACCCAAATCCGATATAAAGCAAATCCATAGCAAGTTTCCCAAACAATGTTAGTAGGCAGGAGAAAATGAAGCAACAGGGAAATCCCTGCTGGTCATAACAAGGTACGGTGGGCCAATGGGGGCAGTAGTTAATTTACTCATGGTTAGCCGAGTCTCCCTGGGCCAGCGTGCAGTGATGCGAAGGACAGCACCAGTTCCTTCGGGGCATACTCTGTTGTCCAGGGACTCCCAGCCAGATGGAATTTGAGGTGCCCTTGATGGTGTAGATGCTTTGGATGCCTTGGTGGCAGGGTCCCTGGTGTTCATTTTGCCAGCACCGTAAGGTGCATTGAGAGATGGTGTGGAATAAGAAGAGATGCAGTAGTTTAACCAAACCAGAACTTTACTTGAAAGATTTATCTTGACACAGATGGTATCCAGGCAGGAAATGCCTTATTACATAAAAGGTATGCAAGCTGTGACTTCATACAACAGGCAAGGTGTGACAGTCGTAGATAGCAGGTTCCAGCTCAAACTAGAAGAGGATGACACTTTCATTCAACTTATTTCATTTGCTTCAGGAATTCAGCCTTTCGGGTACTTGGATCTTACTCTAATCTTGAACTTAGCCCTTGGCAACCAACAGGGAGGTCTCCCTAGCGGCAGGCATCTGTCTTCTGCTCCATTATTTGCACAGGTTTCTTCCATACGCTTAATCAACTTCGTCTCTGACTCCAGGACAGGGGCACTACACAAAGGTGATCCAGTAATCCTTGAGCTTAGTTCCCTTTTCTTTCTTTACCATTCTGGGGAGTACCCAGGGGCACACAGCTTAAGTCACATACTCTCCTCCTTGCTCCCAACTAACTCTCAACTCACTTCCTATAACTGAGCTGACCTATATAAATGATGGGACAGCACCACCTAGTGGCGAATGTTTGTAAATGCAGACATCAGCCTGTTGTAGGGAATCAGCAGCTTAAAACATACAGCTGTAGCAGGGTTAACACTCAAACTCTTAACTCAAATTTCTTAAATCATCGTGTTATCTTGAAAGAAAAGCCATTGAAAAGCAATTGAAGGTGTTTGCTTAGTTTAGATAACACATCTTAGAAATCTCAGAAAGCATAAGTGTTACTACATCGGTAGCAATAGAAGATGGAAATTGATGACATAAACACAAGTTTGAAGTGTCCCCTTTTCACACGTAGTGGGACACTGCAGAGACAGCATTAGAGGATTGAGACGACGGGTAAATGTATAAGTAGCAGAATTAAGGACTAATTGGATATACCTGCATGGTAGATCAGATGTTATATTGGTATAGCCAGGATACAGTGAGTGCCTGTATTATTTTAGTAGTCTCCTATGTGAGGAAGTGATAAACATGGGAAATGTTTTTGAGCTTCAGGTGGCGGAAAAGGATGAGTATGAAGTTTATATATGAGAGATGAGTTACACACACACTCATACAAACAGATACCATTATTAGTTCAATCTGCTCTAACTGGCCAGCCAAGGCCAAAGGTTTTTGATCTATGCCCCCATTAAAGATTCTGGCTTTGGGGCAATGGGGTCTCACTAATATTAGGGCATGTGCCATTGTTATTGTGGGTCTGTGAATTGTACCTGGATCCATGGTCAGGCCTGCTATTGGGCATACTGAGACTGATCTTAGCAATTCTATGGTTGTCATTGTTTTGTTATGGTGGTCCTTTGATTGTCACTGTTATAGGCAAGGCTTGGCAACCAAAACAATTTTACAGAGGGGAAGCAAACCAGGCTGGTGCAGTGAGCTGCATTTATATTAATATAAGCAGATATATAACGCGAGTTTGACCGCGACGCGTGGTTGATTAAGTGTGGTTGATTAAGTGTGTGACTTAAGATTAAGTGAGGGAGTATCTGAGAGCTAAATAATTTGTGGACATTGATGAGTGGCTGTGTTTGACTGTATTTTGTGCTGTGATAACACTTTTTTTTTTCTTTCTCCAGGGGTTGCACAGGTGAGCAATTAGGGTGTGGCTGTTTAATTAGGGTGTGGCTGTCTAATTAGGAGACTTTAAAAACTCAGCAGTAAGAACAGCACAGCCTTTTTGATTCCAGAGGGGAAGCAAACCAGGCTGGTGCAGTGAGCTGCATTTATATTAATATAAGCAGATATATAACGCGAGTTTGACCGCGACGCGTGGTTGATTAAGTGTGGTTGTGTAAGTGTGTGACTTAAGATTAAGTGACTTTAGATTCAGGGACTTCAGAGGGGGACTGCAATTAGCCTGTATATTATTACTACATTGTATTGTATTTTTTTCTTTTGTGGTGTAATCCCCATTTAGTATGTGTTGCACAATTGACAACGCAGTCCAGTGCACATCTTGCATGATGTATGCAGTCCTGGAACAGCCGTTCCAGGGTGAATTTCTTTGTTCAAGATGTGAGCAAATTACCCGTTTGGAATCGCTAATCGAGTCTCTAAATGGGCAAGTTGCAACACTGAGAGGCATTGACAATTTGCAAAAAAGTTTGCTTCTCACCGAGCAAGCACTCTTTGGGGTAGATGAGGGAGAGGGTGACAGAGAGGAGGCTGAGGAAAGTGAGGTAGCTAGCTGGGTAACATTTAGAAAGCGGGGTAGAGGGAAGAGTGCCAGGGAGGCTAGCCCTGATCTGACACACCCCAACAAGTTTGCACGTTTGGCAGATGAGGGGGATGTCAGTCCAGGGACGGCACTGCCGCAGCCGGACACTTCCTCTGCCAGTCAGGGGAATGTCAGCTCCGGTAAGCAGGGGACCAGGAGAGCAGGGCAGGCCAGACAGGTGCTGGTAGTGGGAGACTCAATTATTAGGGGAACAGATAGGGAAATCTGTCACAAAGACCGTGATCGCCGAACAGTGTGCTGTCTTCCTGGCGCTAGAGTTCGACATATCGCGGATCGGGTTGACAGATTACTGGGAGGGGCTGGAGAAGATCCAGCGGTCATGGTCCATATCGGAACCAATGACAAAGTTAGGGGTAGGTGGAGAGTCCTTAAAAATGATTTCAGGGATTTAGGGCAAAAGCTTAGGGCAAGGACCTCAAAGGTAGTATTTTCCGAAATACTACCGGTACCACGGGCCACACAAGAAAGGCAGCGGGAGATTAGGGAAATTAACAAGTGGCTCAAGAACTGGTGTAGGATGGAGGGGTTTGGGTTCCTGGAGAACTGGGCCGACTTCGCTGTCGGCTACAGCCTCTATCGTAGGGACGGGCTGCACCTCAATGGGGAAGGAGCAGCTGTGTTGGGGAAGAAGATGGCTAGAAGGTTGGAGGAGTGTTTAAACTAGGGACTGGGGGGGAGGGTAATTACACTATAGAAGGGGAAGATAGTGCAGATAGAGACCGGGGGCAAGGTAGTGGGACTGGGGGAGAAATGGAAGGAGGGACAAGAACAGTTCAGAAGGAAAGGTGTAGGGTAAAAAATATACATAAACCTCTCATATGTATGTATACTAATGCCAGAAGTCTGACTAATAAAACTGGAGAACTGGAATTAGTGATGTGTGAGGAGGACTATGACATAGTGGGAATAACTGAGACATGGCTGGATGATAGCTATGACTGGGCAGTTAATGTACAAGGTTACAGTCTGTTCAGAAAGGATCGTCAAAACCGGAGAGGGGGAGGGGTCTGCCTTTATGTAAAATCTTGTCTAAAGCCCACACTCCGTGAAGATATAAGTGAGGGACATGAACATGTGGAGTCACTGTGGGTAGAGATACATGGAGCTAAAAACAACAATAAATTACTAATAGGAGTCTACTATAAACCACCTAATATACCAGAGTCCACAGAAAATCTACTACTAAACGAGATAGACAAGGCGGCAAATCATAATGAGGTGGTTATTATGGGGGACTTCAACTACCCAGATATAGACTGGGAAACTGAAACTTGTATATCTCATAAAGGAAACAGATTCTTGGCAATAACCAAAGACCATTATCTCTCCCAACTGGTTCAGGACCCGACTAGAGGGACGGCCATACTGGACTTAATATTAACCAATAGACCTGACAGAACAACAGACGTGCAGGTTGGGGGACACCTGGGAAATAGTGACCATAAAGTAATAACCTTCCAATTATCATTCAAAAGAGCGTTTCTACAGGGAGAAACAAAAATACCAAACTTCAAAAAAGCTAAATTTAGCCAACTAAGAGAGGCCATAGGCCTAACTAACTGGGACAAAGTCCTCAAAAATAAAAATACAGCCAAAAAATGGGATATCTTTAAAAACATCCTAAAATCTCATTGTGAGAGGTACATACCGTATGGGAATAAAAGGTTAAGGAACAAAAAGAAACCAATGTGGATAAACAGAACTGTAAAGAAAGCAATAAATGACAAAAAGAAAGCATATAAAACCCTAAAACAGGAGGGTAGCACGGAAGCACTGAAAAACTATAAGGAAAAAAACAGAACATGTAAAAAACAAATAAAAGCGGCCAAACTAGAGACCGAGAGATTAATTGCCAAACAGAGTAAAACTAACCCTAAAATGTTCTTCAATTATATAAATGTTAAAAAGTATAAATCTGAAGGTGTCGGCCCTTTAAAGAGTAATGAGGGGGGAGTCGCAGAGAGCGACGAGGAGAAAGCAAAGCTGTTAAATATTTTTTTCTCCAATGTATTCACTGAGGAAAATAAACTGTCAGATGAAATGCTGAATGCTGAAATAAATTCGCCATTAAAAGTGTCCTGTCTGACCCAGGAAGAAGTACAACAGCGACTTAAAAAAATCAAAATAGACAAATCGCCAGGACCGGATGGCATACACCCCCGTATCCTAAGGGAATTAAGTAATGTCATAGCCAGACCCTTATTTCTGATATTTGCGGACTCTGTACTAACAGGGAATGTCCCACAGGATTGGCGCATGGCAAATGTGGTGCCAATATTCAAAAAGGGTCCAAAAACAGAGCCTGGAAACTATAGGCCGGTAAGTTTAACATCTGTTGTGGGTAAACTGTTTGAAGGTTTTCTGAGAGATGCTATGTTAGAGCATCTTATGGGAAATAAGCAAATAACGCCATATCAGCATGGCTTCGTGAGGGATCGGTCATGTCAAACTAATTTAATCAGTTTCTATGAGGAGGTAAGTACTAGACTTGACAGCGGCAAATCAATGGATGTCGTGTATCTGGACTTCTCCAAAGCATTTGACACTGTACCTCATAAAAGGTTAGTATATAAAATGAGAATGCTCGGACTCGGAGAAAACGTCTGTAAGTGGGTAAGTAACTGGCTCAATGATAGAAAGCAGAGGGTGGTTATTAACGGTACATACTCAGATTGGGTCACTGTCACTAGTGGAGTACCTCAGGGGTCAGTATTGGGCCCTATTCTCTTCAATATATTTATTAATGATCTTGTAGAAGGCTTGCATAGTAAAATATCAATTTTCGCAGATGACACTAAACTGTGTAAAGTAATTAACACTGAAGAGGACAGTATACTACTACAGAGGGATCTGGATAGATTGGAGGCTTGGGCAGATAAGTGGCAGATGAGGTTTAACACTGAGAAATGTAAAGTTATGCACATGGGAAGGAATAATGCAAGTCACCCGTACATACTAAATGGTAAAACACTCGGTAACACTGACATGGAAAAGGATCTAGGAATTTTAATAAACAGCAAACTAAGCTGCAAAAAACAGTGTCAGGCAGCGGCTGCCAAGGCCAATAAGATAATGGGTTGCATCAAAAGGGGCATAGATGCCCGTGATGAGAACATATTCCTACTACTTTACAAATCACTGGTCAGACCACACATGGAGTACTGTGTACAGTTCTGGGCTCCTGTAAACAAGGCAGACATAGCAGAGCTGGAGAGGGTCCAGAGGAGGGCAACTAAAGTAATAACTGGAATGGGGCAACTACAGTACCCTGAAAGATTATCAAAATTAGGGTTATTCACGTTAGAAAAAAGACGACTGAGGGGAGATCTAATTACTATGTATAAATATATCAGGGGGCAGTACAGAGATCTATCCCATCATCTATTTATCCCCAGGACTGTGACTGTGACGAGGGGACATCCTCTGCGTTTGGAGGAAAGAAGGTTTGTACACAAACATAGAAAAGGGTTCTTTACGGTAAGAGCAGTGAGACTATGGAACTCTCTGCCTGAGGAGGTGGTGATGGTGAGTACAATAAAGGAATTCAAGAGGGGCCTGGATGTATTTCTGGAGTGTAATAATATTACAGGCTATAGCTACTAGAGAGGGGTCGTTGATCCAGGGAGTTATTCTGATTGCCTGATTGGAGTCGGGAAGGAATTTTTTATTCCCCTAAAGTGAGGAAAATTGGCTTCTACCTCACAGGGTTTTTTTTGCCTTCCTCTGGATCAACTTGTAGGATGACAGGCCGAACTGGATGGACAAATGTCTTTTTTCGGCCTTATGTACTATGTTACTATGTTACTATGTTACAAAAAGGTGGTTATGAATTTATGGTTTGCACAGCTTTATGTAGACTGTCAGCTGCCTCTCTGTCTAGTTTCAGAACCTGACCAGAACAGATATGATTATGGATGGACATGTGTTTAGATCATGGATATATGTGATGTAATGATAGAGATATATTTCTGAGACAGGGACAGGTAGGCGCTAGAAAACTTAAATTTGGAACAGATTTTTCAATGAATGAAAAAAAAAAATTTGAATTATAAAGTGTGAGCAGGAGATGCATGGACAGTTGGTTCACAAGGACGTGCAAGCACAACACCATCTCCTGTCTTACCGTTCTTTTCTATGTATAATCAGTGATATTCCTTTGCTTTATCAGAATGACTTGAGATTGCCATGTTTCCATAAAACATGATAGAAGAAGACTGTATAGGAACACCTAAAACACCCTTTATTTGTAACTATTTATGGGTTAAAAAAATAATAGAAAATGAGACCCAAATTAAAAGCAAATTAGTAATGTAAGCTAAATTTAACAGCCTAAAGCCTATAAAAAAATAGGGGCAGTTTATAACTAAATTCCAGCAAATAAGGGTATTTTCTTTTCAAAAATGTTCTAATTTAAAAAGTTAGATGATTTTAAAAGCTAAACTAACCACATCATAGTATTGTCTTGTATAAAAAAATAATTGGGCATTCAGTTACGGGCTGCTTAATGGCTGAATAAATGCTATAATTATCGGTAGAAAGTATCTCTTCAAATACAATAGCATAAGCTTTCTCTTGTTGTGCTGTCCTCAGAAGATAGGGGGTTAGAAGGAGAAGAGTAGACAATCTAGGTGTGTTTGATTTATTTCCATTTATTCTGTTGAGCATAAGGATCATTATATGTATGCTCAGGTGGATTTGTGCCAAGCGTATAAAATGAATATCCCAAGGCTTGTCAAGGTTGGTCATTAGTGCACATTAATCTTATTAAAACCTACTGTGATCAAAAGAATGACATTGCCCAACAAATATTAGTTTCAATTTGCAAAGTAATTTTCTTCACTTGTATGAAGGCTGCACCTAACCCTAATAGCAAGTGTGAGCAATCTATTAATGTCAGCCGCTGATAGAACGTGACAAAGTTAAATTCAAGAAAATCTTCACCAGCTGGGAGGAGGTACACTGCAAATAAATGAGCTGCAACTTGGTGCCATGTTGTGGATTGGCCTTAATTATAATTACTAATTACTTTATTTGATGTAATTTTGTTTGGTGATAATACTTGCTGCAAACAGGTCATTCGGTTTACTTCACATAAATAGAATCTACATGACTTTCTACTGCACAAATGACAAAAAAAAAAAGATAGAAAACTACACATATAAACTACTCACAAAAAGTTATGGATATTTGGCTTCCGGGTGAAATTGATGGAAAACATAAAAAGTTGACGCTACAATGATATTATATCAGGAAAGTAGGGCATTTAAGTAGAAGCATGGAATAGTGATTTCCTTATTTCATGCAATTTATTGAAACAAAAACAGTGAACAACAAAAAATGTCAATGTCTCAGACACTTGTCTTGTGGCCTTAAGAATCAATTACAGCTTGATAATGATGTTGCATGTAGTGTTCATCGAGCACCATAGTGCTCGGGTGCTTGGGTGCTCTGGCCGAACACATCGGGAGGCTCCGGTGCTCTACCGAGCACGCGAGTATAATGGAAGTATAATGTAAGTCAATGGGAGAACTCGAGCATTAAACCAGGCACCCCCTGCTCTGAAGAGGGGAGGGTGTCTGGTTCATAGGAAAAGGTCAGGAATTGATGGAAACACCACCAAAATGGTTCGTGAACAGCATGGGGAGGATGTATGGATGCATCTTAGACTCACAGGTCGCTGCTGAGAATGATGTTGTCCGAGTAGTACGCCACTTTTACAGACTGACAATAATACGCACAAAACCAAAGATAAAATCGATTTTAGATGAAAAATTGTTAACAAACATTCTTTCCTGTATATTTACTTGCAAATAAAGTGCAAGTGCTGCCAAAAATTACAAGGAAGAGGCACTCCGATACAACCTGTATATCACATAAAGGAGGGCCTTATTCACATTGTGGTACAATTGTTCATGTAGTGGGACTCCTACACTCATAAAGCCTTTGCACTAAGTGAAAGGGCTGAAAAATTACAAGGAACCGGCATACCAATACACCCTTTGTTACACATAAAGGAGGCATCATATACAGCCTTGAAAAATTATGATTGATGGCCTGCTGGTGACCATCAAAAACATTTTGAGCAAGGGACTGCTGATCTGACCATCTAAAACATAATGGGTGAGGGCCTGCTGCCGCTTTGATTACTCTAGGTAATCGCACGTCCCCGTGACAGCGACGATCCATTCGGATGTCTGGCCTATCAACTTTCAATGTTATTGTCAGCGCAAACCATGGTGACTACGGGTAACGGGGAATCAGAGCTGGCAATTTTAAGCGCTGCTGCAGTGTTGACAGACCGGCTGAAGCTGTCGATGACTTGCGGAAATGTGCACACACGCGGCGCACATTCATCAGTAGCTTAGGCAAATTGGGGTAGGTTTTGAGAAACAGCTGAACCACAAGGTTGAACACGTAGGCTAGGCATGGGATGTGTTTGAGCTTGCCGAGCTCCAAAGCCGCAACCAAGTTACGGCCATTATCAGACACAACCATGCCTGTTTCTATAAATATATTGAGAATGTATCACTACTATAGTGCGTTAAATGGTCATAAACATTTAATAACAATTGGTTTAAAAAACACAATAACAAACACAATAAAAAGAAAAATTGATGGGCATACAGTGATCTGTGCCTTAAGCAAATGAAACCACTCAGAATACGTGCATTCAAAGTTCCTTGAGATAATATTATAATGGTTCAGATATCTGTATTATGCTCATGAGAGAAGGATATGCATCTCCTATGAATAAAAATTCACTTGTTATCGCATAGTTGTGAGAAAAAATCTTCCCATGTAGTTGCGTCTTTTGAGAAGGATCCTTGGTTTTTATATAGTCCGAGTTTTATGACAATAAACGCCCGGACCCAATTTCCACAGATGGTTGTATATAAAAGTAATATAAAACCATCAAGGAACTTTGAATGCACGTATTTCATTTGCTTAAGGCACAGATCACTGTATGCCCATCAATTTGTCTTTTTATTGTGTTTTTTATTGTGTTTTTTTAACCAATTATTATTAAATGTTTATGACCATTTAACCACTATAGTAGTGATACATTTATACACACATTTAGAGTGCCAGTCCAGATTCTTAATATATTTATATAATTTCCTCCTGTAAGGGTGAAACGGTGTATGGGACTAGAGCACCTATTCCTTGACCACATAGGAGTGAGCTATTCCTATCATTCAATTAGCATGCCTGTTTCTAGGTTGAGTGGCGAGAGCCACTGCTCAGTCTGGTCTCTTATACCCTGCCACAGCTCTGTGCCAGTGTGCTGTTTGTCCCCTAAGCATATCAGCTTCATCACAGCCTGTTGCTGCTTCCCCATTGCAGTGCTACACTGCTACCAGCTACCGACTGATGACTGACTGGTGCTGCACGCAGATAAATCGGAGGTGGAAGTGGAGGAGGAGAAGTGAGGTTTAGAGCCACTAACGTAGGTGCTGGTGGAAACCCTGATCAACGTTGGGCCGCAATCCTTGGCGTCAGTAGCACCTGTGCCATTCCAGGGTACGACTCACTCCCAGCCTCCACAACATTCACCCAGTGTGCTGTCAGGGAAATGTAGCATCCCTGGCTGAATGCACTTGTCCATGTGTCCGTGGTTAAGTGGACCTTCCATTAACTGCGTTGGTCAGGGCACGTGCGATGTTACGGGACAAATGTTGATGTAAGGCCGGCATGGCATACCTTGAAAAATAATGGCGGCTAGGGACTGCATAATGCAGGATGGCTACCGACATTAGGCTGTGGAAGGCCTCAGTGTCCACAAGCCTAAATGGCAAAATTTCCAGGGCAGTAATTTTGAAAGCTACGCATTTAGTGCTATGGCCTGTCGGTGGGTGGGTTGGTATTTGCGCTTAAGTTTAAAGGCCTGGGGTAAGGACATTTGGATGCTACGCTGGGACAAAGAAGTGGATGTGGTTGCTGATGGTGCTTGCGAAGGTCTAGATGCAGGGTGGGAGGCCTGCGCCTTCGACAGTGGATTAGCCAGCACGTAACATAGGGGAAGAGAAGGCAGTGGTGTGACCCGCAGACACAGATTGTAGACCCAGGCATTCGTCCCACTTATTACGGTGCTTGGATGCCATGTGGCGGATAATGCTGGTGGCGGTGAGGTTCATGCACTGGCTCATTTTCATATGGCACAGGTTGAAAACTACTATTCTTTTGTCGTCTGCACTTTTAGTCAAGAAAGCGACATAATGCGGAACATCTACCCCTTGGCAAGGGGGTGCTCCGTGAAACAGTCGCGGCCCTTTTTGGTGTGGCCCGCCTTCTCCCTTTTGCCACCCCACTGCCTCTTCCAGCCTTTTGCCGTTCTGCAGATCCCTCCCCCTCTGTACTGCTGTCCTAGCTCGGCTTTCAACCTTCCCAGGTTGGATCAGTGATCTCGTCTTCCACCACCTCCTTTTCCACTTCCTCACTCTGGTCATCCTCCTGATTTGTTGACAACTGTGTCTCATCCTCTTCATCAACCTCTTGAGACAGTAATTGCGGTTGACTTATTGGCAACTGTGTCTCATCATCATCCACCTCATTATACACTAATTGCCGTTCCCTTCCGTCATATTGTTGTGACTTTGGATGCTCAAGAGGTTGGGAATCAGGGCACAAAATATCATGTCCCTCTTCAAGCGTGCTTGGCGAGAGAGCCAAATCAAGTAATGGCGATGAAAAGAGGTCCTTGGAATATCCGAGTGTGGGATCTCTTGTTTGGCCAGACTGTACATGGTGGAAGGAAGGAAGATCAGGGTGAGGATTGTGTTGACCAGACTCCTGGCTACTGAGACTGGACTAGGTGGAAGACAGGGTGGTGCTTAACCGACTGGAAGCATTATCTGCTGCAATCCAACCGACCACCTGGTCGCACTGGTCTGACTTAAAGAGTAGTGTCCTGCGCCTCCCTGCAAACTGGGACATGAAGCTAGGTATCATGGATGATTGATTTTTTTGTGCTCTGGCAGCAGGCTCAGTTTCTCCACTGCCAGTGTCACTGCCTCTGCGTGCACCATCAGCATCACGGCCACTTCACCGTCCATTACTGCTCGCCTTCTTCATTTTGAATGTGATATATGCTTGAAAGTATGTCACACGTACAGTAGCGTAGGATTTGGAAGTGTATGCGCCAAAAAATTTACGAAGGTATTTGTGATTAGAAAACATTATACAGGTAATGTCACTTTTTGCAGTGTCTACGGAAAAAGGTATACTGGATGTCACTGATATTTTAGGGATGCGCACACTTTAAACAGGAGATGTGGCATGGATAATTTAACTGCCCGCAGTGGACACCATCTACAGAAAAAGGTACTAGAAACACAAAGGGGGGGGGGGGGGGTCAGCCCATCCCAATACGCAGGTGCATGTTGCTTGTGGCTGCAAATATACATCTGACAAACACAAGGTGCAACAGCACACTACAAACCAAAAGTAGAGTACAAAAGTATATTACATTGCAAATACTATGCTAATAACTTAGAGATGCTTAGCAAATACATTTTGTACAAAATCATTTGAGCCCGTCTGCCGAACGCCAAGGCGACCTCTATAAGATGGGCCCTAACACTAAAACTCACCTGTTGGGTGCCATAACTGCGACCATGGATCCAGAGAGTGCAGGTCCCACATGCATGCTGGGCCCCCTTGATTTACGTCTGTGTGGAGCCAAAATGGCCTTCATTGAATCCAGGAGCTACAAGTACCAGCATGCATGCTGAGCAGACTATATACTCAATCTGATTAAAATCAGCCTGCGAGACAGGGGAGGGGCAGGAGGGAGTGCACGACCCAGCATATAGGAGTCAGCCACTACTCCTATATATAACACTAGAAAGGTACAGTGGATGTCACTGATATTTTAGGGCTGTGCACAATTTCAACAGGAGTTGTGGCGCGGATAATTTAACTGTCCGCAGCGGACACCATCTATGGAAAAAGTGCACTAGATGTCACAGATATTTTAGAGGTGCGCACACTTTAAACAGGAGATGTGGCGCAGATAATTTAACTGTCCGCAGCAGACTTTATCTACGGAAAAAGTGCACTGGATGTCACTGATATTTTAGGGATGCGCACACTTTACGCAGGAGATGTGGCACAAATAATTTAACTGTCTACAGTGGCTTATTACGCGGTATTTACCTAAAAGTATATGGGGAAGAGGAGGAGGATAAGAAAGGTCAGCGGTAGATTGGCACAAACAGAGAGAGAGAGACAGAGAGACGGTTGCTTGCTAGTAAATTATTTAATGTCTTAAATAACTGCTGGATTTATATCTAAACTGCTTAGTCCTGTTGTGTAATTACTGCAGCTGCTTCTTAAAGTGTGGTACAAAGAGTTAGGGAGCAGATTATCCTGTTTATGCATGTCCTGTGTATGAGCAGACATGAAGATAGCGAGTATAACCACCAGGTAAAAAAGAGAGAATTACAGATTGCAGAGAGAAAAACTGCTAAAAATGGCACATAATATCATGCTTTGGTGTGGGAGGGAGTCCTATCAAGCCCTATAGGACCCTAGTACTAATGGCAGGGACGAGATTACCTGTTCCTCCAAAAGGAAAGACAAGCAGGAGTCTCCTTCAGGCCTAATACAAACAGTAGGGAAATGCAACACACAGAACCCAAACAAAATACAAAAGGGAAAGGGAAGACAACTTCAAAGGAGCAATGGAAGCACCAGAAACTCAGCTGAAATCCAACCACAATCTATCCATAGGTCCAAACAGAAGCTATAAACTGCACAGCATTGTGGGAGAAGCAACTATAAATAGATAAGGTTAAATTTCCCTAATAGCCACACCTGAGGAAAGAAGATGTGGCAAGCACCAGAAACAACACAGACGTTATTTGATCCAAACGGAAAACATGTCAGAACAAACCAAGTGTTGCCAGTCTCACCGATCTCCTGCCACCTGTCGCAGGAACGTCCGTGACACATACAAGTCATAGAATGGTAAGAAATAACGTTATTCCTCATGTACACACACACATGAAAGCTTCTGAGAGAACTAAGATATTTTCAAACATTTAACACTATTATCCAAAATTTTGTGATGATCGAGCATGCTCGGCCGAACACCTGTTCAGCTCGAGCATCTCGATGCTCTGCACATGGCGGTACTCGACCGAGTACCGCATATGCTTGAGCGCCATGCTCGAGTCTCCTCCCCGCATGTTTCTTGGCTGCTATGCAGCCAATAAATGTGCAGGTAAGTGCTGCCCTCACTGTAATGCCAGTAGCCATGTTGGTTACTGGCATCACAGTGATTGGCTGGCCAGAACGCGTCATCGGGTGCTATATAACACCCGATGATGCATGTTCGGCACATTCATAGTCAGGGAGAACTGGGCATAGGAAGGGACAGAGTTTGTAGCGAGTGTAATTGAATATTTTTTTTGTACAAAAATGTTTCAGAGACCCAAAAGTCCTTGTAAGGACTATTGTGTGTGACAGCAGCAATATATGTTTGTAGCGCAACCTGCGCTAAATTGCTCAGGGCTAGGGAGAGCTGTGCATAGGAAGGGATAGACAGTGTAGGGAGTGTAATAGGAAGTTTTTTATACAAAAAACTTTTCAGAGACCCAAAGGTCCTTTTAAGGACTATAGTGTGTGACAGCAGCAATATATATTTTTAGCGCATCCTGCGCTAAATACCGTGTAATAGGCCATGGCGGACAGATAAATTATTGGCACCACATCTCCTGTGTAAATTGTGCGCATCCCTAAAATATCAGTGACATCCAGTGTACCTTTTCCGTAGACGGGGTCCGCTGCGGACAGTTAAATTATCCGCGCCACATCTCCCATTTAAAGTGTACGCATCCCTAAAATATCAGTGACATCCAGTGTACTTTTTCCATAGATGGTGTCCGCTGCGGCCGGGAAATTATCTGTGCCACATCTCCTGTCTAAAGTGTGCACATCCCAAAAATATCTGTGACATCCAGTGCACTTTTTCAATAGACAGTGTCCGCTGCGGACAGTGAGATTAGCTGCGCCACATCTCCTGTGTAAAGTGTGAGCATCCCTAAAATATCAGTGACATCCAGTGTACTTTTTCCATAGACGTTGTCCGCTTCTGACAGTGACCTTACCAGGGCCACATCTGCAGTGTAACGTGCGTGCTTCAAAAATCTATATGTGACATACAGTGTACTTTGCCAGCTTTGAAACCATACTCCCCCCGGAACCCAAAGACTTTTGTTTCCCGGAAGCAGCTCGGCTGGTCATGGGAATAGCGCCGCCGGATGTCATAGTTTATGGTTGGAACTACGACGGTATCTGATCATCTTCAAACCTCCGACTTTCGTTTTTAATTAATGAAAACATTATTGGCAAATGCTTTTGCTTTGGTTCGTCTTGCGCCGGTCCAAGAATGTCACCTCTAGTGGTGCAATACGTATGCCCCCGGCCGTTTCTCTTAATCATGGCCCCAGTTTCGAAAACCAGCAAAATAGAACCGGAGTCCTATTCCATTATTCCTAGCTGAAGTATTCAGGTGATCCGGCATGATTTGAACACTGTAAATTTTTTCAATGGTCAGCTAAGCAGCAGGCACTCTCAGATAATATTTTAAATGGTCAGATCAGGAGCAGGCCCTCAACCATAAAGTTTTAGAGGGTCAGCTCAGCAGAAGGCCCTCGCATCAACATTTTTAGAGGGTCAGATCACCTGCAGGCCCCCTTACATATAATGTTTTAGAGGGTCAGTTCACCTGCAGGCTCTCACCTACAAACTTTTAGAGGGTCAGCTCACCAGCAGACTCTTACCTACAATCTTTTACAGGGTCAGCTCACCTGCAGGCCCTTACTTAATTATACCTAATAGGTCATTTGCGCGCATGCTGCCTTGCTTGGATGTGGTAACCGTAGCCGTTTCTCAGGCTCCCTCTCTGGAATCAAACACTGATTCCCCCTTAACCGTGGTCACCGTGGCAGACATCCGAATGGATCATGATCGAGAGTCACCAAAGCGGCAGCAGGCCTTTGCCCATAATGTTTTAGATGGTCAGATCAGCAGGCGCATGCTCAAAATGTTTTTGAGGGTCACCAGCAGGCCATCAATCATCATTTTTCAAGGCTGTGTATGATGCCCTCCTTTATGTGTAACAAAGGGTGTATTGGAGTTCCTTGTAATTTTGGCAGCCCTTTCACTTAGTGCATAGGCTTTATGTAGGAGTCCCACTACCTGAACAATTGTACCACAATGTGAATGAGGCCCTCCTTTATGTGATATACAGGTTGTATCGGAGTGCCTCTTCCTTGCCTCTTCCTTGGCAGCACTTGCACTTTATATACAAGTAAATATACAGGAAAGAATGTTTCCTAACAATTTTTCCTCAAAATTTATTTTTCATCTTCGGTTTTGTGCGTATTATTGTCAGTGTGTAAAAGTGGCCTACTACTCGGACAACATCGTTCCCAGCAGTGACCTGGGAGTCCAAGATGCATCTAGACATCCTCACCATGCTGTTCCTGAACCATTTCAGTGGTGTTTCCATCAATTTCTGACCTTTTCCTATGAACCAGACACCCTTCCCTTTTTTAGAGTAGGGGGTGCCTGGTTTAATGCTCGGGTTCTGCCATTGACATCCATTATACTCGGGTGCTCGGTAAAGCACCCGAGTATCCCGATGTGTTCGGGCTGAGCCCCCGACACCCAAGCACTATGGTGCTCGATCAACATTGCTGCTATAATTAGCGAATATAAAATTCTTTATACACCTTTTGATCAAGTGTGAGTGATCTGCTACAATATAGTGACAACACTTAGATCAGTCCTTTCACTGGAGTCTTACCTCTCTCTCGTGCATAGACTTCCAAATTGAACTCAGGTTAAGCAGAATCCTACTTTATTTTATCCTAATTAAAAAGAACCCTAGTAAGATAGAGACTGAGACCAAGATGAAGGCAGTCACCACCCCTACATGTATAATTCAAAGACTAAATTAGTCAGTACCTCTTAACAAAGTGAAATGATGGTGCAGACACAAATTTGTTGTAACTGGAATGCAAAAGCAAACAGTCTTTATAGCAAATGCAAGACATGTCCAAGATATTCCACTGTTCGTTGAAATCCAGAAACACAAACAAAAACAAAAACTTAATTTTTAGTTATTAGATGGGCAGCTAAGGGTAGACTGTTCATGAGTTCTATTTTCTCAAACTTTAGAGATTGATTGCCATAGGTTGCAGATGGCTGCCATCCTAGGATGCATAGTCTGGCAAAAGTCTGCAGCCAATTGAAAGACCATACCAGGTACAGGAGGGGATCCCACTTAGTTTTTTTCATAGACCCCACCCTACCAATATGAAATATGATTGACTTTAAAAGCAGATCCTAATGTTGAACAATACAAAATATGGAGCAGCTGCTCTTAGAATGATCAGTTTGTTTTCAGAGATTGTCTAAATATAAGCTACAGATATCATTCCTAAACCATCCGCACATGGTCAGTTGAAATATTGCAATAAGAACAGATATACTTTGACTTCCTCTATCTAGAACTGATAGAATATCCCTAGTGAAGATGGTGATATTACCTCAACTCCTCTACAACCTTAGGGATTCTCCAATATGGATTTATGATAAGTTTTTTGTTAATTAATTGAAAGAATTATTAATGATTTACTCTGGGGAAGTAAGTGGGGAAGGTTAAAGTTGGATTACCTTTATAAACCAATGGAACACCGAAGGTTGAATCTCCCATATTTTAAGGGCTATTTTATAGCTGCACAGCTATGGCTTTACTGTCAATGGGAGAAAAGTCTACTTTGTCAGACCTTGGTTAGAAGTTCCTTATATGATAAATTGATAATATGTTTACGCTATTATAGTCCGGGCGAGTATCCAGTATCCAGCAGGACTATAGAGAGTGTAGGAAACTATTTACTAAAGTGTGGGGTACTTTTTTCAAAGATGGTTTGGAATAAGAGGATGTCTTTATTGTACGCACCTCTGGAACAATCACTATCTACATGAATTAGACAACATAGATGGTAATAAGTATTGGCAAAAAATAATATTCTATATGTTGCACAGGTATTGAGACATGGAGTGATACTCCCATTCTTGAAACTGGCACAAAGGGAACATATTGTTAATTTATCTTGGTTAAGGTATTTTCAGTTACGTTCGGCACTTTCTAGCGTAAAGAGAAAGTTTATGTTTAAGGTAGATACTTCCACACCCTTGAATGATTTTGTCACGGCCTATGGTGTGTTTTGTGACACTTTCCTCCACTTGCGGTTGCCCCGTGGCAACGTGTGGTGTTGTGTGCATGTGGTGGCAGTGTCTCTGACTTTTGGCTGTTTCCCAGGACATGGCTGCCTCGCATGCCGTTGCCGGTGGTAACAGGTGGAGTGTGATGTTTGTGTGTACACTTCCACTTTAAGTGGCTTTCTTCCCTTGCCTGGTGTTGGAAGGGTTAATTCCCTTCCTAGTGAGTGAACACTGGGTGTGTCTGTGTGTGGGTGTGGCTATTTAGGCTATTTAGCTCCTGCTGGATGCCAGTAGCTGAGGGGTACTTCAGCCATGGTGTTTGCTGGAGTCATCCTCCTGGTCTCATATACCATCTGCCCAGTGTGGGCCACACTTGTGGTCATAAGTAATGTTTAGACATAGATGTTCTTATCTTATTATATGTCTAGTGGTGTATCTATGTTTATGCAGCTTATGGTTTCTGGGTTCCTGTGTGCTTTGTGTGTGTGCTGTGTCCTTTTGTGTTTAGTGTGGACATTAGCACCTGTGCACGGGTTCCAGTTTGTGTGTCTGTGGCAGGTAGGTGTTGTACTAGTTTCACTACCTGCCATTGCCATCTGCTGTATATGTTCCCCATTCCTTGCAGCTTGGCCAGTGAGACTCCTGTCATCCGTGCCTAGGAGGAACAGGTCGTCTTACCCTGCTCCTAGTTCCAGGGCTATCCTGAGGACTAGTAGGGACCCTAGGTTCCGGAGTATGAGCTCTCCTACCATCAGGGTTGGCTCATACAGCTAGGAGTCAGGGTCAGATTTAGGGATGCATTAGGAGGTGACCTGCTCCCTGTTTCCTGTCCTGGCCCAGCAGCTACTCTTTATTATTGACACCGCACGGCTGAGGGTTTCCCCCACCCTCAGCCTCGACAGATTTGATGGGAAATTTGGGTCAGAAGGTCAAGATCTCCCAACAGTAAATATTGTTATTGGAAGCACTATTTAATAATATATTCTCCCCTGGACAAAAGCTTATGGAGTGGACTGTTCAATGAGTCAAGTAGGTGGAATAATATATTAGTTAATTTAAGATTGGTGTCTCATAATTTCAATCACATGGTGGTTTTCAATTCAATATTTTACATACAGTGGATATAAAAAGTCTACACACCCCTGTTAAAATGTCAGGTTTCTGTGATGTAAAAAAATAAGATAAAGATAAATAGATTCAGAACTTTTTCCACCTTTAATGTGACCTATAAACTTTACCACACAATTGAAAAACAAACTGAAATCTTATAGGTGGAGGGAAGTAAAGAAAAAAAAAACTAAAATAATGTGGTTGCCTAAGTGTGCACACCCTATTGTATAACTGGGGATGTACAGTACAGACCAAAAGTTTGGACACACCTTCTCATTCAAAGAGTTTTCTTTATTTTCATGACTATGAAAATTGTAGATTCACACTGAAGGCATCAAATCTATGAATCAACACATGTGGAATTATATACATAACAGACAAGTGTGAAACAACTGAAAATATGTCATATTCTAGGTTCTTCAAAGTAGCCACCTTTTGCTTTGATTACTGCTTTGCACACTCTTGGCATTCTCTTGATGAGCTTCAAGAGGTAGTCCCCTGAAATGGTTTTCACTTCACAGGTGTGCCCTGTAAGGTTTAATAAGTGGGATTTCTTGCCTTATAAATGGGGTTGGGACCATCAGTTGCATTGAGGAGAAGTCAGGTGGATACACAGCTGATAGTCCTACTGAATAGACTGTTAGAATTTGTATTATGGCAAGAAAAAAGCAGCTAAGTAAAGTAAAACGAGTGGCCATCATTACTTTAAGAAATGAAGGTCAGTCAGTCAGCCGAAAAATTGGGAAAACTTTGAAAGTAAGGGCTATTTGACCATGAAGGAGAGTGATGGGGTGCTGCGCCAGATGACCTGGCCTCCACACTCACTGGACCTGAACCCAATCGAGATCGCAGAGTGAAGGCAAAAGGGCCAACAAGTGCTAAGCATCTCTGGGAACTCCTTCAAGACTGTTGGAAGACCATTTCAGGGGACTACCTCTTGAAGCTCATCAGGAGAATGCCAAGAGTGTGCAAAGCAGTAATCAAAGCAAAAGGTGGCTACCGTATATGCCGGCGTATAAGACGACCCCCAACTTTTACACTGAAAATATAGAGTTTGGGATATACTCGCCGTATAAGACTACCCCTTTTTCAACACACAGCAGTACATTACTGCATCCCACCACCATCCCTGGGTACCTCTGCCATCCCTGAATCCCACCACCATCCCTGGGTACCACTGCCATCCCTGCATCCCACCACCATCCCTGCATCCCACCACCATCCCTAGATACCACTGCCATCCCTGCATCCCACCACCATCCCTAGGTACCACCGCCATCCCATGGTATCACCACCATCCCTGCATCCCACCACCTTCCTTGTCCTCCCTCCCTGCCTCCCAGACCCTAAACATGTACCACCTATACCCTGAACATGTTTTTGTTATGTTATTCTTCATATTCACATTCACATATGCACATCTGCGCCGCACTTAGATACGCCGCATGAAATCTCGCACATGCGTAGGAGCGAGATGCGAGCGGCCGGGAGGATAGCGGTACAAGGAGCATACAAGGTACAGAGCAGGGGGAGGCATACAAGGTACAGAGCAGGGGGCGGTATACAAGGTACAGCGCGGGGGGGAATATGCCGTGGGTTACATCGCAGCTCTCAGCTGCTGGGGATACAAGGCAATAGCCCGGACTCTCTCTGTTGATAATTCGGGCGTCCCGGCACTGCAGCGCCCGCCATACCCAGCGTATAAGACGACCCCCGACTTTTGAGAAGATTTTCATGTGTTAAAAAGTAGTCTTATACGCAGGAATATACAGTACTTTGAAGAACCTAGAATATGACATATTTTCAGTTGTTTCACACTTGTTTGTTATGTATATAATTCCACATGTGTTGATTCAAAGTTTTGATGCCTTCATAGTCATGAAAATAAAGAAAACTCTTTGAATGAGAAGGTGTGTCCAAACTTTTGGTCTGTACTGTACCTGTGTTCAGAATTAAGCAATCACATTCAAAATCATGTTAAAGATGAGTCAGCATAAGCCTGCCATCATTTAAAGTGCCTCTGATTAACCCCAAATAAAGTTCAGCTGCTCTAGTTGATATTTCTTGAAATTTTCTTAGTCGCATCTCACAGCAAAAGCCATGGTCCACAAAAGCTTCCAAAGCATCAGAGGGATCTCATTGTTAAAAGGTATCAGTCAGGAGAAGGGTACAAAAGAATTTCCAAGGCATTAGATATACCATGGAACACAGTGAAGACAGTCATCATCAAGTGGAGAAAATATGGCACAACAGTGACATTACCAAGAACTGGACGTCCCTCCAAAATTTATGAAGAGATGAGAAGAAAACTGGTCTGGGAGGCTACCAAGAGGCCTACAGCAACATTAAAGGAGCTGCAGGAATATGTGGCAAGTACTGGCTGTGTGGTACATGTGACAGCAATCTCCCGTATTCTTCATATGCCTGGGCTATGGGGTAGAGTGGCAAGACGAAAGCCTTTTCTTACGAAGAAAAACATCCAAGCCAGGCTACATTTTGCAAAAACACATCTGTAGTCTCCCAAAAGCATGTGGGAAAAGGTGTTATGGTCTGATGAAACCAAGGTTGAACTTTTTGCCCATAATTCCAAAAGATATGTTTGGCGCAAAAACAACACTGCACATCAGCAAAAGAACACCATACCCACAGTGAAGCATGGTGGTGGCAGCATCATGCTTTGGGGCTGTTTTTCTTCAGCTGGAACTGGGGCCTTAGTTAAGCTAGAGGGAATTATGAACAGTTCCAAATACCAGTCAATATTAGCACAAAACCTTCAGGCTTCTGCTAGAAAGCGGAACATGAAAAGGAACTTCATCTTTCAGCATGACAACGACCCAAAGCATACTTACAAATCAACAAAGGAATGGCTTCACCAGAAGAAGATCAAAGTTTTGGAATGGCCCAGCCAGAGCCCAGACCTGAATCCGATTGAAAATCTGTGGGGTGATCTGAAGAGGGCTGTGCACAGGAGATGCCCTCGCAATCTGACAGATTTGGAGTGTTTTTGCAAAGAACAGTGGGCAAATCTTGCCAAGTCAAAATGTGCCATGCTGATAGACTCATACCCCAAAAGACTGAGTGCTGTAATAAAATCAAAAAGTGCTTCAACAAAGTATTAGTTTATGGGTGTGCACACTTATGCAACCGTATTATTTTATTTTGATATTTTTTCTTCCCTCTACCTAAAAGATTTCAGTTTGTTTTTCAATTGAGTTGCACAGTTTATAGGTCACATTAAAGGTGGAAAAAGATCTGCAATGATTTATCTTTGTCTCATTTTTTGACATCACAGAAACCTGACATTTTAACAGGGGTGTGTAGACTTTTTATATCCACTGTAGAATATACATCACACCAGTATGGCTTAATAAATGTGGTTTGAGAAACACTTCTAATTGTCCACGGTGTGATTCACTTGGAGCTGATTACACATGTTCTGGTCCTGTAGAGAATTAATAGAATATTTGAGGGCAATTAATAACTGTAATACCCAAAAACTGAAAGTAGTGATTCAGTTTACGCAACAATGCTGGATACTTGCCGATCTTTCCCAGGTTAATTGTTATAAGTATAAAAAGATCTTGTTAATTAAAATAATGTCTTGATTACAAGGGTCTGGTTTTCACGAAATATGCCTAGTGTATATAGATGGCCTTGCGGTTCGTCCGGCGGTCGTTTCGCGGCAAACTTTGCTTGTTCGACAAACAGGCAAACATATGACATAGCCATCAGGTGGTACAGGACAGCCAATTGAGACATTTAAGCACATGGACATACCTCCTACCTTATAAATAAACCCGATTTGGCTGCCATTTTACATTCAGTTTTTTTGCCAGTGTAGGGAGAGTTTGTTGTGTGGACCAGAGACAGACTGTTAGGGACACCAAACGCTAGCTAATAGGGCCACAAAAGTCCTTTAAAGGACTGGTATAGGTGTGCTATCAATAGGTGTGACTTACTGAGGGGTGTAATAAACTTATAATATACTTTCTAACATAGAAAGTATATAATAGGGCATTTGTATTGTGCAGCAGATGTATGTGGTTTTGCTGCTCTACTGCAGCTACACAGAGTGCCAAACACTAATGGAACAAATCATTTCTACTGGTGTATATACCAGTTGCCCCCCAAAAAAACAGCTTGAAGCACGGGTGTTATATACCAATAATATACTTTCTATATAGTGCATTTGGGTAGTGCAGCATTTGTTTGCGGTTTTGCTGCGTTACCTCAGCTACACAGAGTGACAAACGCTATTGGAACAAATTATTTCTACTGGTGTGATATACCAGTTGCCCCCCAAAAAAATTGATTAAAGCAGGGGTGTTATATACCAATAATATACTTTCTTTATAGCGAATTTGGGTAGTTCAGCATTTGTTTGCGCTTTTGCTGCGTTACCTCAGCTACACAGAGTGACAAACGCTATTGGAACAAATAATTTTTTCTGGTGCGATATACCAGTTGCCCGACCAAAAAAGTGATTGAGGCAGGGGTGTGATATACCTTTTTCCACAACTACTGCTCTTCTATAGGGACTTTTGTCACAGGGTCATTTTGAAAATGACAGGCAGAGGAAAAGGCAGGCAATTCCGCAGGGAAGGTAGGGGTCGGGCAGGTGCACCAGGCCAGAGCCTAACTGGGAAGTTGCAGAAGGTGCATGCGATTACGTCAAAGGACGCACCAGACTTGATTGAGTGGCTCACTCAGACTTGATTGAGTGGCTCACTCAGCCTTCCACTTCTGCACCCTCCTCATCCTCTGTATCTGCACCCTCTTCACTCTCTGCTGTGTGCACCCCCAAAGACATCACCACCATCACCATATCCCCTCCGCTTGAGTCAGAGGAATTATTTTCCCATCCATTACAAGACCTTACCAATGAGCAGCCATTCTTGGCATCGGATCAGGAAGAGGAGGTATCAACGGCTGCCACCCAGCGGTCTGTACCTGGATTAGCCCAAGGAGGATGGTCCCCGCTGTTACTGCCTACTCCGGGATCTCTAATGTCAGTTGTGATGAAGGTGACAATGATGACCACACTGGTCCTGCACTCCTTTCAGCTTTGCGGTCACAGGCCGATCAGTGGCTAAGCCCCTCAATTTGACAGTTGGTAAAATGGTGTGTGACAATGGTGCCAATCTGCTTAGTGCCCTGAAACAGGGCAAAATGACACACGTGCTTAGTCGTGCAGCGATTCGTTGCCAAATACCCCGGGGTCCAGGACGTCTTGTGGCAGGCCTGGAAAATCTCTGCCCATTTTAGAAGATCTTACACAGCCATGGCTCGCCTTGCTGACGTTCAGCGGCGACTTCACCTGCCCGTCAGATGTCTGATTTGTGACTGCCCGACGCAATAAAACTCCACCGTGTATATGCATGATAGGCTGCTCCATCAGAAACGTGCACTTAACAACTACCTGTACGAACTCTGCGACTGGACAGGTTCTGGGGAGTTAGATTTTTTTCCCTGCGACAGTGGCTGCTCATGCACCACACATGCAGACTTCTGCGGCCATTTGATGAGGTCACCAAACTGGTCAGTCGCAGCCAGGGCGCCATCAGTGACATCGTACCTTACTCCTTCTTTCTGGAGCGTGCATTGTGTCGTGTCATTGATCAAGCTGTCGAGGAGCAGAAGCAGGAAGATAAGGAAGTCGCAATGAATTCCCAGGGGGGGCTGCTCCATCTGAGACAAGTCAACAGGAGTCTGAAGAGGAGTCAGAGGAGGATGGTGCCGGGTCGGAGGAGGAACAATAAGAGCATGCTTTAAACTTTTCTGGAATACCTGGTGTTGTCCGTGGCTTCGGGGAGGAGACCAAGGACGACATTATCCTGGAAGATGAGCAGGAGCCACTCCACCGCTTCCAGTTTAGTGCAAATGGTGTTTGAAGTGGGACCCCATATAAAAGGCATAAAAGGCAAGGACCAATACTGGGTGGCAACTTACTTAGACCCCCGGTAGAAAAACTAAATGGCCAACATGTTACCAGCATCACAGAGGGCTGTCAGAATGCATCACTTCCAGGCCTTGTTTCGAGAAATGCTGCATTCTGCCTTTCCGTGTGCTGGCAGAGGAATTTCCGCTCACAGATAAACAGTTGCGGGTACCAATTGTCACGGAACCATGAACCAGACGTACAACAAGAGATAAGTGAAAATAAGAAGGCTTTATTGAAAATAAAGCTGTAAAGCAAAAGTCCAAACGGATGGTGAAACCGAGCAGAGTCTTTGCGAAGCCAGAGGTCAGGAACCAGAAGGGTAGTCAGACGAAGCCAGGATCAGGAACCAGCAGGGTAGTCAGACGAAGCCAGGATCAGGAACCAGCAGGGTAGTCAGACGAAGCCAGGATCAGGAACCAGCAGGGTAGTCAGACGAAGCCAGGATCAGGAACCAGAAACAGCAGCAGTCTTAGAAGCATGTGAACACAAGAGGACCAAGCAAGGAACTGAAGCCACAGACCTCCTATATATATGAGCTAGGCATCCAGCTCCTCCCAGGGGAAGGAGGAGCCGCAGGGTGGAAGGCTACAAGAAACCCAGGACCCAAGATGGCCGCCAGCACATGTCAAACGAAGGAGAGCAGCAAGCAGGTAAGACCATGACAGTACCTCCCCCTCAAGGGCCCCTCCTCCGCGGAGCACAAAACGGTTTCTGAGGGAAGCGTGCGTGGAAGGCTCGGAGCAAGGCAGGAGCATGGACATCTGCGGAGGGAACCCAGGAACGCTCCTCTGGACCATAACCACGCCAATGGACCAAAAACTGCAACCGACCGCGGACCAGGCGTGAGTCCAGGATATTGCTCACCTCATATTCCTCACGATTGCCTACTTGGACCGGACGAGGCCGAGGAACCGAGGAAGTGAAACGATTACACACCAGTGGCTTCAACAGGGAGACATGAAACACGTTGGAGATCCGCATGCCAGGAGGAAGCGCAAGGGCATAGGCTACCGGGTTTACCCTGCGAAGCACTCGGAAGGGACCAACAAAGCGAGGCGCCAGCTTGGGAGTGGGCACTCGAAGGTTGAGGTTGCGGGTGGACAACCATACACGGTCTCCGACCTGGTAGGAAGGAGCAGGCGCTCGTCTGCGATCAGCCTGGAATCTCTGGCGCTGCGCAGAGACCTCAAGGGACTTCTGGATCTGTACCCAAGAAGCACGTAGGACGGAAAGGTGATCCTCCACAGCCGGAATATCCTGGGGAGAGAATACCTCCGGTAACACGGCAGGTTGGAACCCATAATTGGCCATGAAGGGAGACGTCCCAGAGGAAGAGTTCACCGCCGTGTTCCTGGCAAACTCAGCCCAAGGCAGGAGGTCAACCCAATTGTCTTGGTGATCGGAGACATAGCAACGAAGGAATTGCTCCAAGGCCTGATTGGATCGTTCTGCGGCCCCATTGGACTGAGGGTGGTAGGCCGAGGAGAAGGAGAGATGAATCCCCAACTGGGAGCAAAAGGCGCGCCAGAACCTGGACACAAACTGACTCCCCCGATCCGACACAATCTCCTTAGGCAAACCGTGCAACCGGAAGACCTCCCTGGCAAAAATCGTGGCCAACTCTTGTGCAGAGGGTAACTTCTTGAGAGGAACACAGTGGCACATTTTGGAAAACCGATCCACAATCATGAGAATGACCGTATGGCCTCGGGATGCAGGGAGGTCCACAATGAAATCCATCCCCAGGTGTGACCATGGGCGCTCCCCGGTGGCTATGGGTTGCAGAAGGCCCAACGGAAGGTGCCGAGGGGACTTACTCTGGGCACAAACGGAGCATGCCGCTACATATGCGGCGATGTCGGAACGTAGGGAAGGCCACCAGAACAGACGTGAAACAGCCCAGGACAGCTGATTCTTTCCAGGATGCCCCGCGGTCTTGGAGTTATGGTAGGTTCGCAACAACCGAGTGCGCAACTCCTCAGGCACAAAACATCTGCCGTTGGGTCTCCCAGAGGGAGCACCAGATTGAGCCGCCAAAATCTGCTCACCCAGGGGAGAGGTCAGGCTGGTGCGAATGGCGGCCAGGATCTGATTTGGAGGTATGACCGAAGTCGGAATCGACTCCTCCCTGGACAGCTCGGAGTACTGCCGTGATAAGGCATCCGCCCTGATGTTCTTGGAACCGGGTAGGTAGGAGACCACGTAATTAAAACGTGACAAGAACAGAGCCCATCTGGCCTGACGTGGTGTCAATCTCTTGGCCTCAGAAAGGTAGGTCAGATTCTTGTGGTCCGTCAGGATGAGAACCGGAACCACCGAACCCTCGAGCAAGTGCCTCCATTCTTTAAGGGCCTGCACGATGGCCAATAACTCCCTATCACCAATCTGATAGTTGCACTCCGCGGAAGACAGTTTCCGGGAGTAAAACCCACAAGGAAGCAGAGGACCCTCTGGTGTTCTACGCTGAGACAGAAGGGCGCCTACTCCCGTCTCAGACGCGTCCACCTCGAGGACAAAGGGCAACCCAGGGTTGGGATGCGACAGAATCGGAGCCGACACAAAGGCGGACTTTAGGGCCTCAAAAGCTCGGATGGCCTCGAGCGGCCAGACCTGGGAATTACTGCCCTTCCTGGTCAGATCCGTGAGAGGCTTGGCCAGCATGGAAAAGTCCCTGATGAACTTCCGATAATAATTGGCGAAGCCCAAAAAGCGCTGCAGGGAACGAAGACCACTGGGCTGGGGCCACTGTAAGACAGCCGAAACCTTCTCAGGATCCATGGAGAACCCCTCAGCGGAAATGATGTAACCTAAGAAGGTTACCTGGGATCGGTGAAATTCGCATTTCTCAAGCTTACCGAACAGCTTGTTCTCTCGTAACCGTTGCAACACTCGTCTGACATCCAGAATGTGGGCCTCCATGGATTCAGAATATACCAAGATGTCATCCAAATAGACTACCACACACTGCTGCAACAGGTCACGGAAAACATCGTTGATGAATTCCTGAAAGACTGCGGGCGCATTGCACAACCCAAAGGGCATAACCAAGGATTCGTAATGACCGGTCCTGGTGTTAAACGCGGTCTTCCACTCATCGCCCGCCTTGATCCTTACCAGGTTATATGCCGCCCTCAGGTCGAGTTTGGTAAAGACCGTGGCCCCTTTAAGGCGATCGAACAGCTCGGAAATCAAGGGTATCGGGTAAGCATTCTTGATCGTGATGCGATTGAGACCCCTGTAATCGATGCAAGGCCTCAACTCACCGCCCTTCTTTTTCACAAAGAAAAATCCAGCCCCTGCCGGGGACGAAGATTTGCGAATGTGTCCGCGTGAAAGCGCCTCCCTCACGTACTCCTCCATGGCCTCATTCTCCGCTACCGACAGTGGATAGACTTTGCCACGAGGAGGAACGGCACCAGATTGTAACTCTATGGCACAATCGTATGGGCGGTGCGGAGGTAGGGCAACCGCGCGCACCTTATCGAATACATCCCGGTACTCCTCGTATTCAGGAGGCAACAGAGAGTCCGAGGAAGTACACAGCAACTTGACAGACCCATGGATGCAACTAGCCCCACACTGCGGTGACCACGAGAGGATCTCGACCGATCTCCAATCGAAAGTCGGATTATGCTTCTGGAGCCAGGGGTACCCCAAGACCACCGAGTAGTGTGGAGACGAAATAACCTGGAGGCAGACCGACTCTCTGTGAACGGCACCAATGGCTATCCCCACTGGAAGGGTCTCATGAGTCACGTGTGGCGGCAGAAGGGGTCTGCCGTCTATCGCCTCAAGAGCCAGTGGGGAACCTCGAGCCTGCAGAGGAATGGAATTGGCGGCAGCGAACACACTATCAATGAACAAACCACCAGCACCAGAGTCCACCAACGCCTGGGTCGTCACCGAGCCCCCGACCCAGGAGAGGACAACAGTGATCAGTGGTTTGTCAACACGGGAAACCGGGGACGAGGAGACTCCACCCAAGATCTGCCCCCGACAGGATCTCAGGGTACGAGCGTTTCCCGGACGGTTCGGACATGCCAACCGAAAATGCCCACCGAGACCACAGTACATGCATCGGCCCTCGCGTCTCCGGAGTGCCCTCTCCCCCTCGGACAGGCGAGCAAACCCCAGCTGCATGGGTTCACCCCCAGACAAGTCATCCCCAGGAGGCGTGGGAGGAGAGGGAGGCACGGGTGGGACAGCAAACGTAGGCACCAATCTGTTAGAAGACCTCCGCAGGTTCTCCTTAAAGGAAGGTCGCTCCCTGAGTCTGGTGTCAATCAAAATCAGGAAAGAAATAAGAGACTCGAGCTCAACTGGTAGGTCCTTAGCTGCAACCTCATCCTTCAAGGCATCCGAGAGACCATGAGAGAAAGCAGCGACCAGAGCCTCATTATTCCAGCCCACCTCTGCTGCCAGGGTACGAAACTCAATGGCGTATTCAGCTACGGATCGTGAACCCTGTCTGATGGACATAAGGAGCTTCGCAGCAGAGGCAGCACGAGCCGGCACATCGAATACCTTCCGAAGAGAAGCAACAAAACCGGAAAACTCGGCAACCACCGGATTGTTGTTCTCCCATAAAGGGCTGGCCCAGGCCAAGGCCTTGTCCGAGAGCAGCGAGATCAAGAAGCCCACCTTTGATCTCTCAGTAGGAAAGGCATGTGGCAGCAACTCGAAATAAATGCCCACCTGGTTAAGGAAACCTCGGCACTGAGTTGGCTCTCCCCCAAAGCGCTGTGGAAGAGGGGCAGAACCGGTCATACCCCGAAACACCGCAGGCGCAACAACAGGTGTCGGGGTAGACTCTGGCGCAACAACCGGAGCGGCAGTAGGAGCGAGCCCAGGAGCGACAACCGACCCATCGGCAACGGGAGCGAAATGAGCCGTGCGTTCAAGCAGGGTTTGCAACGCCACAGCGAACCGACCCAACAGGTGATCCTGCTGATCAAGTCTGGCAACCAGCGTGGGTAGCGAGGATGGCCCTGTACCGTCAGAATTCATGGCTTGGTCCTAATGTCACGGAACCATGAACCAGACGTACAACAAGAGATAAGTGAAAATAAGAAGGCTTTATTGAAAATAAAGCTGTAAAGCAAAAGTCCAAACGGATGGTGAAACCGAGCAGAGTCTTTGCGAAGCCAGAGGTCAGGAACCAGAAGGGTAGTCAGACGAAGCCAGGATCAGGAACCAGCAGGGTAGTCAGACGAAGCCAGGATCAGGAACCAGCAGGGTAGTCAGACGAAGCCAGGATCAGGAACCAGCAGGGTAGTCAGACGAAGCCAGGATCAGGAACCAGAAACAGCAGCAGTCTTAGAAGCATGTGAACACAAGAGGACCAAGCAAGGAACTGAAGCCACAGACCTCCTATATATATGAGCTAGGCATCCAGCTCCTCCCAGGGGAAGGAGGAGCCGCAGGGTGGAAGGCTGCATTCTGCCTTTCCGTGTGCTGGCAGAGGAATTTCCGCTCACAGATAAACAGTTGCGGGTACCAATTGTCACGGAACCATGAACCAGACGTACAACAAGAGATAAGTGAAAATAAGAAGGCTTTATTGAAAATAAAGCTGTAAAGCAAAAGTCCAAACGGATGGTGAAACCGAGCAGAGTCTTTGCGAAGCCAGAGGTCAGGAACCAGCAGGGTAGTCAGACGAAGCCAGGATCAGGAACCAGCAGGGTAGTCAGACGAAGCCAGGATCAGGAACCAGCAGGGTAGTCAGACGAAGCCAGGATCAGGAACCAGCAGGGTAGTCAGACGAAGCCAGGATCAGGAACCAGAAACAGCAGCAGTCTTAGAAGCATGTGAACACAAGAGGACCAAGCAAGGAACTGAAGCCACAGACCTCCTATATATATGAGCTAGGCATCCAGCTCCTCCCAGGGGAAGGAGGAGCCGCAGGGTGGAAGGCTACAAGAAACCCAGGACCCAAGATGGCCGCCAGCACATGTCAAACGAAGGAGAGCAGCAAGCAGGTAAGACCATGACAGTACCTCCCCCTCAAGGGCCCCTCCTCCGCGGAGCACAAAACGGTTTCTGAGGGAAGCGTGCGTGGAAGGCTCGGAGCAAGGCAGGAGCATGGACATCTGCGGAGGGAACCCAGGAACGCTCCTCTGGACCATAACCACGCCAATGGACCAAAAACTGCAACCGACCGCGGACCAGGCGTGAGTCCAGGATATTGCTCACCTCATATTCCTCACGATTGCCTACTTGGACCGGACGAGGCCGAGGAACCGAGGAAGTGAAACGATTACACACCAGTGGCTTCAACAGGGAGACATGAAACACGTTGGAGATCCGCATGCCAGGAGGAAGCGCAAGGGCATAGGCTACCGGGTTTACCCTGCGAAGCACTCGGAAGGGACCAACAAAGCGAGGCGCCAGCTTGGGAGTGGGCACTCGAAGGTTGAGGTTGCGGGTGGACAACCATACACGGTCTCCGACCTGGTAGGAAGGAGCAGGCGCTCGTCTGCGATCAGCCTGGAATCTCTGGCGCTGCGCAGAGACCTCAAGGGACTTCTGGATCTGTACCCAAGAAGCACGTAGGACGGAAAGGTGATCCTCCACAGCCGGAATATCCTGGGGAGAGAATACCTCCGGTAACACGGCAGGTTGGAACCCATAATTGGCCATGAAGGGAGACGTCCCAGAGGAAGAGTTCACCGCCGTGTTCCTGGCAAACTCAGCCCAAGGCAGGAGGTCAACCCAATTGTCTTGGTGATCGGAGACATAGCAACGAAGGAATTGCTCCAAGGCCTGATTGGATCGTTCTGCGGCCCCATTGGACTGAGGGTGGTAGGCCGAGGAGAAGGAGAGATGAATCCCCAACTGGGAGCAAAAGGCGCGCCAGAACCTGGACACAAACTGACTCCCCCGATCCGACACAATCTCCTTAGGCAAACCGTGCAACCGGAAGACCTCCCTGGCAAAAATCGTGGCCAACTCTTGTGCAGAGGGTAACTTCTTGAGAGGAACACAGTGGCACATTTTGGAAAACCGATCCACAATCATGAGAATGACCGTATGGCCTCGGGATGCAGGGAGGTCCACAATGAAATCCATCCCCAGGTGTGACCATGGGCGCTCCCCGGTGGCTATGGGTTGCAGAAGGCCCAACGGAAGGTGCCGAGGGGACTTACTCTGGGCACAAACGGAGCATGCCGCTACATATGCGGCGATGTCGGAACGTAGGGAAGGCCACCAGAACAGACGTGAAACAGCCCAGGACAGCTGATTCTTTCCAGGATGCCCCGCGGTCTTGGAGTTATGGTAGGTTCGCAACAACCGAGTGCGCAACTCCTCAGGCACAAAACATCTGCCGTTGGGTCTCCCAGAGGGAGCACCAGATTGAGCCGCCAAAATCTGCTCACCCAGGGGAGAGGTCAGGCTGGTGCGAATGGCGGCCAGGATCTGATTTGGAGGTATGACCGAAGTCGGAATCGACTCCTCCCTGGACAGCTCGGAGTACTGCCGTGATAAGGCATCCGCCCTGATGTTCTTGGAACCGGGTAGGTAGGAGACCACGTAATTAAAACGTGACAAGAACAGAGCCCATCTGGCCTGACGTGGTGTCAATCTCTTGGCCTCAGAAAGGTAGGTCAGATTCTTGTGGTCCGTCAGGATGAGAACCGGAACCACCGAACCCTCGAGCAAGTGCCTCCATTCTTTAAGGGCCTGCACGATGGCCAATAACTCCCTGTCACCAATCTGATAGTTGCACTCCGCGGAAGACAGTTTCCGGGAGTAAAACCCACAAGGAAGCAGAGGACCCTCTGGTGTTCTACGCTGAGACAGAAGGGCGCCTACTCCCGTCTCAGACGCGTCCACCTCGAGGACAAAGGGCAACCCAGGGTTGGGATGCGACAGAATCGGAGCCGACACAAAGGCGGACTTTAGGGCCTCAAAAGCTCGGATGGCCTCGAGCGGCCAGACCTGGGAATTACTGCCCTTCCTGGTCAGATCCGTGAGAGGCTTGGCCAGCATGGAAAAGTCCCTGATGAACTTCCGATAATAATTGGCGAAGCCCAAAAAGCGCTGCAGGGAACGAAGACCACTGGGCTGGGGCCACTGTAAGACAGCCGAAACCTTCTCAGGATCCATGGAGAACCCCTCAGCGGAAATGATGTAACCTAAGAAGGTTACCTGGGATCGGTGAAATTCGCATTTCTCAAGCTTACCGAACAGCTTGTTCTCTCGTAACCGTTGCAACACTCGTCTGACATCCAGAATGTGGGCCTCCATGGATTCAGAATATACCAAGATGTCATCCAAATAGACTACCACACACTGCTGCAACAGGTCACGGAAAACATCGTTGATGAATTCCTGAAAGACTGCGGGCGCATTGCACAACCCAAAGGGCATAACCAAGGATTCGTAATGACCGGTCCTGGTGTTAAACGCGGTCTTCCACTCATCGCCCGCCTTGATCCTTACCAGGTTATATGCCGCCCTCAGGTCGAGTTTGGTAAAGACCGTGGCCCCTTTAAGGCGATCGAACAGCTCGGAAATCAAGGGTATCGGGTAAGCATTCTTGATCGTGATGCGATTGAGACCCCTGTAATCGATGCAAGGCCTCAACTCACCGCCCTTCTTTTTCACAAAGAAAAATCCAGCCCCTGCCGGGGACGAAGATTTGCGAATGTGTCCGCGTGAAAGCGCCTCCCTCACGTACTCCTCCATGGCCTCATTCTCCGCTACCGACAGTGGATAGACTTTGCCACGAGGAGGAACGGCACCAGATTGTAACTCTATGGCACAATCGTATGGGCGGTGCGGAGGTAGGGCAACCGCGCGCACCTTATCGAATACATCCCGGTACTCCTCGTATTCAGGAGGCAACAGAGAGTCCGAGGAAGTACACAGCAACTTGACAGACCCATGGATGCAACTAGCCCCACACTGCGGTGACCACGAGAGGATCTCGACCGATCTCCAATCGAAAGTCGGATTATGCTTCTGGAGCCAGGGGTACCCCAAGACCACCGAGTAGTGTGGAGACGAAATAACCTGGAGGCAGACCGACTCTCTGTGAACGGCACCAATGGCTATCCCCACTGGAAGGGTCTCATGAGTCACGTGTGGCGGCAGAAGGGGTCTGCCGTCTATCGCCTCAAGAGCCAGTGGGGAACCTCGAGCCTGCAGAGGAATGGAATTGGCGGCAGCGAACACACTATCAATGAACAAACCACCAGCACCAGAGTCCACCAACGCCTGGGTCGTCACCGAGCCCCCGACCCAGGAGAGGACAACAGTGATCAGTGGTTTGTCAACACGGGAAACCGGGGATGAGGAGACTCCACCCAAGATCTGCCCCCGACAGGATCTCAGGGTACGAGCGTTTCCCGGACGGTTCGGACATGCCAACCGAAAATGCCCACCGAGACCACAGTACATGCATCGGCCCTCGCGTCTCCGGAGTGCCCTCTCCCCCTCGGACAGGCGAGCAAACCCCAGCTGCATGGGTTCACCCCCAGACAAGTCATCCCCAGGAGGCGTGGGAGGAGAGGGAGGCACGGGTGGGACAGCAAACGTAGGCACCAATCTGTTAGAAGACCTCCGCAGGTTCTCCTTAAAGGAAGGTCTCTCCCTGAGTCTGGTGTCAATCAAAATCAGGAAAGAAATAAGAGACTCGAGCTCAACTGGTAGGTCCTTAGCTGCAACCTCATCCTTCAAGGCATCCGAGAGACCATGAGAGAAAGCAGCGACCAGAGCCTCATTATTCCAGCCCACCTCTGCTGCCAGGGTACGAAACTCAATGGCGTATTCAGCTACGGATCGTGAACCCTGTCTGATGGACATAAGGAGCTTCGCAGCAGAGGCAGCACGAGCCGGCACATCGAATACCTTCCGAAGAGAAGCAACAAAACCGGAAAACTCGGCAACCACCGGATTGTTGTTCTCCCATAAAGGGCTGGCCCAGGCCAAGGCCTTGTCCGAGAGCAGCGAGATCAAGAAGCCCACCTTTGATCTCTCAGTAGGAAAGGCATGTGGCAGCAACTCGAAATAAATGCCCACCTGGTTAAGGAAACCTCGGCACTGAGTTGGCTCTCCCCCAAAGCGCTGTGGAAGAGGGGCAGAACCGGTCATACCCCGAAACACCGCAGGCGCAACAACAGGTGTCGGGGTAGACTCTGGCGCAACAACCGGAGCGGCAGTAGGAGCGAGCCCAGGAGCGACAACCGACCCATCGGCAACGGGAGCGAAATGAGCCGTGCGTTCAAGCAGGGTTTGCAACGCCACAGCGAACCGACCCAACAGGTGATCCTGCTGATCAAGTCTGGCAACCAGCGTGGGTAGCGAGGATGGCCCTGTACCGTCAGAATTCATGGCTTGGTCCTAATGTCACGGAACCATGAACCAGACGTACAACAAGAGATAAGTGAAAATAAGAAGGCTTTATTGAAAATAAAGCTGTAAAGCAAAAGTCCAAACGGATGGTGAAACCGAGCAGAGTCTTTGCGAAGCCAGAGGTCAGGAACCAGAAGGGTAGTCAGACGAAGCCAGGATCAGGAACCAGCAGGGTAGTCAGACGAAGCCAGGATCAGGAACCAGCAGGGTAGTCAGACGAAGCCAGGATCAGGAACCAGCAGGGTAGTCAGACGAAGCCAGGATCAGGAACCAGAAACAGCAGCAGTCTTAGAAGCATGTGAACACAAGAGGACCAAGCAAGGAACTGAAGCCACAGACCTCCTATATATATGAGCTAGGCATCCAGCTCCTCCCAGGGGAAGGAGGAGCCGCAGGGTGGAAGGCTACAAGAAACCCAGGACCCAAGATGGCCGCCAGCACATGTCAAACGAAGGAGAGCAGCAAGCAGGTAAGACCATGACACCAATCCAACAGTGCATGCAATAAGAGGGCGGTTTGAAGATGTGTTGGTCACTTCAGATATGAGATCATTCTTGCAGCCAACCCATCGACAGCCACCCTCCAGATCCAGCCTCAGGGAACGCCTAAACTGACAGGTGTCCGACTACATCGGGTTAATGGCCGATGTAGACGCTCTGAGATGCGAGGAACCCCTGGACTACTGAGTGTGCAGGCTTGACCTGTGGCCAGAGCTGGCACAATTTGCCATGTAACTGTTGGCTTGCCCCTCGTCGAGTGTCCTGTCTGAAAGGACGTTTAGAGCAGCAGGGGGGATCGTGACCGATAAGCACACTCAACTAGCTCACGACAGTGTGGACTACCTCACATTTCTAAAAATAAATGAGGCATGGATCTCGGAGGAATTCAACACATGTGACGAGTCGACCACGTTTAATTGAATTTCCTTATGACAGTCCACAAATATCCACCTCCACCCAGAACAAATAATGGTCCATGTCTTAGGTAAATACAGCAACGGTATCAGGATACAATCAAGGCGCAAAAGACACCGGCCAGGACACTCGTATTTTTTTGTTCTATCAACTTGCCATAATCAATTGGAATATACTACCCTATGCTGTGCTTTCTTTATGCTTTCCTACTTACTGTATGCCTATACATATAAATTTAGGTAAATACAGCGGCATAAAAGGCATTTTCCGTCCGTTGAATGCCTAATGTTTTGGGCCTCGGAGGAATTCAACACCTATGACGACCACGTGTTTCAACTATTATCATAATTTTTTTTTTTAAGAGGGCGGATTTTGTTAGCCATGCTTTTAATCCAATTTAATATTTTTAGTTCTTTTTAACATATGTATTGACCTGTATTTGTACTGGGCTTCAGTAAAATTGTTATCCATTAACCGTCTAATAGACCTCCAGCCACATACTTACTTGTTCTTTTAGTTACGCTGAATGCATAATTTTTTGGGGCCTGTAGTCCACTGGCCTGCTGTAAAATTGATATCCAATGACCGTGTAATCTAACTGCAGCCACATACTTACTTGTTCTTTTATGTATGCTGAATGCATAATTTTTGGGGCCTGCAGTCCATCGGCCTGCTGTAAAATTGATATCCAATGACCGTGCAATTTAACTCAAGCCAAATACTTGTTCTTTTATGTACGCTGAATACATAATTTTTGGGGCCTGTAGTACACTGGCCTGCTGGAAAATTGATATCCAATGACCATGTGATCTACCTCCAGCTACATACTTACTTGTTCTTTTCTGTACGGTGAATTTAATAATTGTGGGGCCTCGGAGGAATTCAACACCAGTGGCGACCACGTGTTATCGAATTTCAACTATTATCATTAGGGTTTTTTTCAAGAGGGGGGATTTAGTTAGCCATATTTTGAATCCTTTTTTATATTTTTAGTTGTTTTAAACATATGTATTTGACCTGTATTTGTACTGGCCTGCAGTAAAATTGATATCCATTGACCGTGTAATATACCTCCGGCCATACAATCAGAATTTCTTTTCTGTCCGGTGAATGCCTAATGTTTAGGGCCTGTAGTCCAGTGGCCTACAATAAAATTGTTATCTATTGACCGCCTAATGTACCTCGAGCTACATAATCAGAATTTCTTTTATGTCAGGTGAATGCCTAATTTTTAAGGCCTGTACTCCATTGGCATAAAAAAAAAAATCTAGGCTCCAACAGGGCACATTTCCAAAAATTTCCCTTTAAGATGAATAAAAATGTCCCCTGATTAAGATACATATTTTTTTGTTGGAATATTTGTCATTGATCCCCTTCTAGTATGTCACTGTCCATGTTGTGGGACTATTTGTACACTTTTACTAAGTATTTGGTGGCTGCAAATATGAGCTGAAGGTTCTTCAGGTTTGCCTGCCATTAAAGTGAATGGGGCCCGCCGCGAACTTGCGGTTTGCGAACATTTGAACGCGTTCACACGATCACGTTAACGAACCGTCCCAGCCGATGTTCGGCCATCACTACTAGTGTATTTATATGGTTAAATTTGGTTAATAAGATCAAGAGATATGAAAATATTCTATATAAGCAAAGAAACATCAAGGAGAAATGGAACAGGATATGGTGGAATTGGAAGTCTTAGGTCTCCCTGCCCCCACCCCATCAGTATCCCGTCTTCGTCTTGTTGATGGAGGGAATTGGAGATGCATTACAATGGGGAGGAAGGGTAGGGGTTAGGGAGGAGGTAAGGTTTAAATGGGGGGAAAAGAAGAAAAATAATAATGTTAAAGATTATTTCTTGTACGGTAATTAAGAAAAAAAACTGATATCCAATCGAGAATGTATGTTGATTACAGAACAAAATGATAGTAATACATTGTATGCTATTGCTAATAATTCAGTTTGAAATTAATGGGGTTGTGAGATTAAACTTGTCTCCAGAACAGGCTCTCCAAAGTGAAGAAGGGTGCACCATGTGAGCGTGGCCACCCTCCACTCACCACTATGGAACTGGCTCAACTATTTCTGGCAGTCCTATAGAGGTGAATGGAGAGGTGACTATGAATGTACTAGACACTCTTCATTCACGGCTAAGGGACTTCTGAAATAGCTGTGCATGTTCACTCAGCTTATTTTATGACATTCCAGAGCAGTGAATGGAGAGCTGTGCATGAGTGGTGTGCTCTCCACTTCAGGGGCCTTGTTCTGGAGATTGGAGCAGGTCTTATAGGCGAGACTCACACCTATTGTTACGAGGTTGTCACAACGTATCGCTGACCCTGTTGTGCCTGGGGTCAAAAGGTCGCAGTGGATGGCTACGCGCTCTGTTTCTCAAGAGATGACTCCATGACCTAGCGGTGAGAATAGATTCTGGTCCAGGTTTTCCTGCTTTGGTTTGCGATCCTTTTTGTCCCATTTAGGAATCTGTAGCTTTTACTTTCAGCTGTTCTCTGTCAGCCACTCCAAGGTACTATATAGTTTCCCTTTCTGCTTTCCTTGTTGTCAGATATAGACCTTCTTTCCAGATCTTCTTTTCTTACCTCAGGTGGACAACTGTTGCTGTGGAGTTGTTGGAACTGGTGCTGTTGGATCTCTGGTTCTCTCCTGTTGTAATTGTCTCCCTTCAGCGATTGTTTATTGTGTTTGTATTGTTTGTCCTTTCTCTGTTGTTACCCTATGTGTCAGTGGTGAGGACTAGTGCTCCCACTGCCTATTCACTACCTATGGTTTATTTCAGGGTAAGCAAGAGATGAGGCACGTGATCGGCATACGGGTTAGCAGCCCGTCTAAGGACATCAGGGCAGCCAGGTGCCAGTGCCAGGTGAGCTAGTGGAAGGGTACTCCTCTTCCCTACCCTCTGCGCTGTTACCTGGCATATCAGAGGTGATACCTATCTAACTTTGATAGCATATCCTCGCAATATGCCGTCAAAGTCTGAGATATATCAACCCATTTAAGGTTCTCAATCACATGTAAATTTCATATACCGTAGATGTCATAGATGTACTTCCTTTTCATTTCAATTGCTTGAAATATTTAGTATGAAAAAATGTAAATCTACATTTTTCTTCAACTCATCTCAAAATATGTTTCACTGTGTGGAATTTTTTTATTTTATTTCACATAGTGTGCAGGAAGTTTTAGGGCTATATATATATAAAAGCCTTTGGTCTGACAAGAAAAACATGTTTGATGGCAAAAGGCAAATTAATACAGCCTTGTAGTCACAAGTACGTTTGGAAGTATAAGCCTCTCTAAAGCTAGCTATGCAAAAATGCAATTTAGTGCATTTGTTTGTTCTAGGCTGCAGCAAATTCTTTGCTGGTAATAACTAGGTCCTGAATAGTCACATATATTAAAGATTGATACAGAAATAAGAATGCAAGAAATGAGTCAATGCAAACAAAGGTTTACAAAGGTCAGAGTTATTATGAAAAGGAAATGAGATATATTGTACAAGAATCATTGAGCAGTAACAAATTTATACATGGGCTTTAGGGAGACAATGTATGCAACATAGAGCACGGACATGAAAATTAAATAACCAAAGTGGAATGTAACTCAACATGTAATTTTCATTCTACAGATAAGGAGGTGATAAAGGCTGATGCAAATCCAGTTATGTGAACTTTGCTTGTAGCTTTTAGAAATTAGATTTTCCTTTAAATTAGCATTTGCTGGTAAAGTTCCAACATGTTGTATTCGAGGGATTAATCATCTTTCCAAATGTCTCAGTACAAAGTCTTAGATTCAGCAAGTATTGATTTTGTGGTTTCTTTGATGTGTCCCTTCTGTTTGAAGAACAATTTTTGAACATGGCGTATCACAGAACACTGGAGCCAGCTCGACAAAATTCATGTAACGAAAATCAATTGCACTATAGTCTTCCTTTAAATGTGTTATTGATAATGCTTAGTGCTAAATTCATAGAATACACAATTAGGTGCCTCTTAAGGAAAAGTATTAGCAATATAATTCAACCATGGAAACCCTTCAGAAGAATTTTTTTTTTCTAAAGGGGTTGTTCAAAATTAAGAAAAAATGTGACACGGGCAGGGTCTGGTGTGAAATAAAAAAAATAATTAGTACTAACCTTTTGAACTGCCTGCCGTTTTAGTCCTCCAGGGAGACTGTGTTTACAGGGCTGCAGTGCAGGCTGATGTCACGTAAACAAAACACGATGTCTTCAGCCAATCACTGGCCTTCACAGTGTGTTCTTGTGACCAATGATTGACTTTTGTGGTCACGTATTTTCAGCATAATGTCAGAACTTCAACCATGTAAACAAAACTGCTTGTAGATTAGAAATGGCAGCGTGGTGACTGATTTAACAGGCAAGTAACTGCTTATTTTGATATTTTTGCCTCTGTTTAACTACAGTACATATTTCATGTCAAACTAGTTCATGTACATATGTAGAGTAATACAGGTCAGTAGTGATGGACGAACATCGGCTGGGATGTTTCGCGAACGTGAACGCGCGTGGGCCCCATTGACTTTAATGGCAGGCGAACCTGAAAAACCTTCAGGTGATATTTGCAGGCACCAAATACTTACTAGAAGTGCACAAATAGCCCCATAACATGGACAGTGACATATCAGAGGGGAATCATTGGCAAAAATTCCCACAAAAAATATGTATATATGTATTTTAATCAGGAGCCATTTTTATGCATCTTAAAGTGAAACTCTCAAAAATGTGCCCTGCTGGGGCCTAGAAATTTTTTATTTTAGGCCAAGGGAGTACAGGACCCAAAAATTTGGCATTCACCTGACAGAAAAGAACTTGTGATTATGTGGCTGGAGGTACATTAGGCGGTCACTGGATAAAACATTTTCTGTAGGCAAGTACAGGCTTCAAAAATTAGGCATTAACCTGACAGAAAAGAACTTGTGATTATGTGGCTGGAGGTACTTTAGACGGTGTGGGGTTTCGCTCTGGTAGACAGGATTTGTGGACGCAGTGTAGAGGCAACAACAAGTTGTTTCAATCAAAATGTTCAGTGTTTTAATTACACTTTAGGCAAGTGACAAAGCAAGCATTGATAATCAAACAAAAAGTCACCTTGCTGTGCTGGTGTTAATTCACACCATGCGGCAATTCTGCCTCAAAGACTCCTTGACCATAGCAGCACCAACCTGTTTTCACGCCAAACAGGTAGCAATCCTTCATCCAGACACAAGGCTCCCAGATCCCAACACAGAGACCTCGCTTCTGAGCCCAGCTACCTATTTAAGGACAGTCAGGTGCTGCCAAAATCCGGACCTGGTGCACCTGCCCGACACCTACCACCCCTGCGGATCGGCCTGCCTCTTCCTCTGCCTGTCATCTTCAAAATGACCCTGTGCCTTAGTCCCTACAGAAGAGCAGTATTTGTGGAAGCAGGTATATTGCATGCCTCAATCAATATTTGGTGGAAGCAGGTATATCGAACCCCTTAATCAGTATTTTGTGGAAGCAGGTATATTGCAGGCCTCAGTCAATATTTGGTGGAAGCAGGTATATCAAACCCCTTAATCAGTATTTTGTGGAAGCAGGTATATCACACCCCTGAATTTTATTTTTTGCCACAACAGTTATCTCACACCACCCTGTTTTTTTGTGGCAACAGGTATATCGTAGCCCTCAATCAGTATTTTGCGGAAGAAGGTATATCACACCCCTCAATCTGTTTTTTGGCAGGGGAAACAGGTATATAACACCCGTTGCAATTTGTTGTTCCAATAGCATTTGTCCCTCTATATTGCTGCGGTATTGCATCAGAACCGCACACAACTGTTGCAAAATACAAATGCACTATAATATACTATCTATGTTGGAAAGCATATTATAAGTATATTACACCCCTCAGTATATCACACCTATCGATAGCACACCTATACCAGTCTTTAAAATGACTTTTGTGGCCCTATTAGTGTCCCTAACAGCCTGTCCATGCTCCTCAAAGCAACCTCTCCCTACACTGGCAAAACACAGAATGTAAAATGGCTGCTAGATCAGGTACTTTTATAGGCTGGGGGTGTGTCCATGTGCTGAAACATCTCGATTGGCTGTCCTGTCCCACCTGATGGATGTGTCATGGGTCAAAGTTCAGCACAACGCAAAAGAATTTGGCTCCGGCGGACATCGCCATATGTTTGCATGTTCGGCGAATTGCGAACGTACAAAGTTCGCCCCAAATGACCGCTGGGCGAACCACAACGCAATCTCTACAGGTCAGTATCAGCACAGCTGCAGGCAGTGACAGTACAAAAAATCCAAAATAGTAGGGGATTCCATATACAGATGTTCACTTCCTTACTTTTGCTCTTAGTAAAAAGTATTCTTGGATGTGAGCGTGTGAGATGACCTATTTCAGAAAAACACATGATTTCATGATACTCTGTCATAAGATGTCTATCTAATATAAGTTTATTTGTGGTCACCCAGTAGTTGTAATGTGAAATGCTCACTGGCAAAGGTTTTGCAATCATGGCATGATTTTGTATTGAATTTGTTTCATAAGAAATTGAACTCAACCAAATTCAAGAAAAGGGTGGATACATCTGTATGTCAACACAATAATGTAGGGCTCACAATGTAATGTCAACAATATATCCATACCCATTTTGTTCTTCCAACCACATAGTAATTACCATAAAGCAGTGTGAGGGACTGGAAATGGTCATATGTCCTGCATAAAGATTGTTCTCAATCCAGTTACAATATCCTTTGCCATGGCAACATGGAAGCAATCAAAAAACTTAATTATAATTATTTTTAAGGTAAAAGTCAGCAGAACAGTAAAATACATTAGTCCATGCTTCATTGGATATTATACTAAAGAGAATTTCCTGGAGTCCAATGTGTATGACCTATCAATATCACCCCCGCCGATCAGCTGGGGAAGACCAAGTGGCCTACTCACAGCTTACCAAGTACAGCAAGTACAGTGCCATACATTGCATAGCAGCTGTGCTTGGCATTGCAGCACATGTCCATTCACCTGAATGAAGCTGACCGGCCTAGGAAGAGAATGTGGTGTTTTACTGGAGCACCCCAGCCTCTTCAAACAACTGATGATGGAGGTGCCAGGAGTCAGACCCACACTGGCATGAGGAAAGGCCATTAATATTGAATGCATTTAAATCTTCTTTTCTACATGTTGTTTGCCTCCTTCAATATTGTAGAATAACAAATGAGTAAGATCAGTAAAAAAAATAAATAAATCAGATTAGTAATATAGCTAAATTGCTTGCAAGGTAAAAATCTGAAAACCATAGTGACCTTCACACATAAGGTAAATTGGTGCAATGACTTCTTCTTGAGAAAAGGCCACCAATATTGAATGCCTTTCAATCTTCTATTCTACATGTTGTTTTCCGCCTTCAATATTGTAGGATAACTGATGAGTAGTGTTGAGCGAACCCGAACGGTAAAGTTAAACTTTATGATTTTTGGTACCCGGACCGGAACCGAACTTTGCCGGAAAAGTTTGGGTTCAAGTTCGGTGTTCGGGCATTTAATAAAGCTTGTTGAAAGGCTGTAGGGCAGCCAATCAGCAAGCTTTTAAGCTGTGTGCCCTTAGAAGCCATCACAGTCATGACTACTAATGGGATGGCTGTGATTGGCCGGTGCATCATGTGACCCAGCCCCTACATAAGCTGGATCACGTGTAGCACCGCCCATCAGCTCTCAGTAGTGAAGGGACAGAAAGCAGGCAGCTGAAGTGAGGGACAGTGTTAGTGTGATTTTTTATGGATGCAATACACCATCTTTGCACCCCTGACACAGAAAGATAATCATAAATCTGGCTGATAATTCTGTGGGTGACCTACAGCGATTTTTTTTTTTTGTGGGTACAATGCCACATTGTACTTTGTGCCCCTGACACACAAATATAATAGTTAATCCGTCTGTTAGTTAGGTGCACGTCATATACCCATTTATTGCGTGAAGTACACCTGTACTGCATACGCGACAGGGAAATTTATATAGTTAATACATCTGTTAGTTAGGTGCACGCCATATACCCATTTATTGCGTGAAGTACACCTGCACTGCACACGTGACAGGGAAAATAATATAGTTAATCCGTCTGTTAGTTAGGTGCATGTCATATACCCATTTATTGCGTGAAGTACACCTGCACTGCAAACGTGACAGGGAAATTTATATAGTTAATCCGTCTGATAGTTAGGTGCACGTCATATACCCATTTATTGCGTGAAGTACACCTGCACTGCATACGTGTCAGGGAAAATAATATAGTTAATCCGTCTGTTAGTTAGGTGCACGTCATATACCCATTTATTGCGTGAAGTACACCTGCACTGCATACATGACAGGGAAAATAATATAGTTAATCCGTCTGATAGTGAGGTGCACGTCATATACCCCTTTATTGCGTGAAGTACACCTGCACTGCATACATGACAGGGAAAATAATATAGTTAATCCGTCTGTTAGTTAGGTGCACGTCATATACCCCTTTATTGCGTGAAGTACACCTGTACTGCAAACGCGACAGGGAAAATAATATAGTTAATCCGTCTGTTAATTCAGTGGGTGACTTTAAAGAATTAGGAGAGTATCAAATAAGGGACGTGGCCCTGGTCGTGGTGCTGCTGGAGTTAGTGGAGCTCCTGTTGCAGGGAGAGGACGTGGTCGATCTGTGCCAGCTACACGCCCAAATGAAATACCTTCCTCAGGTGCACGTGGCGATAGAATGCTCAGCTGGGGGGATACAGAGGACACAGACAATACACCTCCCACAGAGGACAGCTTGTCATTGCCTCTGGGCAGCCTGGCACACATGAGCGACTACATGCTGCAGTGCCTGCGCAATGACCACCGAGTTGCCCCCATTCTAACCAGTGCTGATTACTGGGTGGCCACGCTGCTGGATCCCCGCTACAAGGACAACGTGCCGTCCTTAATTCCATCACTGGAGCGTGATCGGAAGATGCGCGAGTACAGGCGCACGCTGGTAGACACGCTGCTGATGGCATTCCCTCCTGACACCGGGGGCTGAGTGGAAGCACAAGGAGAAGACAGAGGAGGAGGAAGAAGACTCCAACGCAGCTGGGGCACCACCAGCACCTCAGAAGGAAGGGTTAGCATGGCCGAAATGTGGAAAAGCTTTGTCAGCACACCACAACAACTAGCACCAACAGCTGATATGGAACGTCTTAGCAGGAGGCAGCATTTCACATGGTGGAACAGTATGTGTGCATACGCCTACATGTACTGACTGATGGGTCTGCCCCATTCAACTTCTGGGTCTCAAATTGGGCACATGGCCCTTTACGCCTTGGAGGTTCTGGCCTGCCCTGTGGCCAGTGTATTGTCCGAACGTGTGTTCAGCACGGCAGGGGGGTTATCACAGACAAGCGCAGTCACCTGTCCACAGCCAATGTGGACAAGCTCACATTCATTAAAATGAACCAGGCATGGATCCCACAGGACTTGTCCGTACCTTGCACAGAATAGATAAGTATATCGGCCGCACCCAGCCATGTTATACTCCAGTGCACTTTCTCTTTGTTTTCTTTTTTATATTTCCCAATGTTTTGGGGTCTTCCCAAATTGATTAAAAAAAAGTACAAAAATAGTGTTGGCTACCTCCTCCTCCTCAACCACCGCTTCCACCTACACCGCCACGTCTACCGCCTCCTCAACCTCCTACACCACTTTGACCTCTGCCTCCTAGTTCAAGATCATTATTTTTAACTTTTTTAAAATTTTTATTTAAATGTTATTTTAATTCATTTCCCTATCCACATTTGTTTGCAGGGCAATTGTCCTACTCTTAACCCTATTTTGCTTCCTTTTGCAGTCCTCTAGCCCTTTCCATGACTTTTTTAGAGCCTTTTTAGTGCCCCAAAGTTCGGGTCCCCATGGACTTGGGGTTCGAGTTCGGGGTCAAGTTCAGGTCAAGTTTGTGTCCTGAACCCGAACTTTGCGGCGAAGTTCGACTGAACCCGGCGAACCCGAACTTCCAGGTGTTCGCTCAACCCTACAGATGAGTAAGATCAGAAAAAATAAGGTCAGATTAGTAATGTAGCTAAAATGCTTACAAGGTTAAAAATCGCAAAACCTTCTAACAACCATAGTGACCTTCACACCTAGGGTAAAATGGTGCAATGACTTCTTATTGCACACTCAATCTCATTGCTTCATCAAACTAGGCTGTAGAAATGTATATAATGAATATATTTTATAATGTAGAAAGATTCTATACAGATTCTTCAGATCTGGTTGTTAAAATTACAGCCTGATCGGAGAACCGTGTTACCAACTGGAGGAGATCAGCGCTTCCATTCCATAGTTTTGCTCCTTAGGCTTTTTTAAAGTTGGGTGATATGTGTGTGTAGTGTATGGTGTATGTATGTGTATGTGTGTTGCATATATATAGTGTATGTATATGTAAACATGTGTCTCCTTTTGAGAAGGACATCAGACAGATCAATGTATAAACACATATGCCCAAACGCCTGATTGATAAAACATGTTTCTCCATGGACCTACATTATTGTCTACTTTTGTAACAGCAATTTACATGTGAGGAGCACAAATGTACAGGGTTGTGATACTAAAGCCCAGGTATTTGACATTCGCTGAGTAGCCATGATAAAAAGGCCTGCAAATTTCATGTTTTTCTAAGCAACATTATGGCACATTATTAACAACACATAATATACTTTTTAAAAACATAATCCCAATAAAATCATGTTGTATCCGTCTTCTACATGACAAAATGAACAGAGATGTTAAAGGGTTTCTGTCAGCAGTAAAATGTTTATTAACCTGGCTGACATTAGTGATGTTCTAATGTCAGCTGAACATAACTATTATTGTGCCATTCCACTGTGTGCCGCCGTTATTGAGAAAAAAATTACTTTTATAATATGCAAATGAGCCTCTAGGTGCAGGGGGGGGGGGGTGTTGCTCCTGCTCCTAGAGGCTCCATTGCCCCACCTCTGCCCATGCCCTGCTACACTTGATTGACAGGGCCAGGCAGCGTTGGTCTCCTCCTGCCGACCCTGTCTGCCGTGGAAATCTCGCGCCTGCGCCGTCCCGTTCGGTATTCGGCGTAGGCGCAGTGAGTGAAGCCAGCAGCCGGCGAGCATTCTTTAAGCAGAATGTTTAGGTGCCACAGACAATGGTTGCTGCTGTATATAGTATATATATTCTCATTGTCTCTTTAAGTATTAAGCCTGGAAAAATGTACAAAGCATAAAATTTATTTTTTAAGCCATGTCATCTCAAGTCAGAACGGAATTTTCCGTTCTGTATCTCCTGTCATCTGTTTAGAATGTCTGAAGGCCCTATCCATCCAGATAATAACATTCTGCAGGAGGATTGTGCTGCTAGTATATTGACACGATAATGATCTGCAAGCACACTGAATTCTTTCTAGTTGCAGATAAGAATACATAATTTAATGGATACCACTGCCACTTTATTAATATTCATTTTCCAGTATGAGCAAACATTGGTCATGCAAGTTCCAAACATCCCTGAGACACAAACCCAAGTTATAATCAAGCCATACATGATAGAAATGTTTTTTCGAGTATTCAAATAAATGGAAATAGAAATGATATTAAGACCTAGTAGCAATGTAGAAATACATAGATGAAAAAAAAAAACAGTTAAGTGGTGCTCTCTCAAATAACTACATTAATTTGTTCCATTGTTGTCACTATAACTTGAAAATATAAACATTTGAGACGGTAACTCTATCGAATACTGTTTGTTCTAAAGCCTCCAAAATGTCAAAAAACATGAAGAATTAATGTAAAGTAAGCATAAAACTATTATAGATAAAGCAAGTCCTTAGGAAGTACGGTGAGAAACAGCTGCTGGTTGCTGATAAATGACTTTCTATGTTAAAAAGAGAAGCTTGTTTTGGGATCTGTTCAGTGGACACAGTGTACAGCAATAATAACATTGTCAAATCTTCAGCTGTTATCCAAAGCAGCAACTAGTCCTAGCAAAGTACATAGCAATGTAGTACATGTAGCACAGAGAGCAGTACGGTCTGTGCATGCAGTACAAAGAGCAGTACAGTACATGTAGAGGTGATAAGCAGTACAGTACATTTAGTACAGTTAGAGAGCAGTATAGCAGTGTGCATGTAGTACAAGTAGAGAGCGGTACACTACATGTACAGGTAGTGAACAGTATAGTACATGTAGTACAGGTAGAGAGCAGTACAGTATATGTAGAGCTAGTGAGCAGTACAGTACATGTAGTTCAAGTAGAACGCAATGCCGTACTGTGTATGCAGTATAAGTAGTGGGCAGTACAGTATATGTAGTACAGGTAGAGAATAGTACAATATTGTACATGTAGTACAAGTAGAGAGCAGCACAATACATTTTGTACTGTAAGAGAACAGTATAGTATTATATGTGCAGTGCAGGTAGAGAGCAGTGCAATACATGTTTAGGTAGTAAGCAGTACAGTACATGTAGTACAGGTAGAGAACAATGCAATATTGTATATGCATTACAAGTAGAGAACAGTACAGTACATGTAAAGGTAGTGAGCAGTACAGTACATGTAGTACAAATAGAGAGCAGTACAGTACCTGTATAGGCAGTGAGCAGTACAGTACATGGAGTCTAGTTAGAGAGCAGTACAGTACATGTAGTACAGATAGAGAACAGTACAGTACCTGTATAGGCAGTGAGCAGTACAGTACATGTAGCATAGGTAGAGAGCTGTACAGTACATGTAGTACAGATAGAGAACAGTACAGTACTTGTATAGGTAGTGAGCAGTACAGTACATGTAGCATAGGTAGAGAGCTGTACAGTACATGTAGAGGCAGTGAACAGTACATCACATGTAGCATAGTCAGAGAGCAGTACACAACATGTATTACAAGTAGAGAGCTGTACAGTACATGTAGTACAGATAGAGAGCAGTACAGTACCTGTATAGGTAGTAAGCAGTACAGTACCTGTATAGGTAGTGAGCAGTACAGTACATGTGGCATAGGTAGAAAGCTGTGCAGTACATGTAGAGGCAGTGAGCAGTACAGCACATGTAGCACAGTCAGAGAGCAGTACACAACATGTATTACAAGTAGAGAGCAGTACAGCACATGTAGCACAGTCAGAGAGCAGTTCACTACATGTATTACAAGTAGAGAGCTGTACAGTACCTGTATAGGTAGTGAGCAGTACAGTACATGTAGCATAGGTAGAGAGCTGTACAGTACACGTAGAGGCAGTGAACAGTACAGCCCATGTAGCATAGTCAGAGAGCAGTACACAACATGTATTACAAGTATAGAGCTGTACAGTACATGTAGTACAGATAGAGAGCAGTACAGTACCTGTATAGGTAGTGAGCAGTACAGTACATGTGGCATAGGTAGAAAACTGTGCAGTACATGTAGAGGCAGTGAGCAGTACAGCACATGTAGCACAGTCAGAGAGCAGTTCACTACATGTATTACAAGTAGAGAGCAGTACAGTACATGTAGTACAGATACAGAGCTGTACAGTACCTGTATAGGTAGTGAGCAGTACAGTACATGTAGTATAGGAAGAAAGCTGTACAGTACATGTAGAGGCAGTGAGCAGTACAGTACATGTAGCATAGTTAGAGAGTAGTACACTACATGAAGTACAGGTAGAGAGCAGTACAGTACCTGTATAGGTACACGTAGCATAGTTAAAGAGCAGTACAGTACATATAGTGCAGATAGTGAGCAATGCATTACATATAGCACAGGTAGAAAACAATACTGTTAAGGTAGTGAAGGCAGGACAGCACAGCACTGTTTATGTAGAACATGTAACAAACATCAGAGTACTTGCTAGTATAGGTAGCAAGCAGTCCAGTGAAGCTAGCAATTATCCAACACTCTCTGCAATATTCAATTTATTTTATTTTCAGAAGACACATACTAGAATTAAAAAAGTTCCTAATTTGGATCCTTACACTCGAGTTTAATCTTGTACTTCACTCTACTTCAAGTAGTGAGCAGTACAGTACATGTAGTATGGGAAAGAGCAGTGCAGTACACATAGTATAACTAGTGAGCAATACAGTAAGTATGGAACAGACTCAAGTTGCATACATCTGGAACAGGGAGAAATCAATACAAAGAAACAATGATCACCATGTGCATGTGCTGTTCAAGATGTCATATATCTATAGAGCGCATGGATCCCTTGTTAGCTTGCACAGTAAATGAATATTAGAAACTACATGTTGATCCAGCCCTTCTTGAAATGATAACGTTCATTTATTTGCATGTCAGTTAAAACATGTTACAAAAGTACGTTTACTCAGTTCCCTTTGACTAAGAACTGCATTGTTTGAAAAAAATAAAAAATAGACATACTGGACTTCATTCTACTGAATTGTGCAACATACTGTATTTTACCTGGATTAGGGTACTTTCACACTAGCATTATTCTTTTCCGGTATTGAAATCCGGGAAAGGGTCTCAATGCCAGAAAAAAACACATCAGTTTTGTCCTAATGCATTCTGAATGGAAATCAATCCATTCAGTATGCATCAAGATGTCTGCCGTTCCGTCCTTTGTACGGTAATTGACCGAACAAAATACCGCAACATGCTGCAGTATTTTTTCCGGCCAAAATCCCATAACAATACCGCACTTGCCGGCATTCATTTCCATAGAGATGTATTAATGCCGGATCCGGTACCAAGTGTTCCGGAAATTACCGCATCACCCAATCTGCTGGGCTTTTGATCTTTGAATTTTTTTTATTCTGGATGATACCGGATGAAAAGATGCTGAAAAGATGCCCTGACATGTTAGGGCATTAAGCTCACACACAATGTGAATGTAGTGGAGTGTACAATAGCTGATATGTCGCCATATACAATAAGAAACAATTATATCCACGGCACACTCATAGATTTTAGCACAATGCTATATATTTTATTGATGTTTGCCAATACCAACTTTCATATGGGGATCTACATTATGCCATTTTTTACTAATGAACTCTCTGAAACATTCTGAGAATCTACCAGATATTTTCTTTCCTTTATTAATTATACAACTTTGCATTGACTCCTAATTTTGACTAAACTGTGTATGCATTGATCTATTATTTTACTCTAGTACCGGTTTGATGTACCCTATAAAATATAAAATATGATTGGTACTATATGCACAGATTTCTATGAGACATATTCTTATGTTGTTTAAAAAAAAAAACATTCGGTTATTTATTATTCTTTATTGTGAGCCAATATTTTTACTTATACTGTATATTTATTTGTATTATCATAGGCCGTGATCAAGGTCCCGGGTGGACCGAAACATTGGCCCTGACTTTCATGTGATTGAACTATAAAGTTGGTATTGGCAAACATCAATAAAATATATAGCATTGTGCTAAAATCTATGAGTGTGCCGTGGATATAATTGTTTCTTATTCATTGGCTTGACAGCCCCTTCATTGAGCACCTCTTTTTGGATTAAAATCCCTTTTTTTGGCGGTGTGCCATTCCAATATTGATTATTGCCATATACAATAAAACATGCAGGGAAAAGTAGCATCAATAAACAAAATAAATAAATAGGTATAAATCCATAAGAGACCCAAGATAATACAGCAGAGGACCTCCACCTTAATACCTTGATACTTGTTTTGCAGTCAGATTCCTAAATGGTTAGTCAGTTGGTAGGTAAAAATAAATTAAAATTATTTATATATATATAATATATATATATATACACTCACCTAAAGAATTATTAGGAACACCATACTAATACGGTGTTGGACCCCCTTTTGCCTTCAGAACTGCCTTAATTCTACATGGCATTGATTGAACAAGGTGCTGATAGCATTCTTTAGAAATGTTGGCCCATATTGATAGGATAGCATCTTGCAGTTGATGGAGATTTGAGGGATGCACATCCAGGGCACGAAGCTCCCGTTCCACCACATCCCAAAGATGCTCTATTGGGTTGAGATCTGGTGACTGTGGGGGCCATTTTAGTACAGTGAACTCCTTGTCATGTTCAAGAAACCAATTTGAAATGATTCGATCTTTGTGACATGGTGCATTATCCTACTGGAAGTAGCATCAGAGGATGGATACATGTTCTCATTCTGTTTACGTCAAATTCGGACTCATACCATTTGAATGTCTCAACAGAAATCGAGACTCATCAGACCAGGCAACATTTTTCCAGTCTTCAACAGTCCAATTTTGGTGAGCTCGTGCAAATTTTAGCCTATTTTTCCTATTTGTAGTGGAGATGAGTGGTACCCGGTGGGGTCTTCTGCTGTTGCAGCCCATCCGCCTCAAGGTTGTGCATGTTGTGGCTTCACAAATGCTTTGCTGCCTACCTCGGTTGTAACGAGTGGTTATTTCAGTCAACGTTGCTCTTCTATCAGCTTGAATCAGTCGGCCCATTCTCCTCTGACCTCTAGCATCCACAAGGCATTTTTGCCCACAGGACGGCCGCATACTGGATGTTTTTCCCTTTTCACACCATTCTTTGTAAACCCTAGAAATGGTTGTGCGTGAAAATCCCAGTAACTGAGCAGATTGTGAAATACTCAGACTGGCCCATCTGGCACCAACAACCATGCCACGCTCAAAATTGCTTAAATCACCTTTCTTTCCATTCTGACATTCAGTTTGGAGTTCAGGAGATTGTCTTGACCAGGACTACACCCTAAATGCATTGAAGCAATGCCATGTGATTGGTTGACTAGATAATTGCATTAATGAGAAATAGAACAGGTGTTCCTAATAATTCTTTAGGTGAGTGTATATATAGGAAACTGAGCGCGTTATACAAACTTGGACCAATATATGTTCAAAAAAGTGCAGAGCCCATCTTCATCTAATGAATGGTAGCATATAAGGCAAATTATATGGAGTTTACAGGTAGACCTGCCGGTAACAGTATTATCTCACCTCTGCTCATTATTTGTCACATGCACACTTGTCCACATGCCGCCACTCCATATGCAACATGGCATCCGGAAGCCACGGACACCAGATACCACCTTGGTTGGACCAATGAAATGTGCACAATGAAACTGCTAGATATTCCAGACAAGTAATATCCATAAAGGCATGATTAGAGTGGATTTGACCGTCTGGATCTCCATAATTGAGCAGAACCAAAGAGTGATTTTTTTTTAATTTTCAGAAAATGATTCATATTTGAATGTATACAACTGTATTACTTTTAATTATCAAGATTTGGGCCTGCACCATTACTGTTGAGTATGAATGCACCCTTAGACTTTCCCAGAAAGTATTTTACATGACAGTGAGCTGTACTGTCTGAAAGGTGAGGAAATATGGATACAGTATGTTATGTGATAGATAGCTGCAATCCACATTTTTAATTAAAAAAAGAGTCTGTATTTGACATGTACACCTAAATCTAATTTTACTTAAAATACATCAATTTCCTTCTGCCCCTTTGCCTCAAAGGCGCAGTGACTCCTGAAGTAATGCATACATTACAGTTTGTGATGGTTATCACATTGTGTGATGATCATGACTTTGAATTTTATCTTACTTTTTTTCTTAAAAGCGTTGGGTGAAATAAGTGCAATTTTATGCTTGTGACATGGTCAATTAATCAAATGTAATGAGAAATAAATGCTTTTGACTAAATCCGAATGTAGGAAAAAAAATGCTGTCAGCAAAGCTTTTCCATTTGGCAGTTATAAAAACATATAAATGTGCGCCCATGTAAGGCTGGTTCAAGATAAGTTCTAATAGCATCTATGACTGTAAACCAATGTCAATGCAAACAAAGTATGTCAATTTCAATGCTGCATGCTGTGTTAGCAGAATAAATCCAGCGTATAACATATTTAGGTAGTTTTAAAAATGAACGGCCGCAGTAAATACTCTGACACGAGCCTTAGCCATTTTTATTAAACTTTATTGGACTATATAACTACCTATTTATTTGCTGCACAAATAATTTAACCTTGACTCCCATCTCATGCAAAATGTTTAGGTGATCAGCTTCAAGGTATGATGATGGCTGAACGCAGAAAAGTACTTACTGTGATTTTCCAATTTAGTGCAATTGCATATTCATGTTTGTTCAGGGTTACTGAACTGAACAAAATGCTGTTCTATAGCCAAACAAGCCCTGGAAGCAAAAGTACTAAGTCAAATGGTGCATAGACATTGGAGACAAAGTCTTCTCAAAAATTATATTACTTACAAGACACACACAAATTGTATTATTGAGACTCTAAGTGCTAGAGAAAAAAGTGTACATCATAACAAATCTCCAAATTTAGGGGGCAACAATACCTCCAGACTCTTTCTGCAAGAGGCAATATTGTTTACAGTACATCCTAAGTGAGCCTCAACATCTGTAGATACAGAAATAAGGAGCCACAGCACAGTCTCTATTGAATTTGAGTGAGTATGCTTTTATTTATTTCATTAGGATTCACAAGGTTAAGTGGCAACATTTTGATCATGTTGAAAGTCCTTTGGTGTGCTGTGGAGGTCATTGTGAAGAACTATGTAGAAAATACTGCTGCTGAGAAACCCAAACAACGTAAATGAAAGCATATTCACTTAAGGAGTTGTCTGAGTTTTTTTTTTGTTCTTTGTATGTTTCTAACTATGCAAATGTAAAGGCTTTACCATGCACTTACTGCATCTGCAGTGGCTGCTTTCTCAGATTTCACTGAGGGTCACATGACCTATGATGTCAGCTCCTCTCTCTGCTTTGATGATGTTTCGTGCACAAGCTTGAGAGAGCAGATATGTGTCCTTGCCCCCTGCACTTCTGTCTGCCGTGTTTCTCCCCCCACTGAATACTTCAGGAGAGATTAACCCCTTCAGCATTAGAGAGGGATGGAGGCTTTCCTGAGTAGCTGCAGGCGTTGAAGAGACACAGGATCCTTATTCTGCATACACATAGCTGACAGACTGCAGAGGTCTGCAGAGCATTGCATAAACACAGGTAGGGGGAAGATCCTGTGTGTATCAGCAGTGTCATTGTACAGCTGGGACTTGTAGTCCTACACATACAACATGCTGATGAGCATCCCAGCAGTCAGACATGTCACTCAGGGAAGCCGTTATTCACTTCCTTTGCAGAGCAGGGTGAGGGGCACAAATATTAATGGGGAAAACCTCACAGATTGTTGTTATTGCAGGTGAACAAAGGACTAGAAGGGAACCAGGGAAATAAGGAAATATATATATATATTTTTTCTATAACTCGGACAACCCCTTTAAAGGCATTATCTGGCCTTGGAAATGACAAACTCCTGTCATCCAGATCTGTGCCACTGAACCAGCGGTGTAACTAGGAATGACTGGGCCCCACAGCAAATTTTTGAATGGGGCCCTCCATAGTAACTTCTTTGCAACCATCTTCTTGACACTCCTGTGGCTAGTCAAGATCACTCTCTCAGGCGAGGAATGGAAGCCGATCCGTTTGTTTTCTAGAGTGTCACTGTATATAATGTCATGGTATCAGGGGCGTAGCTAATGGCCTCAAGGGCCCCTGGTGCAAGGGTTCAGCTTGGGCCCCCTTCCCTCAGTGCATTGTGTGTCTTCTTATGTGGCACAAGGGTCTTTGGGCCCCCTCAGGCTCCTGGGTCCGGTAGCGACTGCTACCTCTGCCCCCCCTATAGCTACACCCATGCATGGTATAATACTGTTGAAGGGGCGCTAACAATAAAATCTTTTACTCCTCCTCCTGGGTGGGCACCTTCTGGGCCCCAAAGCAGCCACTTCCCCTGCTTTCCATATAGCTACTCCCTGCCCTGAACATAAAAAACAAGAATTCAAATACTTGTGTTGCTGCTGCTGCTCTGTTCCCATGTATGCTGTGGCCAATTACAGGCTTCAGTGGAATATTACATCATACCTTTGAGGTACCGTTCAAACCAATATGACCTCTGAGGCCTATGAAGGACTGCAGCAGTCATGGGACCCAGGCTTCCGGTTCCTGCAGGCTAGTGGTATATTCAAATCTTAAAGGCAAGTACAACCAATGTGTTATAAATTATTGTGGGATCCTACCTGTAAGGCCGAATGCACATGGCCGTGTTCCTCGGCCGAGAGCGGTCCGTGGTATGCCGGGCTGGATTCCTGTTCAGAGCAGGAGCGCATGGCGTCATTGGTTGCTATGACACAGTGCGCTTCATGCCACCGCTGCACTACAGTAATACACTCGTATGATCTATACGAGTGTATTACTGTACAGCAGCGGCAGCAGGAAGCGCACGGCGTCATAGCAACTAATGACGCTGTGTGCTCCTGCTCTGAACAGGAATCCAGCCCGGCATACCACGGACCACTCTCGGCCGCGGAACACGTCCGTGTGCATTCAGCCTAATTATGAGAAATCTCGGGTCCTAGCCTTATAACCTCTCAAATGCTGTGGTCAGTAGGGTTTTTTCAGAGGCAAGATACTAGCCCCACCAGCCCACCAACCTCACAAAAGCCCCCAGGTCTACCACAGGAATAGTATGTGCCTATAAAGATTGATAGATTGCCTTATAATTATGCTTTGAAATAGTAAAAGATTATAAAATTACATTAAGCTGGACATACATAGATATTTGTCTGCCAAATGCTGCTTTGATCGTCACCTGCATCTCTCTTTCCTATTACCCTAAAAACATGCACACTCAGCTAAGCATAAGGAGTAACCATTGTTATAGCTTCACATGCCAGTACAGTGCATTGCTGAAAGTTTATCATATCATCTTATCCCCTTTAAGGGATAGTCAAGTTGCTCCCTTTAAATTACAATACATTATATCTACGTACATGGTTGTTTGATTAAGGTCACTTTCTAAGGATGACAAATCGATTCTAAATTAATTGGATTAGTTACCAATTTCACAAAAGAATGTCCGCCAAGCCAAACAAATCCAAAGCTTTTGTGATTTGTTTTAGCCTGGCACTATTTTATTGTAAATATTAGCAGGGAAAATCATCAGGGAGGAAGGAGATAGAAGATCACATGACACTGGGAGAAAGTGAGGGTAGGGCTTGCCCTGTTTTCCTTAGATGCTGACCAATCGCCATACTGTTTTCAGCTTCTGAACTGTACTGGAAGGATATGTATGACGGTGTCTGACAAAAAGCTATTACAGGCACAAGCTACTAATGTAGTATGATAGGGAAGCTGTAGGTAGAGAACAGAGAGATATTGTGCAGATTTTAAGTAATTTTAATCAGAGAAAACTTTGAAGGAGTGAGGGGCTGGTCACACTGTGTTTAATACATATGATACTGGCAGTTCAGCCTGGCAGCTAGTTCTGAATTACAAAAAGCCCTGCAAGAAAAATAAACTAACTTTTTCTGCATATGAATTTTGTAGGAAGGCGCAAGGGTCCGTCATTAACGGAAGGTACGTGTCACCGAGATTCCTGGCCTCGGTGAGGTAAGAGCCAGTAATTTTAAGTGTCAGCGGCAGTTAGTGCTGACTGACACTATTTGTTATTTAGTATGGCTGTAAAGCCGATCTGGGCCGGCTCTTACTGGGAGCAGTCAAAGTACAGGGTGGGTGGCTTCTCCCCACATTCCAGGCCGGGTTTTGGCTGGGATATAAAAACCCAGCCAGCAGTCTCAGCTGGGTGGATTTTACCTCCATCTGACAGTGAAGCTGTGGAGCCTCTGTGCTGAAGGCTGAAGACTGCAAACAGGCGTGCAGGTCGCCTGAAAGAGGCCAGTGAACTTTTCTGTGGCTGAGCATTCAGCCGGGTGTGAACTGACACGTTTGAAAGGCTAATGGACATTGTACTCCGTCCACATCGTCGGTACGTTTCGGCGTACCTGGACGATATCTTTGTCCATAGCACCGACTGGGAAAGTCACCTACCTAAAGTACAGGCTGTAGTTGACTCCCTTTGGAAGGCTGGCTTTACCGCTAACCCAGATAGAATAGACCAAGTACCTGGGTATGTAATTGGGCGCTGAATGATCACACCTCAGGTGAACCAAATTTAGTCAATTAGGAATTGGCCCCCGACTTGTCACTACTCGGCAAGTAAAGTCTTTTCCTGGGTATGGTGGGATGGGTTTGTCCCCAGTTTTGCTACAGTCGCCGCACCATTGACAGGCCTTTTGAAGGGACGCAAGTCAGTGACAGTACAGTAGAATGAGCAGGCGAAAAAGGCTTTCTCCGCTTTGAAGTCGGCCCTGTGTGGGTCCCCTGTATTGGTGACGCCCAACTTCAAGAGGGAGTTTGTGGTACAGACCGATGCCTCTGAAGTAGGCCTCGGAGCTGTAGTCTCTCAGGACATCACCTGGGAGGAACTTCCCGTTGTTTTCCTGAGCATAAATCTTACCCCAGCCGAGACTAGGTAAAGTATAGTGGAGAGAGAGTGCCTGACCATCAAGTGGGCACTCGAGTCTCTCCGCTATTATCTGTTTGGGAGAAAGTTCCATCTGGTGACTGACCACTCCCCTCTCTAGTGGATGAGCCAAGCCAAAGAGAGGAATGCTCGGTTCACCAGGTGGTTCTTGTCTTTACAAAACTTTAAGTTTTCTGTGGAACATAGGGCAGGCAGGTTACAGGGAAACGCAGATGCCCTTTCCCGTGTACACTATCTGGCAAGTGTTCACCCCCTCAGGGTTGAACAAAGGGGGGAGGTATGTAGGAAGGCGCAAGGGTCCATCATTGATGGAAGGTACGTGTCACCGAGATTTATGCCTCGATGAGTAAGAGCTGGTAATTTTAAGTGTCAGCGGCAGTTAGTGCCAGTGAACTTTTTTGTGGCTGAGTATTCAGCCGGGTGTGAACTGACACCTAGGATTCCAGGTGAACACTGTGTTTTTTTGCTGTGTGTGAACTGACACCTAGGATTCCAGGTGAACAATGTGTTATTTTGCTGTGTGTGAACAAGCACCAAGACTGTTACATTTTTGTTGAGTGTGAATAAGGCTACTTTCACACTTGCGGCAGTGTGATCCGGCGGGCAGTTCCGTCGTTGGAACTGCCCGCCGTATCCGCCGATCTGGGTGTGACTAAGCATTTGTGAGACGGATCCGGATCCGTCTCAGAAATGCATTGCAAGAACGGATCCGTCTCTCCGCTTGTCATGTGGGATCCGGCATTCAGGCCAGTCTTCAGTTTTTTTCGCCGGAGATAAAACCGTAGCATGCTACGGTTTTATCTTTTGCCTGATCAGTCAAAACTACTGAACTGAAGACATCCTGATGCATCCTGAACGGTTTACTCTCCATTCAGAAATGCATGGGATATGCCTGATCAGTTCTTTTTCGGTATGGAGCCCCTGTGACGGAACTCTATGCCGGAAAAGAAAAACGCTAGCGTGAAAGTACCCTAAAACACTGAAGTTTGATTTACATCCTGGTTCCTTGCCTCTATACTACGTCCGCTAACCTGTCTAACCTGTCTACCAGAGCAAATCCCCACAATATACAAAGACAGTTTTTTTCCCCAAAACCTCAAGTTTCAACAGCACAGCACCATAATAGCATTCTGCTGCAATTACAACTTTTTTTCTTCTAACAAACTATTTCAGTGCATTATATCTGTGTTATTAACGTGTTGCTTCATAGCAAAAGCATCTTAAGGCAATAACACCATTTTATACTATTTAATACCATAAATCAAGATATTTTACCACAGACATTGCATTGTTATATCCATGTTAGTGGATGCATTACTGCATCAGGCCACACATTTCAAGATATTTTTGCTACAAATTTCAGTTATACCTGTGCTATTGAACACATAGTTCAAACACATTTTACCACAATTATTTCATTGTTATATCAGTGTTATCGGATGTATTACTACATCAGACTGTGTAGTTCAAAGATATTTGACTGCAAAAATTGCAGTTATAACTGTCCTATTGAACAAATAGTTCAAAATCATTTGACCACAAACACTGCATTGTTATACGTGTATTAGTGGAGCGCCTACAGCATCTGACCATCTAGTTCAAAGACATTTTACTATTAAAATTGCAGTGATAAATGTGCTGAAGTGGAATTCAATTGTAAGTTTAGGAAAAAATTGATTTGCTACTAATAATGAATAATTTTTCCTAAAATGGTGCCTAGAGTCGTCTTAGAAGGAATGGAAAAAAAAATACCTTATCCACTTGCACACACACAGGCAGTCTGCTCCTCTACTGAGTGGAAAAAACGTGCCAAAGGACTTCTGAGTGTGATGTCACCCTGCGCTTCCAGCATGATCACGTGATGACGTCATGCCATGATCATCCTTTCCACTCAAGAAAGGAGCAGATTGCATCTGTGCGAGCAAGTGGATGAGCTTAGTGAATTTGTTCTTTTAAACCCAAAATGCCATATTGCACTAGTGTATTACTGTTTTTAACATCCTTTAGATGGGTGACCTTCTGTCTAAGCGGCCGTTAAAAAAGGTCCCAGAGATTGATAGGCTGAATAGAGGTTTAACATAGTGATTTGTGACAAATTAATTTATAACTAAACAAATTTCTTGTCAAAATTCGTCAAAGCTGCCAAATGAAATTTTTAAAAACTTTGCTCATCTCTACCTATGAGAATCAATGCATAGTTTAACCCTTTCAGGACCAGGCCTTTTTATGCAAATCTGACATATGTCACTTTATGTGGTAATAACTTATCCAGGCCATTCTGATACAGTTTTTTCTTCACATATTGTACTTCATGACAGTGATAAAATAGAGTAAAAAAAATATCATTTTTATTTAATAAAAAAATACAAAAGTTACCAAAAATTTGGAAAAATTTCAAAATTGAAAATTTCAATTTCTCTACTTTTATAATAGATAGTAATAACTCCAAAAATAGTTATTACTTTACATTCCCCATATGTTTACTTCATGTTTGGATCATTTTGTGAATGCCATTTTATTTTTTTGAGACGTTATATGGCTTATAAGTTTCAAAGCAAATCTTAAAATTTTTCTGAAATTTCCAAAACCCACTTTTTAAGGACCAGTTCAGGTCTGAAGTCACTTTGAGAGGCTTACATAATAGAAAACACAAAAATAAGAAAGAAATGAGAAATAAACTACACCCCTCAAAGTATTCAAAACTGATTTTATAAACTTTTTTAACCCTTTAGGTGTTCCACAAGAATTAATGGAAAATGGAGATGTAATTTCAGAATTTCACTTTTTTGGCAGATTTTACTGGGATAATTTTAAGCTGCCATGTCAAATTTGAAGACCCACAGATGCACCTCTAGAGTAGAAACAAAAAAAAAAGACCCCATTTTGGAAGCTACGGGATAAGGTGGCAGTTTTGTTGGTACTATTTTAGGGTACATATGATTTTTGTTTGCTCTATATTACACTTTTAGTGAGGCAAGGTAACAAAAAATAGCTGTTTTGGTACCGTTTTTATTTTTAGTTATTTACAATGTTCATCTGACAGGTTAGATCATGTGGTATTTTTATAAAAATAGGTTGTTACGAATGCAACAATACCAAATATGACTACTTTTTTGGGTTGTTTGTTTCAGTTTTACATGATAAAAAATATTTTTTTTTTTTGTGTCTCCATATTCTGAAAGCCATATTTTTTTTTTTAAATTTTGGACGACTGTCTTATGTAGTGGCTCATTTTTTTCGGTATGAGATGATGGTTTGATTGGTACTATGACTTTTGATCGCTTGCTATTACACTTTTTGTGATGTAAGGTGACAAAAAAATTGCTTTTTTTACACCGTTTTTTTATTTTTTTTATGGTGTTCACCTGAGGGGTTAGGTCATGTAATATTTTTATAGAGCAGGTCGTTACGGATGTGGCAATACTTAATATGTCTACTTTTTTATTTATTTAAGTTTTTACACAATAATATAATTTTTGAAACAAAAAAAAATCATGTTTTAGTGTCTCCATAGTCTGAGAGCCATAGTTTTTTTTATTTTTTGGGCGATTGTCTTAGGTAGGGGCTCATTTTTTGTTGGATGAGGTGACAGTTAGATTGGTAGTATTTTGGGGGGTATATGCCTTTTTTGATCGCTTGGTGTTGCACTTTTAGTGATATAAGGAGACAAAAAAAGGTTTATTTAGCACAGTTTTTATATATTTTATTTTATGGTGTTCACCTGAGGAGGTAGGTCATGTGATATTTTTATAGAGTCGGTCGATACGGATGTGGCAATACCTAATATGTCTATTTTTCTATTTTTACCTATTTTTTCAATAAATTTTTGGGAAAAGGACACTTTTTGGGGGAAAAAGGACACTTTTTTTTTTTACTTGAAACTTTAATTTTTTTTTTTCACTTTGTTTTTTTACTTTTTTTTTCACTTTTTTTTGTCCCACTCTGGGACTTCAACTTTTTGAGGTCTTATCTCCTTTACAATGCATCACAATACTTCTGTATTGTAATGTATTGGCTATAAGTGTATTACTGAATGTAATTCACTTATAGCCTGCTTGCCTGTGATATCCAGGGGGCTGGATCTCATAGGCTCTCCCGGAAGGCAGCCACGATTCCTAAGAAGAGGCAAAAAAAAAAACACTATGCACTATGGAAGATACTCAAGAGATTCTTGTTGATAAGTTGTATGAGAACAGTTAGCGTTTAGACTGCCAGGAAGTACCGGCGAAGGTGGGGGACCCCATGCATAGTTGTGTTGGTGGTAATAGTAGTGGCACCTGTAGTCATGTTGATGGCGGTTGGGGTAGTGACAGTGGCACTCGGGGCAAATACAGAGCAAGAAATCAAGAGGGGGCCAAGGACCCCATGATGATATCACAGTCTGATAAAAATGGTGTGGAGGGTGAGGATGATGATGATAATGATTGTGTGTTGGACCGGACCTGGGAGCCAAATTAAGGTGCTGAGGAGGAGGTAACATCAGAGGAGGAGGGTGGTGGTATTGGCAACAATAAAGAGCAGATGCAACGTATGTCCAGAACCTCCCAAAAACTGCAACGACTAGATCTGTTTCTATTATGGTCAGCTTGGGAACTGGTGATGCCACTGATACTTTGGGCATAGACTTAAAACATGCCTGACCTGTGGTAAGCCAAGCTCGGCTGCCACTAGCTTTGTGTTGAGTATGCGAGTACCTCCTTTCTGGCATTTTCTTTCCACACTGACAGAAGACAAAAGCATTTCCATTTGCATGATCTGCAGGATTAAAATGAGCGCTCAAACACAAACTTAGGCACCTTGGCAACATAAAGCAGCATCATCCAGTGCTAAAATAGAAGTGACCTCCAGCTAGCAAAACAAGATTGTCCTCCTTCTGCCGGACCCCCTTGCAGCAGCTAAGCCATATCCACATGCAGTACAGTGTTCTTGTCATCATCATCACTTACTGCTTCTGCCACTCAGAATATATAATATTAATAATGGAATATGTGGCCAGGAAACAACTGTACATGCCCAGTATTTCACTGGTGGGAAAGCGTAAAAGGGTTTTCAAGGATTTTTTTTTACTATTGACCTATCCTCTGGATAGGTCATCAGTATCTCATTGGTGGGTGTCTGACACACAGGACCCCTGTCGATTAGTTGTTTTGAAATGGCAGCGGCACTTACAGGAGCTTACCAAGCACAACACCTACTGGCAGCTTACCAAGCACAGCGCCGTACATTGTATTGCGGCTGTGCTTGGTATTGCACTCAGCCCCATTCACTTGAATGGAGCTGAGCTGCTCCTAGGCCACGTGACAAATGAATGTGTCATCACTGATCTAGGATAAGCAGAGAGAAGGTGTATTGCTCACTGGAGCGCCACTGTCAGTGTGACTCTAACATTATTTGCTATTGCTGTCATTGTGTTCAAGAGCTGAAAGAGTAGGGGAAGAGCAGAAATGTGTAAAAAAATGAGAAAAATATATTTTAAAAAAAATCTGTGTATAGGAATGACCTGTCCCATAGAGGTGACTGGGACAGCTTTTAATTACATCTGCTCACCGTCACCGCTGCGATGTCGACTGAGAGAAGTTAAACAATCAAGGGAAGGCTGCGCTCACACGGAGTACGGCCTTCGCTTCAACCACCTGATCGGCAGGGGTGCTGGGTGTCGGACGCCCACCAATCTGATTTTGATTACCTATCCTGAGGATAGGTCATCAATATTAAAATGCCAAAATGTGAAAGCATTTAATGCTATGTTAACCTTCACAGTTTTTTTTTGTGGTTTCAGTGTATCTAGAATAAGAAATGACAACAAAGGGGGTCATTTTTTAAGACCGGTGTTTTAGACTTTGGTCTTAATAACCCCTATAGCTGGCGGTGGATTGGCGAAGTTAAGAAAAGGTGCATATCCAGGGCCACTTCAAAATAAGACTAAGGCTAACTTTTAGACCATTTTCTACAATCAAAAAATTCATAGAAAATGAGCTGGAAAAAGTCGCAGATTGTGGCGCAAATAACCTTTGCAACGCAATCTGCGCCAGAAATATGTCTAATATAGAAATACCTCTGTACCATCTGATTGTAAAAAGTCATACTCCCTCATTTATCTAATTTACTGAACTTATTGTTAAAATACAAAAACTATAAAAAATATATGCTAGTATGTGACAAATGGAAGGAAATTTGGCTGCAGGATTAAACTACAGTGTATTTAGCACATCTAGAGATGTTACTGCAATCGATTACACCACCTCCTTACTCGAGTAAGTAAACATTTTTTTTTTTTGCCAATCAGCTAATACCTAACCACACTCTCTTCCCATCCTATTTTTCACACCTAAAAATAGCTTTGCACAACTTTTGGGACTTTGCAACTTTTTGGCATCATAATTTTGGCACAAGTGATTGATTCATTTCTACCACTGTCTGCTTTTTTAAATAAAAGACACAATAACATTGATTCATCTTTCATTTTAGAGGCTTTAGAAACAATAAAAAACGTAGTTGTGAAGGTGGACATAGCCTTTAAGCTGGCCATACACTTTATCCATTAAATAAACGTTTACATACCTGCTAATCTTAGTGAATTAAGTGGAATATTTACCAGTCCAATGTGCATGAGGGTCTCATCATGCTTTGTTACACAGAAGACAGGCTTCTGCCAGAAGGGTCTGGAGCCAGCTTCTTCTCCTCTCGCATTGAAGAGAACATTCACACTTTGTCTGACAGCTGTAGTATCTAAAGAATACATGAAGCTTTACTTGTATTTGACAAAATAAATTCACGTTTTTATAGATGCTGTAGAAACTTTTTCTTTTTGATATCCTTCATATAGTGAAGCCTGACAAAGAATAATGTGATTTAGATTTACTGTTTACACTTTTTATTTGCAATTTATACTTTATTACTTTTTTTTTTTATTGCACTTAATTCTTAAATCGTCATATTTTTTTTATCAAACAACATCGCAGCCACTATGTTGGCCAATAGGAAATTATAAAATATCCTGCAAACACTGCATTTTTCGTGGTAGTGTTTTTAGCATTTTCTAGTTTTTTTGGATTTCTTTTTAGCTCTTTACTTTTTTTTTCAAATCACATAATCTTGGTGTGGAATTTTTTCAGATGTTTTCCCATAGACTTGTTTAATAGGAAAAATGCATGGTATTACAGGGCCAGGCAGGAAGACATCGAGGAAGCCTGGCCCTCCAATCCTCTGAGTGTGCTACAGCACACAGTTCATCCCAGCTTCCTTCTTGATCTAGATATAACTTGACACGGGCCCTGTTTAAATGAAACTTTGTGCACCAAATATATTTCTGCATATATACTTACCTAATATGTACTGATTGGATGAAGCATGCATTTGATAGAGTGACTGTTATTGTCTATAATAAATTTCAAAAATTATTTGCATTATGGAGAAAATGGAGTGAAGCGGTCTTTATTTTGAAATATAACCCTGTCACTCAATAGGAGGAGGAGTGGCTAAGGTGGAAAAGCGTTAGTGACATTGTGTACTGTGGGGCTAGCCTGCCACTTGGTGCTCTGATCGCCTCATTAAAATATACAATAAAGTAAAGATTTCTCTACAATGGGGTCACTGATTTCAAATTAAGAGCTATCATTTAAAGGGGTTATCCCATGACTAATGTAAAAAATGAAAGTCAAACATCATATACTGTAGTGCAGGGATAGCCAATCTGAGGTTTACCAGCTGTTACAAAATGACTCCCAGCATGCCAACACTGCATACAGCTATCGGCCTACAGCAGGGCATGGTGGGAGTTGCAGTTTAACAACAGATGGAGAGCCAAAGGTTGGCATCCCTGATATAGTACATGATAATCTCTTTCTAAAAAAAGCTAGAACCAGCCTTGTACCTCACATGGATTCCGAGATCTCCCCATTCATTGCTCTGCTAGATTTATATCAAGCTGACAGCTCAAAGGGAGTGTCTTTTCTGCTGCAGCTCAGGGGCGTGTCCATGCTCTCCCTATCCCAGCTCAGGAGTCAGTGGAAGGATGAAACTGAGCATGTGCGGCCATCTCAGTGAGGAGGTCAAAGAAATAAGAAAAAAAAACAGCAGGTGGTGCTATATAGATACATTTTATTGACAATCTATTTAACTCAGCATGATCAACCCTAATAGGCAGAATACCTGGTTTAAAAGGGTGATCATACTGACAGATGCCCTTTAAACAGTATAGAAAATTAGGTTAATATGTGACATTAACAAGAATAAAAATCTTAGCCTCTTCCCGACTGTACTAGTATGGCACTGGCCGGGTCTTTAAAGGTGGCAACTGGCGCCATAGCTGTGGGGTGCCTGTTGTTTAATACAGCAGACACCCTCGGCTCATGTCTGCGACCGACAATAATGCCGCTCATGGATATTTAACCTTCAGATGTTGTGGTTAATTCTGTTCACAGCATCTCAGCAGGTACAAACCCGGAAGCACGCGCTTCTGGGTATGCTCTGACTCCCTCATCGGAGGAGAATAGAGAATTACAGGAGGCTGTTGCATTGCAGGGTCTCCATAGGAAACTACTACATTTCTCACAGACTCCAATACTATTGCAGTGGAGTCTATGAGAATAGCAATCTAATGATTGTGTAAAAAAACAATTTTCCAAAAATATAAAATTCAAATTAAATCCATCTTAGTACCTAAATACTATATTACATGCAAACTCTGCCTATCCCATACTAATATATTTTTTTCACACAGCTAAAACACTACTTTTCAAAATACCTTTGGAGTAAATCTTGTCCACGTCTTCCTCACTCCACACTGATTCAGCCGAACAGATTAGGTGGCCAGGGCCTCCCAGATCTGGCACTTTATTACAGGGTGGTCCATGGGATTAGATATTTGGAATAGCTCAGGCCCACAAGGATAGATTGGACAAACAGGCTGAGGCGGGAGAGGCGAAACGACCCATGCGAGCTTATCTGTTCTCCCACCAAAGGATATGACCCACTACATCAACACGCTGAACAATATGACAAGGGCTACCATTAAGATTTGGCATACCAATCCGTCCAAAATACTGCTTTCCTCAACAGCAATGCCTCTAGTGCTACAGGTGGGAGAGGTCTTATGGAACTCTACTCCAGCCTTTAGCTCTACATTGTCTGGGGAAAGCTCACGGATATCTTTGCCATTTGTAGATCTGCTAGACACAACAGGGTCCCTTCTGGAAATTTGGGAATCTGATACCAGACTACACCCACTTACCTTTTTTACATAAAATGCATCTTAAATGTCAAGTAGGAAAGGGAAACCTCGGCCCTACTTCTAAAACTCAGTTTGAAACCAATGGCTCTATCTTGCACAATACGAAAAGAAAATTACTGTCATATACACCAGCTTAGCTTCCCAGATCAGACCCAAGACATATGATTTTATTTTCAGCCAAAGACATAGCACTCCTCCTCTCATCTGCTCCAAAGGTGTCACGCTGGGTAAAGCTGCAGGATAATTTTTATAAGATAATTACTTGATGGTATTACATGCCACAAAAACTTCTTATTCTCTTCCCAGAGTGTGACCCTGTGTGTTGGAGACGTCAAAATGCAACAGGCACGTTTCAAAATATATGGTGGCAATGCCCTGATATAATAGCCTACTGTTGACAGATATGTGCAACACTCACTAATATAAGCAAGGTCAAAATAACACCTTCTGCAAAATGTTGTCTACTAGGTCTCCTGGGAGATGTTAAATGTACCAGACAAATGAGGACACTGTTCTCTCTCCTGCTAGCCACTGCCAGGATCTTGGTAGCTACCAAATGGAAATCTATGGATGCTCCGACATACTCGCAGTGGCTCATAAGGTGTTATAATATATATAGAATGGAACAGATTGCAGGATGGGAATTGAGAAGAACAAAATGGTTCCAAGCAGTATGGACACCCTGGAAGACATTCAGAAACTTCTCCCAATGGTTCCTCTTTTTCTTAAGAGACATAATAATATATATTGTTAATGGACCTTTCTTTCCCCTCCTCCCTTTCTTTCCTTCCCTCAAACCATCCTCCCAGTTAGTACTTTTCGTACTTTTTGTTATTTTACAATATTGTATGTACATCATCTATATATTGACCTCTAAGATGTCAATTGTATCGTACTGATTCTGCATTTCTTTAATAAACAGTTTAAAATAAAAAAATATATATATAAAAATTCAAATCACCCCCCTTTCCCCCCAAAAAAAAAAAAAAAAAATACACAATGGGTATTGCCACTAGTGTTGATCACGAAAATTCGAATTGCGAATTTTTATCGCGGATATAGGTACTTCAAAAATTAGCGAATATTTAGAATATAGTGATATATATTCGTAATTTTGAATATTCGAGATTTTTTTTATTACGAGTTTTTGTAATGCAAATTTTTATCACAAATCTTTCAACTGCCGAGCAAAAACATATTTCCTCCCTGCTTCTTGCTTGTGGGCCAATGACTCATTGGCCCACAAGAAAGAAGCAGGGAGGAATCATGACTTTAAATGGGAAAAATGATGAATACTCAAAAAAACGAATATATAGCACTATTTCGAATATATTAGTTTTTTCAAATATTCGTAATATTCTAAAACAAGAATATATAGCAATATAGCGAATATTCGAAAAAAACAAATAGAGCAATTTAGCTAATATAGTGCTATAATCTTCTTTGTCTAATAGTTGTAATTTTTTTCTCATCTGAAGTTCAAATTGGAAAAAAATGACAACTATAAAAAAAGATTATAGCACTATATTAGCTAAATTGCTCTACATTAGTTTTTTTTAAATATTCGCTGTATTGCTATATATTCTTGTTTTAGAATATTACGAATATTTGAAAAAAAACTAATATATTCAATATAGTGCTATGGCTAATGTTTTTGCTCGGCAATTAAAAAATTTGCGATAAGAAATTTGCATGACAAAAATACGCATTCCGAAAATTTGCATACTACGCGTCGATTGTATAATATAACAAATATTCTAATTCTCAAATATTCTACAAAATATTTGCGAAATATCGCAAATTCGAATATGACCCCTGCTGCTCATCACTAATTGCCACTATAAAAATATTTTTTTCATACGGCAAAACAGAAAAGAAAAAACATCAAAATGGCCGATTAACCATTTTTGGTCACTTCATTTCCCTCATAATGGTACCAATGTAAAGTACAGATCGTGCCACAAAAAATGAACACTCACACAGTTCTGAACACATAAGAAGTTATAAGGGTCCAAAGATGGAGATGAAAAAATAAAACTGATTTATATCAGTTTTAGGTTTTTATTATTTTATCAGTATTAAAATGCAAGAAAAACTATACATATCCCTGGATTTGTACTGACAAACACGCATCGAACGACGCAAATAGAAAAAAAAAAACTGTAAAAATGTTTTTTGTTTTTTTTTCCAATTCCACCCCATTCTGAATTTTTTTCCTGTTTCCCACTACATGATATGCAATATTAAATGGTGGCATTGGAAAGTACAACAAGCCTCCATACTGCTATATAAATGCAAAAATAAGTTATGGCTCTGGGAAGGCAGGGAGCGCAAAACAAAAATGAAAAAAAAAAAAAACTCTGGGGTAGAAAGGGTTACTATCATGTTTCTTCTCTTTTTGCCTTGTTTTAAATACATCAGGTATTAATGAAATCATTCAATATGTGAGAGAATCTAAATCGCACATCCTCATTACTATGCTTTGATATAAAAACTGTTTTAAATTTCATCATGATAAAACATGGCTATACAGCACTATTATAAATCTATTGCTATGCACTATTAGGAGGCATTAGTATACAGTTTGATCAAAGAGCATAGGCCCACTTACCACGACAAGGTTTGCCTCTTCAAGTGGGGACCTACTCTAACTTTGGCATGGCACTGTGCGGCGACTATCGTGCCCCCACACGTCCAGGCAGCATGGGACCCAGCAGCCGCACAGCGCCCTCACTGTGCGGCAAAGCCACTAGGCCTGGGCCCCCATCACTCCCACCGCACAGCACAAAAGCAGCGACGGCTGAATTAATGAAATCATTGTTTTTTGGCATTTGGAAGCTTCTATGCAAATGATGTATTGTTCATTTCTCTTATGTGCAACTAAATGACCCTGATCTACATTGATAAAAGGTGAGGGAGAGGGCCTTGTGACAAACTATAAAGTACAAAAAGTACTGGAGCTATGAACATTTCAAAGAAAGGGAAGTGAAAGAACAAGAGGTCATGCTCTGTAGCAAAAGGATGGCTGAAGGTACTAATTTACAGAAATCCTGATGGTTTTGTATTCCTACACCGTTCACCTGATTTGGATGTAAATACCCTCAAATTAAAGCTGACAGTCTGCAGTTAAAGCACATTTTGTTCGTTTCATTTCAAATCCATTGTGGTGGTGTATAGAGCCAAACATGTTAGAATTGTGTCCATGTCCCAATATTCTGAGACCTGACTGTACACAGATGGTTCTTGTGATCTCCACAGGTTTAGAATTCTTGAGGCTCCCATGCCAACACTGGCAATAATGTGTGGAGGTGCTGAGGTGCAGAGATGTGGGAAGTTAATGGAATAATAAAATGTACTCCTATCTGGTATAATGTAAATGTGTAGGAATTATACTAACTGGAGGGCTCTGACTCATGGGAAAGAGGGAGGGTGAGCAACATTGCTCAACTGCAGTACACCACAGTTCTATTTTCGATCATTTCAGTTATTTCAGGCAATTGCATTCCTACTGGCGGGCAGCACGGTAGGTCAGTGGTTAGCACTGGTACCTTGCAGCTCTGGGGTCCTAGGTTCAAATCTGACCAAGGACAACATCTGCATGGAGTTTGCATGTTCTCCTTGTCTTTGCGTGGGTATCCTCTGGATACTCTGGTTTCCTCCCACACTCCAAAGACATACTGATAGGGAACTTGTGAGACCCATTGGGGACAGTTCGATGCGAATGTCTGTAAAGCTGCGGAATATAGTAGTGCTATATAAGTGCTTAAAATAAAAACTGTTTTGCATGGTACATCATAGGTTCTAACTGTTCTTCATTTTTTGTGTGTATTATACCCCATCTGTATTGCAAGAGATAAACCTGAATTCTAATGCGATATGACCTAAATGTCTATACATTCATACCTACCTTTTGCATATGATGTGGTTATGTCCTGTTATGCAACCATTTTAGAGGAATGTCTATTATATTATTTCCTATGTATATCAGATATACCTTCATTAGAAGGCCTGCTTGGCTATGTAGAAATTTGTCCTTTGGTCACTTTACAAGTTGGAGGTGTAAAAATTCAGGCCCGCAAACTCATACAAGCAAAATGAGTAGATCCTTAGCTTATTTATACTGAAAAAGTAATTTTTTTAAGTGAATTGTCATTAGGAAATTTGAGGAACAATGGTCTCTGTGGCTGGGGACACCCCGATTGACTTTAGCAAAGTTACTAAGACATAATCCTCCTGTTATACAGGTATAAATTTAAATTTTATTGTGTGCTACTGTGGTATATTTGATCATTTTGATGGATTTATTATGCTCTCCAGTTTTTTGTTTCAGAAATAACTACTTACCTATGGCTATGTACATTCGTGTCCTGTGGAAATTGTATGTGGGGGGAGGATAGCAAGTACTTTTTTGTGTGCTGTGATTTATAGTTTTGAAAATCAAAATATTTGACTTAAAAAATGTAAAAAGTAAAAAAATATAACTTTTTAATTAAAAAAGTAATTTTATTTTGCAAATCTATAACACTTACATATGGTATTTTACAATTGTCACAAAATAAGAAATTATATTAGTATAAGAAAATTTGACATTTAAATGTTAATAAGTACTTTATATAACAAAATAAAAATGAAATTCCATCTGTCCAAAAAAAAGAAAAAGAAAAAAACCCACATATGTCTACATCGAGAGGGGGGAAAAAAAAGTGTTATGGAAAGTGGCAGCATAAAAGACAATTTATTTTATTTATTTATATTATTTTATTTTGCTTAATTTTTGTTGCCATGAGATTTGATATTATTATGCAAAAGCAATAAAGCATTAAAACTACACATATTTGGAATCACTGTCATTGTATAGGGTCACAGCATAAAATAACATGCTAGTTAGTCCATATAGTGGATGGCATTAAGATTACATGCACAAAACAATGGAAGAATTGCTTTTTCTTTCCATTCAAACTCCGAAAAACACTTTTAAAATTTAATCAAAAAGTTAAACATATCCCATGCCCCGGCATTAAAATTACATGGCATTTGATGTTATCATACAAAAATAGCAAAACATGAAAAAAGATACATAGTTGAGATTTTAAATATAGTACCGACCCACAGTAATCAGTTATAATAATACAAGTAATGCAATAATAGTAATAATAAATATAGTAGTAACAGTAATGCTGAACAGAGAATGGACAAAAATCATTATCAGATTTCTGTTTTTACCCATCTCAAACTTAGAAAGACTTAGACCCCTTTCAGCACAAGCGAGTTTTCCCACGCATTTGTGATGCGGGAAGTGTACGCATAGCACCCGCACTGAATCCTGACCCATTCATTTTAATGGATCTGTGTATATGAGTGTTTTTTTTTCACAAATAAGTTCTGCGTTGCGTGAGAATCGCAGCATGTTTTATATTCTGTGTTTTTCACGCAGCGCTGGCCCATGGGGGCTTCAGTGAAAAACACATTGCATCTAGATATAATCCAGATGTAATCTGGGTGCAATACATTTTTCACTGATTAATGCTAGGAGATGATGTTTGTAAATCTTCTGGGCTTAAATGAAGTTAAAAAGATCTTATATGTGCCCTAAAATATTGATATTAAAAAATACAACTGAAACTCACAAGCTCCCCATATCGCTAAGTTATCAGAAAAAAGGATATGGCTTTTAGGCCTCTTTCACAGGAGCAAGTTTTCATGCGGCGTGCGATGCGTGAAGTGCTACGCATAGTACCATCACTGAATCCTGACCCATTCATTTCAAATGGGTCTTGTGTACTGAGCATTTTTTTCACACATCATTTCTGTGTTGTGTGAGAATCGCAGCATGTTCTATATTCTGCATCTTTTCCCCACAGCCCTGGCCCCATAGAAATTAATAGGGCTTCAGTGAAAAAACGCATTGCATCCGGATGTAATCCGGATGCAGACCGGGTGCAATGAGTTTTTCACTGGTGGTTGCCAATTGTTTGTAAACCTTCAGTTTTTTCACAATCGTGAAAAAACGCATCAAAATGACATTGCCACCCGCGGCAAGCACCACGCACCCCTGAAGCCATCCTAAACCATCCGTATCATTCGTGTGAAAGAGGCCCTTAGAAAACAGCATTAAAAAATTAATCGATAAATAAAATACTTTGGTCTTAGAACCAGAATAGACTTGGAACTTAAGGAGTTAACTTCAATGAATTTGAAATAGAGCAGAAATAGAGCATTACATTCCACTGCTCTGTATTGCATGATATAAAGCAGACCTTTAAGATTTTCATTAGGAATAATGTATTATCTGGGGAAGTCAGTAAGGTTTACCTGTCATTGCCATTGAAGCAAATATGTGTAGCTTATCTATCTACTTTGGTTCTACTTCTAGATGTAAGTAAAGTATCCTCCTAGTCAGCAATAATGACATGCAACAAAATTGCCTTTAAGGACACTTAATATCCATGGCATGAGAGAACATTGCTCTCTTTCCACAGCAGGTGATAGCAATAATAAGCTAATGTTAAATATTCACTATAGGTAATAAAGTGGATAATCTAAAAAAAAAAGGCAAACCAAAAGAAAGAAACCAAAATGTATGAAACTTGTATTTAATTGAATCGTTAGTTTTAACTGCAAGCTATAAAGCCAATGCATTAACGTAAGCTTCTGTTTATAATTATATTTACCTGGATATGGTATTTGTCTTTTAGTGTCCAGGTTTGAAAATAGAGAATGTTTCATTTTAAAACTAATTGATTTTTAAATTGCCTTTGTCTGATTTAGAAAAATTTTACAAAGATTAACTCTTTGAGAAGACCAGTCCCCTTATCCAGACCAGATTAGCCAATTTCCATTTTCTTTTTATTATTGAAATTAGTATTAAAAAAACTTGATGCTTTTGGTACAGTCACATCTTACCACAAACTATAAAATTAATACTGCAAGAATTATGAAGCAAAACAAAAACTAAAAACCAGCCAAAATTCTAGGTTTTTTGTCACTTTCCTCTTGAAAAATGGAATGAATCATTGTATCAAAAATTAATGTGTTACCCCATAATGGCACCAATAAATGCTACAGCTAACCCATAAAACACAAGCCCTTACATGACTAGACAAAAAAAATAAAAAGTTAAACATGTAGGTAAAAAAACATGGCAAAACAAAAACATCTAACAAAAAAGTTGCCATTGGGTGACGGTACAAAAAACCTAAAAAACTGTTTACATTTGGTAAGGCTGTTATTGTAGTGACACACAGAATAAAGCTTACACATTATTTATACCTCATGGTGACAGCCTTAAAAAAAAACATACATACCTGTACAGACCAAAGTTTGGACACACCTTCTCATTCAAAGAGTTTTCTTTATTTTCATGACTATGAAAATTGTAGATTCACACTGAAGGCATCAAAGCTATGAATTAACACATGTGGAATTATATACATAACAAACAAGTTTGAAACAACTGAAAATATGTCATATTCTAGGTTCTTCAAAGTAGCCACCTTTTGCTTTGATTACTGCTTTGCACACTCTTGGCATTCTCTTGATGAGCTTCAAGAGGTAGTCCCCTGAAATGGTTTTCACTTCACAGGTGTGCCTTGTCAGGTTTAATAAGTGGGATTTCTTGCCTTATAAATGGGGTTGGGACCATCAGTTGCGTTGAAGAGAAGTCAGGTGGATACACAGCTGATAGTCCTACTGAATAGACTGTTAGAATTTGTATTATGGCAAGAAAAAAGCAGCTCAGTAAAGAAAAACGAGTGGCCATCATTACTTTAAGAAATGAAGGTCAGTCAGTCAGCCGAAAAATTGGGAAAACTTTGAAAGTAAGGGCTATTTGACCATGAAGGAGAGTGATGGGGTGCTGCGCCAGATGACCTGGCTTCCACAGTCACCGGACCTGAACCCAATCAAGATGCTTTGGGGTGAGCTGGACCGCAGATGTGAAGGCAAAAGGGCCAACAAGTGCTAAGCATCTCTGGGAACTCCTTCAAGACTGTTGGAAGACCATTTCAGGGGGACTACCTCTTGAAGCTCATCAAGAGACTGCAAGAGTGTGCAAAGCAGTAATCAAAGCAAAAGGTGGCTACTTTGAAGACCTAGACTATGACATATTTTCAGTTGTTTTCACACTTGTTTGTTATGTATATAATTCCACATGTTATTAATTCATAGTTTTGATGCCTTCATAGTCATGAAAATAAAGAAAACTCTTTGAATGAGAAGGTGTGTCCAAAACTTTTGGTCTGTACTGTATATCTACCCCTAAGATGATAATAAAAGTGGAACACAGAGACTAGATGAACAGGGTGGTCTTTTTCTGCGTCAGTCTTTTATGTTTCTATATATAGTGTAGCACCTTGGGTCACTTAGCTCTCCAGATTCGCCGTCTTCTCAGCTTAGATGGTTGGCACACCTCAAGAAGTTGCTCCAACACTGCAGATTTGGGTGCAAACTGGCCCCAACCAGCTTTATTGTCGCTTTTTATAGCAGTCAAAACATAAACCATAAACATAATTCCTAGGCAGTCTGGCCACTAACTACACAGTAGTTCCCGCTCTATCGGGATCTGGGTCTACATTCCAGCTCCCCAAAGCACAATTTAGTGCTTACCCTACACAGGTTTAGAGGGTCCTGGCTCCCACAGGCCTTGCTGCAGCCTGCTTCTTCCCCATGTTGGGAGCTCTGATTGATGAACTCAGCCCACCTTCACCTGAGCTCCTCAGCTGGCCGCTAATTATCTCTCATTACAAGCCTGGCTGATGCAGACTGAGGGAAAACCCTATTTCCCAGCCTTTCTTCTTCTCATCCAGCTTCCTCTGGGTGAGATGCACCATTTTAATGGCCCTCATATGGCCCTATGGCAGCTCCACTGCCACAACAATAAAAGGACCACCCCTCTTGAAGACTATTTTTTAAATCTTTTCTGTTACAATTTTGCTACAACTAAGGCTACTTTCACACTACCGTTCAGAGCGGGTCCGTCTGATGTCTGCACAGACGGATCCGCTCCTATAATGCAGACGTTCGGATCCGTTCAGAACGGATCCATCTGCATTATAGTTTAAAAAAAATTCTAAGTGTGATAGTAGCCTGAACGGATCCGTCCAGACTTTACATTGAAAGTCAATGTGGGACGGATCCGTTTGAAGATTGAGCCATATTGTGTCATCTTCAAACGGATCCGTCCCCATTGACTTACATTGTAAGTCTGGACGGATCCGCTTGCCTCCGCACGGCCAGGCGGACACCCGAACACTGCAAGCAGCGTTCAGGTGTCCGCTTGCTGAGCGGAGCGGAGGCTGAACGCTGCCAGACTGATGCATTCTGAGCGGATCCGCGTCCACTCAGAATGCATTAGGGCAGTACAGATGCGTTCGGGGCCCGCTTGTGAGCCCTTCAAACGGAGCTCACAAACGGACACCCGAACGCTAGTGTGAAAGTAGCCTAAGATGCCACTATTAAAATTTTAACAGATGTTGTCATTGATTTTTCTAAGACCTCTTGAAAGTCTTGAAAGTACATTTAGATTGTTACAAACATAAATGAACTTAAAAGGGTTGTCAGTGAGTGGTGGGGCCACTTTCTAGGCCCCATAACGTCACCGTACATCAGTCACTTGGCCTACTCGCGCAGATCAGTCCCATTCAAGCAAATGGGTTTGAGCTATAATACGAAGCATATCCACTATACAATGTAAAGTGCATGAGCATGTAAGCTGTGAGGAGGCCACATAGTTCACCATAGCATTGTGATCTGATTGGTTGGGTTCCGGGAGTCGGACCACCATCAATCAGATATTGATGATCTATCCTAAGGGACAGGCCATCAATATACAAAACCCAGACAACCTCTTTACCAAAATATGGGTTTATTAGGCAGTGTACAGTCAAATATATTTTTTACATATGCTGACACTTCCTTTCCTTTACTCAAAGCAGTGCACTGACCAATCAAATGCATCCACACCTCTCCCATATGCCTAAACATACTATTAAAGACAAAAGAGCTGAGGCTGTGGTTAGAAAAGAAGTGAAAAAACAGTATGCCCTGTAGAAGACTGGAGCTGCTAGGACACACTTCCTGTAATCTATGTCAACATCCCTGCTACTAGAGATGGATTACAAACAGTGAACAGCAAGTTATACAAGATTGAGACACCTAGTGGCTGGCACTTTGGAAAGCTTTTGAGGTAGAAAAGTCATTTTTGGTAAATAATTTACAATTTTGGTAGCATAAGTTTGTTAAAATGACAATGACAATTTAAGTATTCATGTTGGCAAATAGTCTTCAAGATAGAATATTATTAAAAGTAATCACCATTTTGCATTCCAGTTTAGGACCTGATATTGACAAGTGTAATATTATAATTCCAAATACATTCTCTCTCTGCACATTTTTTTGCGTTAATCTGTGTCAAACACATACTCTTGTGAGCTTGCTATATTGTGACCTTAGAACTTGAGGTAGGAGGGAAAGGACCTTAATGTCAAAATTGTGTTGTTAACAATGTGACACAATTTCAGGCTGAAGATCTCATAAATAATTCAAAAGGTAAGACAATCTTCATTTTGCTAAGGAACACTCATTTAATATGAAATTCACTCAGGTATTTTAAAACTAAAAGATCCAAACTACAACTAGCACCTGGGAAGCAGAAAATTTCAACCACGTCCAACCATAGTCTAGAAATTAAAAGCGTTAATAGACGCTGTTCGGATTATGTGACAGTATTACCAGTATACATTTCCTGTCACTGCTATGTAAATGTTTTCTAACTGAATTTTTTTTTCTTTGCTTCTTCTTCAACTTAAGATAAAATTATGCAAATTTAATGCATACCTTTCTGACCCCTGCTTTCTGTCTGCAGAGCCACAAAAAGTTACTGCAGCTCATTTCATAGTCCTGTCACAATCTGTGAGTAACATAAAATGAGGTTTTGCCCACCTGTGTGCACTAAGCTAGCTGGAACTATAATCAGTAGTGTGACCCCCTGCTCTGGGTGACAGTGAAATCAGCACCCTGGCTGCAGACCAGCAGGTTGCTTGAAACTGTTATTGCTATATTACCCATCTAAACCTGTATAATTGGCTTTTTCTGACGTTAAAATCAGTATAAAAATCATGTTGTGATATCAGAGTGCTTAGATTGCCACTTTAGCCTAGATGTCTAGTATGGGGCCAATCACATGAAAGGCACAATGCATACATAGTATATACTTTATTTGAATTGTCATCCATGATGAAATACATATAATGTATGTTTTTTGTTTATGTGCTTCTGTATTGTATTGTACTTTTATATGTGAATGGTTACTGCCCTTTGTATGCTAGAATGTCTTCTATGTCTTTGTGTCTCCTTGTGAATGTAAGTGTATTGGACCATGACATGGTTCACTGGTTTTCTTTGCTCCATCTATAGGGTTCCTATTCCTATATATTTATGTTATGTGATCAGGGCCAGTTTGTTATGAAGAAAACGTGTTTAGGAAGTATAGAGGATGCACTAATGGAAGCAAATATAGAACAATGAAAACAAAAAAATTCCTATATTTTTGTATAGAAGTGTGGGCCTCTAAGACTTAAACTAGCAGGCTTTCCTCCCATCCCTCTAAACTTGAGATTTTTTTCAATGTGTGGTTTTCTATGTCTGCACCGATAAGGAGGGTACTAGAGAAGAATCTTGGTAGAGCATAGTGCTGTTTCTGCAGAGCCCTAACCACTCTTACACTTAATTCAATTATGTGCTCCATTGCAGCTTTCATCACATTTAACAAAAAAAAGAAGAAAATACAATATTAAGTGCTATTTTTTTCCTCTTAAATGATGGGCACCATGATGTAACCTGATGGTCCCTACTATAAGTTTGCGGGATAGGGTCTGTTACTTGAACTGATCCATGAAGTGTTGTGGATTCCATTATGATAAAAGTTTGCAATGCAGATGTAAGCAGAACCCTTATTATTTAGTGTATATGTATAATTGTATAAAATACGACTGTATATATAATTTTCTGTAAACATAAGTGTTTTTGTTTGAGTCCAGAGGAAAAAATCAGCAGTCTGGTTTGAAGTCATCTGAGAGAAACACCTACTTTGTATATAAGCAGACAAAAAACACATGTTTGGTGGGTGTTTGCGTATTTGATTTCAAGTGTGTGTTTGTATTAAGTGTGTGACAAGATTAAGTGACTTTAGATTTAGAGACTTTAGAAGAGGGACTACAGTAAGTCAGTTGTTTTTCATAGTTTTGTATTATTGTATATTGTGTACTGCTATGCCAGGATTTGCCAAGCTCAGGGTCAAAGGCAGGAGCAGCGATGTGTACAGCACTCCTTACTTCCCTATTCCACCAGTACAGTGGAATTTGTACAACCCATACACTGCTGACATGTCATTGGTGTACAAAGGCACTGACTGTAAAGTGCTTAGAAGAGCTTAAAGAGGACCTTTCACTACTCTACAAACTAAAAACTAACTATATCAGTGGGCCAGAGCGGCGCCCAGGGGTCCCCCTGCACTTACTAGTATGTCTGGGCGCCGCTCCGTTCGCCGGTATAGGCTCCGGTGTCTGCGCTCCCTTGAGGTGCAGACCCGCTGGTGAGCTGACCCTGTAAAAGATTTTAGGTGCAGGCCGGCTGGTGAGCTGACCCTCTAAAAGGTTGTAGGTTAGGGCTTGCAGGTGAGCTGACCTTGTAAAACATTATATGCGAGGGCCTTCAGGTGACCTGACCCTGCAAAAATTGTAGGTGAAGGCCTGCTGGTGAGCTGACCTTGTAAAACATTATATTCGAGGGCCTGCTGGTGAGTTGACCCTCTAAAAATTATATGTGAGGGCCTGCTGGTGAGCTGACCCTGTAAAACATTATATGCGAGGGCCTGCTGGTGAGCTGACCCTGTAAACAATTATATGCGAGGGCCTGCTGGTGAGCTGACCCTCTAAAAAATTATATGCGAGGGCCTGCTGGTGAGCTGACCCTCTAAAAAATTATATGCGAGGCCTGCTGGTGAGCTGACCCTGTAAAACATTATATGCGAGGGCCTGCTGGTAGCTGACCTTTTAAAAAATTATATGTGAGGGCCTGTAGCTGAGCTGGCCTGTAAAAAATTATATGCGAAGGGCATATATGTGAGGGCATTATATGCGACAAATAAGCATGTGTTGATATGATGGAAGAGGAGAAGGAGGATGAGAAAAGGAAGATTCAACATATATCCTTGTTTGTGGTGGAAGGGGTGCATCTGAATACAGTGTATTCAGTACATTACAAACCACACATTTTTAGTGCTTTTATGTTCATCAGCTTTCCTCTGGTGGAGTCGAGAAGTCATGGTCAGTCCAGGGCCTTGTTGATTTTATAAGAGTCAATCTGTCAGCATTTTCAGTTGACAGGCGGATACGCTTATCTGTATAATGCCACCAGCAGCACTAAATACCCGCTCAGACAAAACGCTGGCGGCAGGGCAGGCCAGCACCTCAAGGCGTAGAGTGCCATTTCGTAGGTCACATGTCCAGCTAGGACACCCAGTAGTTGTAAGGCAGCTGAGGGAACATTGAGGATGCTGACACGGTTTGCTATGTACTCTTTCACCATCTTCTAAAATTTTTCCCTTCTTGTGACACTTGGCCACGCATCAGGGTGAGGGTGCTGGCGGGGTGGTCATGAAACTGTTTCCAGGCTTTGGAGAGTGTTGCCCTCCCTCTGTGGAACTGCTGTGTGTTTCCCCTTGTCTCCCTCCACGGTTAGCCAATGAATCAACTCTGCCGCCAGCGTTGTCTGATGTAAATTTTGGAGCAATTTTTAAACAAGGATCTTCTGGATTGCACCATTTTGCTTGTCCTCTCCACCAGAGGAATGAGAGATGAGAAGTTCTCTTTGTAGCGTGGGTCGAGAGGGGCAAACAACCAGTAACACGTGTTGCAGCCTAAATGAAGTCAGTCATGTGTGCCAGAGTACCAACAGGAAAAGACTTTGATGTTGTCATCAGGAGGATAACTCTCAAGCTCCTCATCTTCTTCCTCCTCTTCTGCCCACCCACTCTGCACAGATGGAATTAAACCTCATGGGTACTACCCTCTGTAGCAGAGGCAACCTTCTCCTGCTCCTCCTCCTCTTCATTGTCCATTCGTGCTGAGAAGACGAACTGAGGGTGGTCTGGCTATCACCTGTGTAATGTCTTCCCCCATTTCCACCTCTTCCACATGTAAAGCGATGTCCTTAATTGTGAGCAGCGAGCGTTTGAGTAGACACAGAAGTGGGATGGTGATATAGCATTATCGCCGCTCACTATCTGTGTTGATTCCTCAAAGATTTCTTAGAAGCCTGACAGAGGTCAGACATCCATGCCCACTCCTCGCTTGTGAATAGTGTAAGCTGAATGGAAAAGGTGATGACCATGTTGCAGCTGGTATTCTACTACTGCCCTCTGCTGCTCACAAAGCACTGGCCAACATGTGGAAAGTGGAGTTCCAGCACGGCTCATGTCACACAACAGTCGGTGAGCTGGCAATTTCAAGCGCTGCTGCAGCATTGACAGACCATCTGAAGCTGTCGATGACTTGCAGAAATGTTACACACACATGGCGCACCTTCACCAGTAGCTCAGGGCAAATTGGGGGTAGGTTTTGAGAAACCGCTGAACCACAAGGTTGAACATGTGAGCTAGGCATGGGATGTGTCTGAGCTTGCAGAGCTCCAAAACCGCCACCTGTCATGGTCTTTACCTGCTTGCTGCTCTCCTTCGTTTGACATGTGCTGGCGGCCATCTTGGGTCCTGGGTTTCTTGTAGCCTCCACCCTGCGGCTCCTCCTTCCCTGGGAGGAGCTGATGCCTAGCTCATATATATAGGAGGTCTGTGCTTCAGTTCCTTGCTTGGTCGCTCTTGTGTTCACATGCTTCTAAGACTGCTGCTGCTTCTGGTTCCTGATCCTGGCTTCGTCTGACTACCCTGCTGTTCCTGATCCCGGCTTCGTCTGACTACCCTGCTGGTTCCTGATCCTGGCTTCGTCTGACTACCCTGCTGTTCCTGATCCTGGCTTCGTCTGACTACCCTTCTGGTTCCTGACCTCTGGCTTCGCAAAGACTCTGGCTCGGTTTCACCATCCGTTTGGACTTTTGCTTTACAGCTTTATTTTCAATAAAAGCCTTCTTATTTTCACTTATCTCTTGTTGTACGTCTGGTTCATGGTTCCGTGACATTAGGACCAAGCCATGAGTTCTGACGGTAACAGGGCCATCCTCGCTACCATCGCTGGTTGCCAGACTTGATCAGCAGGATCAACCTGTTGGGTCGGTTCGCTGTGGCGTTGCAACCCTGCTTGGAACGCACGGCTCAATTTCGCTCCCGTTGCCGATGGTGTGAGGTTGTCGCTCCTGGGCTCGCTCCTACTGCCGCTCCGGTTGTTGCGCCAGAGTCTACCCCGACACCTGTTGTTGCGCCTGCGGTGTTTCGGGGTATGACCGGTTCTGCCCCTCTTCCACAGCGCTTTGGGGGGGGAGAGCAACTCAGTGCCGAGGTTTCCTTAACCAGGTGGGCAATTTATTTCGAGTTGCTGCACATGCCTTTCCTACTGAGAGATCAAAGTGGGCTTATTGATCTCGCTGCTCTCGGACAAGGCCTTTGGCCTGGGCCAGCCTTTATGGGAGAACAACAATCCGGGGGTTGCCGAGTTTTCCGGTTTTAGTTGCTTCTCTTCGGAAGGTATTCGATGTGCCGGCTCGTGCTGCCTCTGCTGCGAAGCTCTTATGTCCATCAGAAAGGTTCACGATCCGTAGCTGAATACGCCATGAGTTTCGTACCCTGGCAGCAGAGGTGGGACTGGAATAAGAGGGCTCTGGTCGCTGCTTTCTCTCATGGTCTCTCGGATGCCTTGAAGATGGAGGTTGCAGCTAAGGACTACCAGTTGAGCTCGAGTCTCTTATTTCTTTCCTGATTTTGATTGACACCAGACTCAGGGAGAGACCTTCCTTTAAGGAGAACCTGCGGAGGTCTTCTAACAGATTGGTGCCTACGTTTGCTGTCCCACCCGTGCCTCCCTCTCCTCCCACGCCTCCTGGGGATGACTTGTCTGGGGGTGAACCCATGCAGCTGGGGTTTGCTCGCCTGTCCGAGGGGGAGAGGGCACTCCGGAGACGCGAGGGCCGATGCATGTACTGTGGTCTCGGTGGGCATTTTCGGTTGGCATGTCCGAACCGTCCGGGAAACGCTCGTACCCTGAGATCCTGTCGGGGGCAGATCTTGGGTGGAGTCTCCTCGTCCCCGGTTTCCCGTGTTGACAAACCACTGATCACTGTTGTCCTCTCCTGGGTCGGGGGCTCGGTGACGACCCAGGCGTTGGTGGACTCTGGTGCTGGTGGTTTGTTCATTGATAGTGTGTTCGCTGCCGCCAATTCCATTCCTCTGCAGGCTCGAGGTTCCCCACTGGCTCTTGAGGCGATAGACGGCAGACCCCTTCTGCCGCCACACGTGACTCATGAGACCCTTCCAGTGGGGATAGCCATTGGTGCCGTTCACAGAGAGTCGGTCTGCCTCCAGGTTATTTCGTCTCCACACTACTCGGTGGTCTTGGGGTACCCCTGGCTCCAGAAGCATAATCCGACTTTCGATTGGAGATCGGTCGAGATCCTCTCGTGGTCACCGCAGTGTGGGGCTAGTTGCATCCATGGGTCTGTCAAGTTGCTGTGTACTTCCTCGGACTCTCTGTTGCCTCCTGAATACGAGGAGTACCGGGATGTATTCGATAAGGTGCGCGCGGTTGCCCTACCTCCGCACCGCCCATACGATTGTGCCATAGAGTTACAATCTGGTGCCGTTCCTCCTCGTGGCAAAGTCTATCCACTGTCGGTAGCGGAGAATGAGGCCATGGAGGAGTACGTGAGGGAGGCGCTTTCACGCGGACACATTCGCAAATCTTCGTCCCCGGCAGGGGCTGGATTTTTCTTTGTGAAAAAGAAGGGCGGTGAGTTGAGGCCTTGCATCGATTACAGGGGTCTCAATCGCATCACGATCAAGAACGCTTACCCGATACCCTTGATTTCCGAGCTGTTCGATCGCCTTAAAGGGGCCACGGTCTTTACCAAACTCGACCTGAGGGCGGCATATAACCTGGTAAGGATCAAGGCGGGCGATGAGTGGAAGACCGCGTTTAACACCAGGACCGGTCATTACGAATCCTTGGTTATGCCCTTTGGGTTGTGCAATGCGCCCGCAGTCTTTCAGGAATTCATCAACGATGTTTTCCGTGACCTGTTGCAGCAGTGTGTGGTAGTCTATTTGGATGACATCTTGGTATATTCTGAATCCATGGAGGCCCACATTCTGGATGTCAGACGAGTGTTGCAACGGTTACGAGAGAACAAGCTGTTCGGTAAGCTTGAGAAATGCGAATTTCACCGATCCCAGGTAACCTTCTTAGGTTACATCATTTCCGCTGAGGGGTTCTCCATGGATCCTGAGAAGGTTCGGCTGTCCTTACAGTGGCCCCAGCCCAGTGGTCTTCGTTCCCTGCAGCGCTTTTTGGGCTTCGCCAATTATTATCGGAAGTTCATCAGGGACTTTTCCATGCTGGCCAAGCCTCTCACGGATCTGACCAGGAAGGGCAGTAATTCCCAGGTCTGGGCCGCACGAGGCCATCGAGCTTTTGAGGCCCTAAAGTCCGCCTTTGTGTCGGCTCCGATTCTGTCGCATCCCAACCCTGGGTTGCCCTTTGTCCTCGAGGTGGACGCGTCTGAGACGGGAGTAGGCGCCCTTCTGTCTCAGCGTAGAACACCAGAGGGTCCTCTGCTTCCTTGTGGGTTTTACTCCCGGAAACTGTCTTCCGCGGAGTGCAACTATCAGATTGGTGACAGGGAGTTATTGGCCATGTGCTGGCCTTAAAGAATGGAGGCACTTGCTCGAGGGTTCGGTGGTTCGGTTCTCATCCTGACGGACCACAAGAATCTGACCTACCTTTCTGAGGCCAAGAGATTGACACCACGTCAGGCCAGATGGGCTCTGTTCTTGTCACGTTTTAATTACGTGGTCTCCTACCTACCCCGGTTCCAAGAACATCAGGGCGGATGCCTATATCACGGCAGTACTCCGAGCTGTCCAGGGAGGAGTCGATTCCGACTTCGGTCATAGCCTCCGAATCAGATCCGGGCGCCATTCGCACCAGCCTGACCTCTCCCCGGGGTGAGCAGATGTTTGGCGGCTCAATCTGGTGCTCCCTTGGGAGACCCAACGGCAGATGTTTTGGTGCTGAGGAGTTTCGCACTCGGTTGTTGCGAACCCTACCATAACTCCAAGACCGCGGGGCATCCTGGAAAGAATCGCCTGTCCTGGGCTGTTTCACGTCTGTTCTGGTGGCCTACCCTACATTCCGACATCGCCGCATATGTAGCGGCATGCTCCGTTTGTGCCCAGAGTAAGTCCCCTCGGCACCTTCCGTTGGGCCTTCTGCAACCCATAGCCACCGGGGAGCGCCCATGGTCACACCTGGGGATGGATTTCATTGTGGACCTCCCTGCATCCCGAGGCCATACGGTCATTCTCATGATTGTGGATCGGTTTTCCAAAATGTGCCACTGTGTTCCTCTCAAGAAGTTACCCTCTGCACAAGAGTTGGCCACGATTTTTGCCAGGGAGGTCTTCCGGTTGCACGGTTTGCCTAAGGAGATTGTGTCGGATCGGGGGAGTCAGTTTGTGTCCAGGTTCTGGCGCGCCTTTTGCTCCCAGTTGGGGATTCATCTCTCCTTCTCCTCGGCCTACCACCCTCAGTCCAATGGGGCCGCAGAACGATCCAATCAGGCCTTGGAGCAATTCCTTCGTTGCTATGTCTCCGATCACCAAGACAATTGGGTTGACCTCCTGCCTTGGGCTGAGTTTGCCAGGAACACGGCGGTGAACTCTTCCTCTGGGACGTCTCCCTTCATGGCCAATTATGGGTTCCAACCTGCCGTGTTACCGGAGGTATTCTCTCCCCAGGATATTCCGGCTGTGGAGGATCACCTTTCCGTCCTACGTGCCTTCTTGGGGTACAGATCCAGAAGTCCCTTGAGGTCTCTGCGCAGCGCCAGAGACTCCAGGCTGATCCGCAGACGAGCGCCTGCTCCTTCCTACCAGGTCGGAGACCGTGTATGGTTGTCCACCCGCAACCTCAACCTTCGTAGTGCCCACTCCCAAGATGGCGCCTCGCTTTGTTGGTCCCTTCCGAGTGCTTCGCAGGGTAAAACCGGGTAGCCCTATGCCCTTGCGGCTTCCTCCTGGCATGCGGATCTCCAACGTGTTTCATGTCTCCCTGTTGAAGCCACTGGTGTGTAATCGTTTTCACTTCCTCGGTTCTCGCCTCGTCCGGTCCAAGTGGGCAATCGAGAGGAATATGAGGTGAGCAATATCCTGGACTCACGCACTGGTCCGCGGTCGGTTGCAGGTTTTGGTCCATTGGCGTGGTTATTGGTCCAGAGGAGCGTTCCCTGGGTTCCCTCCGCAATGACCATGCTCCGTGCCTGTGCTCCGAGCCTTCTCACGCACGCTTCCTCAGAAACCGTTTTGTGCTCCGCGGAGGAGGGGCCCTTGAGGGGGGAGGCACTGTCATGGTCTGACCTGCTTGCTGCTCTCCTTCGTTTGACATGTGCTGGCGGCCAGTCTTGGGTCCTGGGTTCTTGTAGCCTTCCACCCTGCGGGCTCCTCCTTCCCCTGGGAGGAGCTGGATGCCTAGCTCATATATATAGGAGGTCTGTGGCTTCAGTTCCTTGCTTGGTCCTCTTGTGTTCACATGCTTCTAAGACTGCTGCTGCTTCTGGTTCCTGATCTGGCTTCGTCTGACTACCCTGCTGGTTCCTGATCCCGGCTTCGTCTGACTACCCTGCTGGTTCCTGATCCTGGCTTCGTCTGACTACCCTGCTGGTTCCTGATCCTGGCTTCGTCTGACTACCCTTTCTGGTTCCTGACCTCTGGCTTCGCAAAGACTCTGCTCGGTTTCACCATCCGTTTGGACTTTTGCTTTACAGCTTTATTTTCAATAGAAGTCCTTCTTATTTTCACTTATCTCTTGTTGTACGTCTGGTTCATGGTTCGCGTGACACCACCAAGTTACGGCCATTATCAGCCAGCAACCAAGCTTGTTGTAGGTTGAGTGGCGAGAGCCACAGCTCAGTCTGGTCTGTTATCCCCTGCACAGCTCTGCAGTGGTGTGCTGTTTGTCCCCTAAGCATATCAGCTTTAGCACGGCATGTTGCCGCTTCTCCACTGAAGTGCTACACTGCTACCAGCTACCGACTGATGACTGACTGGTGCTGCACTAGATAATCGGAGGTGGAAGTGGAGGAGGAGACGGAGGAGGAAAAGTGGAGTTTGGAGCCACTAACATAGGAGCTGGCGGAAACCCTGATCGACGTAAGGCCCGAAATCCTTGGTGTCGGTAGCACCTTTGCATCCCAGGGTACAACTCGCTGCCGGCCTCCAGAACATTCACCCAGTGTGCCGTCAGGGAAATTCAGCGTCCTGGCTGACTGCACTTGTCCATGTGTCCGTGGTTAAGTGGACCTTCCCAGTAACATTAGTCAGGGCACGTGTGATGCTACGGGACACATGCTGGTGTAAGACAGGCACAGCACACCTTGAAAAATAGTGGTGGCTGTGGACTGCGTAACAGGGGACGGCCGCCGACATCAGGCTGCAGAAGGCCTCAGTGTCCACAAGCCTAAATGGCAACATTTCCAGGGCCAGTAATTTTGAAAACTGTGCATTTAGTGGCTATGGCCGTGGTGGGTGGCTGGGTATTTTCGCTTTCGTTCAAAGGCCTGGGTAAAAACATTTGGATGCAGCGATGGGACACGAAGTGGATGAGGTCTCTGATGTGCTTGCGAAGGTCCAGGTGCAGGGCGGTAGGCATCCGGGCCTGCGCCTTCGACAGGGGATTGGCCAGCACGTAACATAGGAGGCAGTGGTGTGACCCGCAGACACAGATTGTGGACCCAGGCATTCGTCTCACTTATTACTGTGCTTAGATGCCATGTGGCAGATCATGATGTTGGTAGTGAGGTTGCTAGTGTTCACGCCCCTGGCTCATTTTCATATGGCACAGGTTGAAAACTACTATTCTTTTGTCATCCGCACTTTCCTCAAAAAAGCGCCATACTGCGGAACATCTACCATTTGGCAAGGGATATTTCTGCAAGGGGATATTTCTGCAAGCCTGCTGCAGTGCTGCAGATCCCTCCCCCTCTGTACTGCTGCCATCCTCTTCCACTTCCTCACTCTGATCATCCTCCTGATTTGTAGACCTAACCACAACCTCAGTGATTGACAACTGTGTCTCATCCTCTTCATCAACCACTTCAGACAGTAATTGCGGTTGACTCATTGGCAACTGTGTCTCATCATCATCCACCTCATTAAACACTAATTGCCGTTCCCCACCGTCATGTTCTTGTGACTGTGGATGCTCAAAAGGTTGGGAATCAGAGCACAAGATCTCATGTCCCTCTTCAAGCATGCTTGCTGAGAGGCCAAATCAAGTAATGGCGATGAAAAAAGGTCCTCGGAATATCTGAGTGTGGGATCACTTATTTGGACAGACTGTACATGGTGGGAGGAAGAAGGATCATGGTGAGGATTGTGTTGACAAGACTCCTGGCTATTGAGACTGGACTTGGTGAAAGACAGGGTGGTGTTTAACTGACTGGAAGCATTATCTGCTGCAATCCAACCGACCACCTGGTCGCACTGGTCTGACTTCAAGAGTGGTGTCCTGCACCGCCCTGCAAACTGGGACATAAAGCTAGGTATTGTGGATGATTGTTTTTCTTGTGCTCTTGCAGCAGGCATAATTTCACTGCGCCCAGGGCCACGGCCTCTGCGTGCACCATCAGCATCACGGATACTTCCCCGTCACTTACTGCTCACCTTCTTCATTTAAAATGTGATATATGCTTGAAAGTATGTTACACGTACAGTAGCGTTGGATTTGGAAGTGTATGCGCAAAAAAATTTACAAAGGTATTTGTGATTAGGAAACGTTATAGAGGACTGGTACCACAGTTATTGTCACTGTTCGCAGTGTCTACGAAATAAGGTACACTGGATGTCACTGATATTTTAGGGATGCGCACACTTTAAACAGGAGATGTGGCACGGATAATTTAACTGTCCGTAGCGGACACCGTCTACGGAAAAAGTACACTGGATGTCACTGATATTTTAAGGATGTGCACACTTTAAACGGGAGATGTGGCGCGGATAATTTTACTATCCGCAGCGGACACCGTCTACGGAAAAAGTACACTGGATGTCACTGATATTTTACAGATGCGCACACTTTATACAGCAGAAGTGGCGCGGATAATTTAAATGTCCACAGCAGACACCGTCTGCAGAAAAAGTGCACTGGATGTCAATGATATTTTAAGGATGCGCACACTTTACACAGGAGATGTGGCGCGAATAGTTTAATAGTTCACAGTGGCCAATTGCACGGTATTTAGCGCAGAATGCGCTAAAAATATATATTGCTGCTGTCACACACAATAGTCCTTAAAAGGACTTTTGGGTTGCAGAAATTTTTTTTGTATAAAAATCTTCCTACTACACTCACTGTCTTTCCCTTCCTTTGCATAGCTCTCCCTAACACTGAGCAATTTAGCGCAGGTTGCTCTATAAGCATATATTGCTGCTGTCGCACACAATAGTCCTTACAAGGACTTTTGGGTCCCTGCAACGTTTTTATACAAAAAAAGTATTCAATTGCACTCCCTACACTCTCTCACTTCCTATGCTCAGCTCTCCTTGACTACGAATGAGCCGAACATGCGTCATCGGGTACTATATACAGTCAGGTCCATAAATATTGGGACATCGACACAATTCTAACATTTTTGGCTCTATACACCACCACAATGAATGTGAAATGAAACAAACAAGATGGGCTTTAACTGCAGACTGTCAGCTTTAATTTGAGTGTATTTACATCCAAATCAGGTGAACGGTGTAGGAATTACAATAGTTTGCATATGTGCCTCCCACTTGTTAAGGGACCAAAAGTAATGAAACAACTGGCTTCTCAGCTGCTAGATGGCCAGGTGTGTGTTATTCCCTCATTATCACATTTACAATGAGCAGATAAAAGGTCCAGAGTTTATTTCAAGTGTGCTATTTGCATTTGGAATCTGTTGCTGTCAACTCTCAATATGAGATCCAAAGAGCTGTCACTATCAGTGAAGCAAGCCATCATTAGGCTTAAAAAACAAAACAAATCCATCAGAGAGATAGCAAAAACATTAGGCGTGGCCAAAACAACTGTTTGGAACATTCTTAAAAAGAAGGAACGCACCGGTGAGCTCAGCAACACCAAAAGACCCGGAAGACCACAGAAAACAACTGTGGTGGATGACCGAAAAATTCTTTCCCTGGTGAAGAAAACACCCTTCACAACAGTTGGCCAGATCAAGAACACTCTCCAGGAGGTAGGTGTATGTGTGTCAAAGTCAACAATCAAGTGAAAACTTCACCAGAGTTAATACAGAGGCTTCACCACAAGATGTAAACCAATGGTGAGCCTCAAAAACAGGAAGGCCAGATTAGAGTTTGCCAAATAACATCTAAAAAAGCCTTCGCAGTTCTGGAACTACATCCTATGGACAGATGAGACCAAGATCAACTTGTACCAGAGTGATGGGAAGAGAAGAGTATGGAGAAGGAAAGGAACTGCTCATGATCCTAAGCATACCACCTCATCAGTGAAGCATGGTGGTGGTAGTGTCATGGTGTGGGCATGTATGGCTGCCAATGGAACTGGTTCTCTTGTATTTATTGATGATGTGACTGCTGACAAAAGCAGCAGGATGAATTCTGAGGAGTTTCGGGCAATATTATCTGCTCATATTCAGCCAAATGCTTCAGAACTCATTGGACGACGCTTCACAGTGCAGATGGACAATGAACCAAAGCATACTGCAAAAGCAACCAAAGAGTTTTTTTAGGGAAAGAAGTGGAATGTTATGCAATGGCCAAGTCAATCACCTGACCAGAATCCGATTGAGCATGCATTTCACTTGCTGAAGACAAAACTGAAACCCAGAATCTGGTGATGTCTATGCGTTCCAGACTTCAGGCTGTAATTGACTGTAAAGTGAAAGTTTGATTTATGATGATTATTCTGTCCAAATACTTTTGGTCCCTTAACAAGTAGGAGGCACATATGCAAACTGTTGTAATTCCTACACCGTTCACCTGATTTGGATGTAAATACCCTCAAATTAAAGCTGACAGTCGGCAGTTAAAGCACATCTTGTTTGTTTCATTTCAAATCCATTGTGGTATTGTATAGAGCCAAAAATATTAGAATTGTGTCGACGTCCCAATATTTATGGACCTGACTGTAGCACCCGATGACATGTTCCGGCCAGCCAATCACTGTAATGCCAGTAGCCAACATGGCTACTGGCATTACAGTGAGGGCAGTACTTACCTGTAGGTGCGGGGAGGAGATTCGAGCATGCCATGTGTTCGGCTGAGCATGCTCGCTCATCACTAATTAATAACGTTTGAAACATTTAGAAATAGCGCTGTTTAAAAGTTTAGTTACTTTTTAAAGTGCCATTGTTATATTTTTTTTGTCTCTTTTACTGTATGAATTGGTTGTAGTAACAAATGACTAGCATAAACAGTAAATTAACAGCTTTCCCGTAAGTTGTGACTTCAATATTTTTTTCTCTATTTACTTTGTCTCTTTTTCATTTATGGTGTATAAGTTGTAACCGGCTTTTTGTTTACTCATAATATTGAATCTGAGATATGATTATGCAGTAATACAATTTTCCATGTGTAAATTACATTTACACGTAATTAGCTGTGGGTAATCAAATAAATTAGTCATTAATGTGTGTTTGTTATAGAAGTGTAATTACTACATATTACTAAATAATAAATTGTTAGTTTTTTAAAGTACAGAAGTACTACACTATGATAAGTATTTTGTGGGGACTTGTAGTTTTGGGAGTGATTTTAGAGGACTTAAAATCAATTTTTATTCAAATTAGAGTTGTTAACTATACATTTGTTTATAGCTTTAAAAATTTGAGAAAATGCAATTTGTTAGCTTTTTTCTTGAGATGTGACAAATGACCATTTAACAAAATATAGAATTATAGATAGCCAGATTTGAGTTAGCTGTTTGGCACAATGACGTACATTTATTAACCCCCATCTAATATTTAGACAATGTACTTAGGCAGTTTAACAATCTGTCTAATTTCTCGAAGTGGTTCATTCTACATGATACATTTGGGGCATCTTTTAGCACTTTATACAATATAGGCACAGGGTTCACCTGCTCATTGTTTGGAAGGCACGGAGGTGCTAGGAACACAGCACCAAAGTAAATCCAAAAAAGAGGAACAAATTCCAACTTTCCAATAAAAATTATGGTCTTTAAGCAATAAAACTCCCATGAAAAAATACTTTTATCATTCATTTCGGATTAAAACATTAGAATCCTTACTCATGACCACGAGTAAGGATTCTAATGTTTTAATCCGAAACGCGTAGATAAAAGTGTTTTTTCTATGGGAGTTTTTATCACTTGTTTAATAAAGACAGTTGTTTTTATTGAGAAGCTGGAATTTGTTCCTCTTTTTTGGCTTTATCTTTTATCACTTATGCCCCCTATAGGTTGGCTTACTTTGTACAACATTTTGGTGCAATTTTGGAGCAAATTGACACATTTTAGACCATTACACCAATTAAATACCTGAGTACAACTGTGTTCCCTTTTAAAAATATTCTTTTATTAAAAATTACATTTAATAATAATAGTAGGGGAATTAAATATGAAACACCATCTTTAACATTCAATATAGCAACTTACTATAAACTAAAGAGAATAAGTCAGCCAGCAGTAGTAGCTCTTCAAGGTGTGAGCAACCATAACTAATATAACTCGTATTGTAACGTGGCAAAAAAAAAAAAGAAGATGAATGATAGCATGCCCCCTCAATGCGCATTTTGTGTAATGCTTCTTTAGGAGGAGAACTAAACCATGTCCGATTTACTCTTACTTCACCTTGTCAAGTGAGATATAAAAGGTCTGTAAAACATAACACATTTTGTCAAAAAATTAGCAATCACAGTGGATGGCATAAGATGACCAGTTTAAAAAAAAAGCAAAAAAAAACAACATGATTTTATTATATTCTATAATGAGATATCTATATAATTTCTATTTGTGACCAAAAGGTGGTTATGATGTAGGTGGTAGCCCGTGGGTTTTTCTAGCACTGTATTGAACTTATTTAATAAAAAATTGGAGTCCCTAACCAAATTAGAGCAATAGGTAATAGTAAATAATGCACAAATTGAGAGTGACAGTCCTTTATTAGTAGTGGGAGGTGTGCTTCTGGCACTAGAGGAAGAAACTTCAATAGATAGATAGATAGATAGCTTTTATGAATTTCCCCCTTAGCGTGTCACTATGGAACATTGCTACATATAGCTATATACATTCTGACCACTAACAATTGCCTATACAGATTAGCTTGACTATGAAAGAGTGGTTATTATCTGTACAGGTTTGTTTTTATATGAAGAAAAGCAAATGGCTTACACTTTTGGATTAACCCCATTGAGCAAAAGAGCTGCTGAATCATTTAGTGGAGCAGTTTACTATTAGTTGACAATGTTTCATTGTAAAACACAAATTAAACCCCAAATAATTGAATGTCCATATATAAAAAGCTTTTTCCACCACAGGTTTCATTACATAGCTTATTTATGTGAATTTATTGCATATGTTACCTTAAGCAAGAAAATTTTTAATATCCTGTGGTATCTGGAAACAAGACATTAGTAGCAGGGGGCGCTTTATGGGTTTGGTATGTTTTCCCAGCATATCCCATAGATGATTAATTACATGGACATTTGGAAAATTTGCTGGCAAATACGGACTGTCTTCTATCCCCACTGGTTGTCCTTGCTTGGGTCACATTTTTTAGGTATTTACCACAGTATAAGGCTACATGAACACTACTGTTTGTGTTTTGCGGTCCGCCAATTGCTGATCTGCCGAAAAAAAACAGATGACATCCGTATGCCATCTGTTTTTTTTGTGGATCCATTGTAACAATGCCTAAAACGGACAAGAATAGGACATGTTCTATTTTTTTTGCAGGACATACTGATGCAGACAGCACGCGGTGTGCTGTCGGCATTTTTTGCTGACCCATTGAAATGAATAGGTCCGCATCCTATCCACAAAAAAACTGAACGGACACGGAAACAAACAACATTCGTGTGCATGTAGCCTAAAAAGAATATGCCACAAGACCTGCCATTTTACATATACTTTGACCCAGTCATCTATCCATAACAATTTGGCCCTTGCTAGACTTTTCAGGGCAATAGTGTGTTTAAAAAAATGTGTTCATTGTTAATAGTCACCTATTAAATGAATGGATTTGGTATTCAAATTTTGTTCTGTTTCACATTATGTTTCTTCAGTTTCCTTGCCAAAGGCATTTCACTGTCTCAATTTATAGGAATTATTCTCAAATCAATTGCTCTTTACTTTTAGTTATTTTACACTGTTATTTCTACCTAAACACTTCTTCCACTGCTAAGATACAAAAATAAAATGTTTTGTAGTACCTATTGTTATTTAGTTGTTCTGTGCCTTTAAAAATTGTCTGCACTTGTCATTCCATCTTTACATTATTACGTAGTTAATACAGTTGAAAAAAGACATACGTCCATCAAGTTCAACCAAGGGATAAATGGGGATGCAAATCCCAAAAGGAATTGAGATGTTTTCATAAGCATTAATGTTTTTACTTTTAAGAATTCGTCTAAACCCTTTTTAAAACTGTCCACTGTTCCTGCTGTGACCACATCCTGAGGAAGTCTATTCCACCGCTTACTTACCTCCTCGTAAAAACAAATCAGGTTAGTCTGACAACTTCTGTCCTTGGTAAACCCATGCTGGTTATCACTTTTATATATATATATATATATATATATATATATATATAATATTATTTATAGTCACATACTCCTGTATATAGTCACTTAAGAGTCCTTCAAACATTTTTCCCACAACAGAAGTTAAATATAACTGGTCTATAATTGCCTCTGGAGGACCTTGATAATTTTTTTTAATATGGGCACCAAGTTTGCCTTGCGCCAATCACTTGGCACTGTACCAGTACCTAGAGAATCTTTAAAAATTATAAACAGGGGCACAGCAATGACTGAACTGAGCTCTTTAAGCACTCTTGGGTTCTATCCATCTGGACCTGGAGCCTTGTTCACATTTACTCTATTTAACTTCTCTTGGACCATATCTACAGTTAGCCAATTGAGTATATCACTGGATATACTAACAGCCCCGGCGCCCTAGATATCAGCTCTTTTCTCTTCTTTTGTATATATAGAGCTAAAAAACTATTTAGGAACTCTGGCTTTTCCTTATCTTCAGTGACTCCCCCCCCCCCCCTTTACCATTATTTAGTGGAACCTACCTGCTCAGACCTAGATTTTTTAGCATTTATATATTAAAAAAACTTGGGATTTGTTTTGCTTTCTTTTGCTACCTGCTGTTCATTTTGTATCTTTGCTAATTTTATATCCCTTTTACAGATTTTATTAAGCCCTTTGTAATCTTAAAATGCTACAGTTGACCCCTCAGATTTGTATTTTTTAAATGCCCCCTTTTTGTCTTTTATTGCCCTTTTACAGTAGCTGTAAGCCATGGGGGGTTTAATTTTAACCTTTTATACTCATTACCTAAAGGGATACATTTTTTTAGTGCGGTTACTCAATGTGGATTTGAAGCTCTCCCATTTATCCTCAGTATTATTTTGCTACAGTAGTTGCTCCCAGTTTATGCCTTGAAATGCTTCCCTCAACCCAGGGAAATTAGCCTTTTTGAAATTCAGTGTCTTTGCTCTTTTCTTTTTATAGTTTAGGGGGAATATAATTATATTGTGATCACTATTACCTAGTGTTTCTCGAACAGTAACATTATTACCAAGCTCTGCATCATTAGAAATTACCAGATCCAACGGAGCATCGCCCCTAGTGGGAGCTTCTACATACTGGCCCATAAAGTGGTCCTGCAGCAAGTTGAGGAATTTTCTCCCCTTTGCGGTTGAGGCAGAACCATGACCCCAGTCAATATCTGGGAACTTAAAATCTCCCATTATGACCACTGTACCAGCATGTGCCGCCCGCTCTATTTGGTTATACAGTTGCGTTTCTATCTCTTCTGTGATGTTAGGGGGTCTATAGATTACACCAAGTCTTATTTTTTCAGTGTTTGGATCAACAGGGGCCCAGCATGCAAGTGGGACCTGCATTTCCTGGATTTCATGGTCGCTGTTATGGCACCCAACAGGTGAGCTTCAGTGTTAGGACCCATCTTATTAGAGATCGCCTTGGCGTGCGGCAGACGGGCTTTTGTACAAAATGTATTTGCTAAGCATTTCTAAGTTATTAGCATAGCATTTACTATGTAATATACTTTTGTACTCTACCTTCGGTTTGTAGAGTGCTGTTGCCCTATGTGTTTGTCAAATGTATATTTGCAGCCACACTGCGACATGCACCTACGCATTGGGATCTACAAACACAAAAAGGGACCCCCTTTTTTGTGTTTGTAGATATGTGTGGGCTGTCATGTGGAAATTCAGATCCATGCCTCATTCATTAAAAAAAATATGAGGTAGTCCACACTGTCGTGAGCTAGGCGAGTGCGCTTATTGGTCACGATTCCCCCTGCTGTGCTAAACGTCCTTTCGGACAGGACTCTCGATGAGGGGCAAGCCAAGAGTTCCATGGTAAATTTTGCCAGCTCTTGCCACAGGTCAAGCCTGCACACCCAGTAGTCCAGGGGTTCCTCGCTTCTCAGAGCGTCCACATCGGCCGTTAACCCGATATAGTCGGACACCTGTTGGTCTAGGCGTTCCCTGAGGCTGGATATGGAGGGCGGCTGTTGATGGGTTGGCTGCAAGAATGATCTCATATCCGAAGTGACCAACACATTTTCAAATCGCCCTCTTCTTGCAGGCGCGGTAGGATTGGTTCCCGCACCAGTTTCGCTGTGGGTGGAATATCCTCTGCCAGTGCCCGCAACAGCAGAATGCAGCATCTCTCGCAGCAAGGCCTGGAAATGCTGCATTCTGCCAGCCCTCTGTGATGCTGGTAACATGTACGCTATTTTGTGTTTGTACCGGGGGTCTAAGTTCGTTGCCACCCAGTACTGGTCGTTGCCCTTTATGCTTTTTATACAGTGTTCCTCTTCAAATACTAGAGCATGACGGCTCCCATTTGCACCAAATTGGAAGCGGTGGTGCGCCCTGGCTCCTGCTCATCGCCCAGGAGAATGTCATTCATGGTTTCCTCCCCCATCCATGGACAACACCAGGGATCCCTGAAAAGTTTAAAGTCACGCTCAAAGCCTGCTCTTCTTGCTCCTCCTCCTACTCCCCCAGCCACCATCCTCCTGTGACTCCTCTTCAGACCCCTGCTGACTTGTCTAAGATGGAGTAGCCCCCCTGGGAATTCATTCAGCATTGTGACTTCCTCATCTTCCAGCTCCTGCTCCTCGACTGCTTGAGCAATGACACGACGCATTGCACACTCCAGAAAGAAGACGTAAGGTACGATGTCACTAATGACACCCTGGCTGTGACTGACCAGTTTGGTGATCTCATCAAAATGGCCGCAGAAGTCTGCATGTGTCGCGCATGAGCAGCCACTGGCACGGTGAAAAGAAAACAAGCGCCAAAGAACCTGTTCTGCTGCAGAGTTCGTACAGGTAGTCTTTAATGGCACATTGCTGCTGAAGCAGCCTATCAAGCATATACAAGGTGGAGTTCCAGCGCGTCGGGCTGTCACAAATAGGACTTCTGACGGGCATGTGGTGTCACCGCTGAACGTCAGCAAGGCGAGCCATGGCCATGGAAGATATTCTAAAATGGCCAGAGGTTTTTCTGGCCTGCCGCAAGACGTCCTGGACCCCAGTGTATTTGGCAACGAATCGCTGCACGACTAAGTTCAGAATGTGTGCCATGCATGGCACGTGTGTCATTTTGCCCTGTTTTAGCACGCTCAGCAGATTAGTACCGTTGTCGCACACCACTTTACCAACTGTAAAATTGCTAGCAACTGATCGGCCTCTGACCACAGAGCTGAAAGCAGTGCAGGACTGGTGTGGCTCTTGGCTTCCAGGCACAACAGCCGCAACACAACATGGCAACGTCTCACCTGGGACGTCAAATAGGTTCTGAGGAGCTTGGGGGGAGCAGTGGAAGAGGTGGTAGCAGTGGAAAAGGAGGAGTCAGACTAGGAGGAGTCAGACTAGGAGGAGACTGAGGATGGAGTAGGAGGAGGATAAGAAGAGGCAGGCCTGCATGCAATCCATGGCATTAACACCAAATCCACACGGGAGCCACGGGTTACATGCTTGACAGCCGTCAGAAGGTTCACACAGTGGGCAGTAAAAGTTATATACCTTCTTTGCCCGTGTTTGCTAGACCATGTGTCTGTGGTCAGATGTATCTTGGCACCGACACTATGTGCCAGAGATACATTCACTTGCCGCTTAACGTAGCCATATAGCTCTGGGATGCACTTGTGGGAGAAATATTTCCTTCCAGGGACTTACTATTGCGGTGTGCCAATGGCCACAAATTTTCTAAAGGCCTCCGAGTCCACCAGTTTATATGACAGTAGTTGGCGGGTTAGCAGTTCCGACAAGCCAGCAGTCAGCCGTTGGGCAAGAGGGTTATCCGGCGTAGTCAACTTTTTACGCTCGAACATTTGGGCCACGGAAGACTGCCTTCTGCCAGATGAACGCGATGACGGCACGGTGGAGGACAAATGGGAGGAGAGAGAAGAAGTAGAACAGGTGGGACGTGGAGTGCCGGGAGTGTGGCTTTGTGGCTTCTGACTGCGTTGCTCCCATTGGGCTCGGTGATGGGAGGCTAGATGGCTTCTTAAGGCAATCTTCCCTAAGTGAGTGTTGGGCTTACTGCAACTTATGCGTTGACAGCACAGGCTGCAGATGGCAACACTGTTGTTAGCAGCTGACACGTTAAAAATAGTCCACACTGCGGAGCCATGGTGCATGGTGGATGGCTCGCTCCAGATACATTTGCAGTCTGCTTTTTGCCCTGCGAGCTCTGCCTGCTTCTCCTCCTTTTTCCTCCCTCTCTGCTATTCCGTCTCTTCCTCTGAACTCCCCTTCTCTTCCTCTATTGTGGGCACCCACGTGACGTCCATCAACATGTCATCATCATTGTCACATTCACCAGCACTGACATTTGAAATCTCGAAGTAGGCAGCAACAGCAGGGACCTCCCTCCTTGGGCTGATATGGGTACTGTCGTAAGACTGCTGGGTGGCGGCCGTTGCTACCTCCTCTTCCTCATCCGATGTCAAGAATGGCTACGCATTAGTAAGGTCTGGAAATGTATGGGAAAATAATTCCTCTGACTCGAGTGGAGGGGCTATGGTGGTGGTGGTGTATTTGGGTGTGCACACAGCAAAGAGTGAGGACAGTGCACATACAGAGGATGAGGAGGGTGCAGAAGCCGGACGCTGAGTGAGCCACTCAACCAACTCTGGTGAGCCCTTTGAAGTAATCGCATGCGCCTTCTCCAACTTCACACTTAGGCTCCGGCCTGGTGCACCTGCCCTACCTCTACCACCCCTGCGGAACGGCCTGCTTCTTCCTCTGCCTGTCATTTTCAAAATGACCCTGTGCCTAAGTCCCTAGAGAAGAGTATTATTTGTGGAAGCAGGTATATCGCAGGCCTCAATCAATATTTGGTGGAAACAGGTATATCGAACCCCTTAATGAGTATTTTGAGGAAGCAGGTATATTGCAGACCTCAAGCAATATTTGATGGAAACGGGTATATTGAACCCCTTAATCAGTATTTTGTGGAAGCAGATATATCGCAGCCCTCAATCAGTATTTTGTGGACACAGGTATATCAAACCCCTTAATCATTATTTTGTTGAAATAGGTATATCGCAGGCCTCAATCAATATTTGGTGGAAACAGGTATATCGAACCCCTTAATCAGTATTTTGTGGAAGCAGATATATCGCAGGCCTCAATAAATTTTTGGTGGAAACAGGCATATCGAACCCCTTAATCAGTATTTTGTGGAAGCAGGTACAGTGGATATAAAAAGTCTACACACCCCTGTTAAAATGTCAGGTTTCTGTAATGTAAAAAAAATTAGACAAAGATAAATAATTTCAGATCTTTTTCAACCTTTAATGTTACCTATAATCTGTACCACTCAATTGAAAAACAAACTGAAATCTTTTAGGTGGAGGGAAGAAAACAAAAAACAAACAAAAATAATGTGGTTGCATAAGTATGCACACCCTCTTATAACTGGGCATGTAGCTGTGTTCAGAATTAAGCAATCACATTCAAAATCATGTTAAATAGGAGTCAGCATACACCTGCCCTCATTTAAAGTGCCTCTGATTAACTCCTTAAAGTTCAGCTGCTCTAGTTGGTCTTTCCTGAAATTTTTTTAGTCGCATCCCACAGCAAAAGCCATGGTCCACAGAGAGCTTCATGGTCCACAGAGAGCTTAAAAATCTCATTGTTAAAAGCTATCAGTCAGGAGAAGGGTACAAAAGAATTTCCAAGGCATTAGATATGCCATGGAACACAGTGAAGACAGTCATCATCAAGTAGAGAAAATATGGCACAACAGTGAAATTACCAAGAACTGGACGTCCCTCCAAAATTAATGAAAAGACTAGAAGAAAACTGGTCTGGGAGGCTACCAAGAGACCTACAGCAAAATTAGAGGAGCTGCAGGAATATCTGGCAAGTACTGGCTGTGTGGTACATGTGACAACAATCTCCCGTATTCTTCATATGTCTGGGCTATGGGGTAGAGTGGCAAGATGAAAGCCTTTTCTTACAAAGAAAAACATCCAAGCCAGGCTACATTTTGCAAAAACACATCTGAAGTCTCCCAAAAGCATGTGGGAAAAGGTGTTATGGTCTGATGAAACCAAGGTTGAACTTTTTGGCCATAATTCCAAAAGATATGTTTGGCACATAAACAACACTGCACATCACCAAAAGAACACCATACCCATAGTGAAGCATGGTGGTGGCAGCATCATGCTTTGGGGTTGTTTTTCTTCAGCTGGAACTGGGGCCTTAGTTAAGCTAGAGGGAATTATGAAACAGTTCCAAATACCAGTCATATTGGCACAAAACCTTCAGGCTTCTGCTAGAAAGCTGAACATGAAAAGGAACTTCATCTTTCAGCATGACAACGACCCAAAGCATACATCCAAATCAACAAAGGAATGGCTTCACCAGAAGAAGATTAAAGTTTTGGAATGGCCCAGCCAGAGCCCAGACCTGAATCCAATTGAAAATCTGTGGGGTGATCTGAAGAGGGCTGTGCACAGGAGATGCCCTCGCAATATGACAGATTTGGAGTGTTTTTGCAAAGAAGTCAAAATATGCCATGCTGATAGACTCATACCCAAAAAGACTGAGTGCTGTAATAAAATCAAAATGTGCTTTAACAAAGTATTAGTTTATGGGTGTGCACACTTATGCAACCATATTATTTTATTTTTAGATTTTTTCTTCCCTCTACCTAAAATATTTCAGTTTCAATTGAGTTGTACAGTTTATAGGTCACATTAAAGGTGTAAAAAGTTCTGAAATTATTTCTTTGTCTCATTTTTTTACATCACAGAAACCTGATATTTTAACAGGGGTGTGTAGACATTTTATATCCACTGTATGTATGGACAGCAGAGAAACAGTAATTCCTATCACACTACCTAACACCCTGCACTGGAACCTATCAGCTACACTATATCACTACCTAACCTACACTGACTATCTCCCACTAACCATCTGTATTGTATTATATATATATGAGCTAACTTACATCTAATGTAATTGGATAAGGAATAGGATCCAGTTAAAAGCACAATGCATAGCAATTACACTGCTGTCTCTCTTAGAACTGCAATAAACCAGCAGAAAATGGCTGCTGGGGAGTTTCTTATAAAGTATGGGGTAGGTAACTTTCCTATTGGTTGCTAGGGATGTTGCTAAACTCTGACAAAGATATTGCAGCCTTCTCATTGGAACACAAGCAAGAAGCAGTGAGGGTACTGCTGAAAAAAATCTAGGATATTCGCAATTACGAATATATAGCACTATATTCTAGATCTTCACGAATTCTTGAAGTGCTGATATTCACGATAAAAATTTGTGATTAGAATTATACGCGATCAACACTATTAGTTTGTATTTTGTGGAAGGAGGTATATCGCAGGCCTTAATCAATATTTGGTGGAAATAGGTATATCGAACCCCTTAATCAGTATTTTGTGGAAGCAGGTATATCACACCCCTTAATTATTTTTTTTGCCATTTTTATTTGGGGCAACAGGTATATCGCAGCCCTCAATCAATATTTTGTGGAAGAAGGTATATCACACCCCTCTATCAGTTTTTTGGGGCAACAGGTATATCACACCCGTTGCAAATAGTTGTTCCAATAGTGCTTGTCCCTCTATCTAGCTGCGGTATCGCAGCAGAACCGCACACAACTGCTGCACAATACAAATGCACTATATACTTTCTATGTTAGAAAGTATATTATTAGGTATATCACACCCCTCAATCAGTTTTTTTGGGGGGCAACAGGTATATCACACCCGTTGCAATTAGTTGTTCCAATAGCATTTGTCCCTCTATATAGCTGCGGTATTGCAGCAGAACCGCACACAACTGCTGCACAATACAAATGCACTATAATATACTTTCTATGTTAACACCTCTCAGCATATCACACCAATCGATAGCACACCTTTACCAGTCCATAAAAGGACTTTTGTGGCCCTATTAGCTAACATTTGGTGTCCCTAACAGCCTGTCCCTGCTCCACAATCAACCTTCCCCTACACTGGCAAAACACAGAATGCAAAATGGCTGCCAGATCAGGTTCTATTATAGGGTGGGTGTGTCCATGTGCTGAAACATCTCAATTCACTGTCCTGTCCCACCTGAGGGATGTGTCATGGACATGGGTCAAAATTCGGCGCAATGCAAAAAAAATGTATGGCACCGGCGGACATAGCCATATGTTCGCATGTTCGGCGAATCGCAAAAGCGCAAAGTTCACAGAGAAACGACCGTCGGGCTTACAGCAAGGCCATCTCTAGTGATGATGTTACATAGCGAGCTTTGGAGACATCACCAGTCTCATCATCAGGCATACTACAAGAATATATCAAGAAATAGCAATATATATACAATAAGAACAGAGACATGGGGAATGAATGGACATTTGAAAAACAACAGAACAACAGAATATAAAAGATCTTGAGAATGAGTCCTTAATTATCTTACAGATGGTCTCTAAATTAATGCTATCTCAGAGACTTGGTGCCCCGACTATGTCTATAGAAGACTCTTTAGATCTTGTAGTGCGTCATAAATCCCGGCAAATTCAGTCCAGTATTTAAAGTGTCAAGCAGTGTTATACATTTGTATCAAATTCACAGAAATTAAATATATGGGTGTGTGTCTATTATGAAAACTAATCACTGACTGTGTAAGACGCTAAAACATAAACATAAAAACTCTTTATTCGTTTTACTGGTTAAAAAGAGGTGGCACCCGCTTACAGGCCTATAAAAAAATATTCCCGACTCCCAAAGCCCTGTCAGATAAAGCAGGTTCTCTTAAGGTTTTCTGGGTGCATAAACCAGGCGAAAAAAGGTGCTAACCTATGGCACCAAGCATCACATCAAAGGTATTTCATACCACGTGCCTAATAGTGAGGCACTTATGGTATGTCATGAGGGTCAGCATCGATCCCCGCTGCTAAATAGCCAACTTGTGATTGGGTATGACAGTTTATGTCCACCTGTATAACACCCTTAGCTACTGGCAGCGCTGGAGTTCTGAAGACCCCCTTTGCCTATTGACACAGATCTCAGCAAGTGCCTGCAGATCAGAGAATTACACTACAGGCAGTGCTAACAGTTACTGTGTAGTCTCTACCCCAGCGAGTATGTGTGCTCAATAATGCAGCACTGAGGCACTGGAGCAAAGATAATGGAGGGTAGCGGCTCAACGCGTTTAAACTGTAATGTATCATCAGGAGCCCATAACAGTAACAAAGTAGAGGAAGCTAAACGATGTGACCACATATGTGGTGCGGTGTCCGGCGCTAGTATGACCGTAGGCGAGCGCACCACAGGGCCAGCTAATAAAGTAGATGTGCAGCTGCTGCCAGTGAGAGAGCGAGAGCAGGACAAACCCCCTTAGGCTCCGCCCCCTCCAATCAGCGCTCGGCAAGTATGCGATCTCGCCTAGGTAAGTATACCTCGGTGCATTTGGGACATCCAAGCGGCTTACAAAGGGGGAAAAATTGAATAAATGAAGGGGACTAGGAGGTTAGGGAAAGAGTGATATGCAACAACACCATAAAGCAATATGCTAAGAGGCTGTTAAATTAATAGATGGCACAGGGATATTCCTTATCCATTATTTAATAGCACAGACATATCCAAAAAGGATATGAAAACACAAATATATACAAAAAGGATATGAAATACAGAGCACTAATCATGTATATACAATATGCTCTGGCAGATGGTAATACCAACAGTGATGAGTGGCAGGGGCAATATTCGAATTTGGGCCTTTTTGCAAATATTTGGGTGAATATTCGTCATATATTCGCGTATTCGAGAATTCATGATCTCCAGTGATCATTATCTTGATTGCGAAAATCGGCAATCAGAAAATTCACGATAAAAATTAGCGATACAAAAATTAGCGATACAAAAATCTGCGATCAACACTACTCCTAAAGTCAAAGATATTGCAGTCTTTTCTTTGGCCCACAAGCAAGAAGCAATGAGGGATCATGGGTACTGATGAAAAAAAAATCTAGAATATTCACAATTACGAAGATATAGCACTATATTCTAGATATCCGTGAATTCTTGAAGTGCCAATATTCGCGATAAAAATTAGCAATTAAAATATTCACGATCAACACTAAATATCAAGGCACCAATAACCATGGATCTCAGATGAAGCAAACATAGCTTATCTGTTCATTTAGTCCCACAGGTTGCATAGTGTGAAGCCGAAAAATCCACTGTGCTTCTTTTTGGAGAAAAATTTATCAAAGTCGACCCCCCGAGGGGAAGGTCGAACTTTTTAAATTCCCTGAAAGCACAACACTGTTGCATTGTTGTCATGGCAGGTCTTGAGATGTTGTGCGATAGGGGTCTCTCTTTCATTTCTAGTATCCCTTAAATGTTCTCCTACCCCACGTCTTAGTTCACAGACTGTCCAGATAGATCAACTCTGTGGTTCTGTGGTTGATTAAGGAACACATCACGTATACTTTATCACTTGACATGCCCATGAATGAATTACCTGTACCGATAGAGTCACACACTACACAGTTCCCACAATTAAAAGTGCCTATCAAACCATGCGCTAGCCAGGTACGGGGAATGGAGGATTCATAGAGGCTATGTACCAGACGATCGCGGAGATTACGACCCCGTCTAAATGTCATAGATGGAACTGACCCAACAAGAGGTCCAATGTCAGGGTCTGCCAGCAAAATGCCCCAGTATAGTTCCAGTATGTGTTGCACTTCCTGATGAGCAGTGTCAAACATGCCAACAATGCGAGTAGGGCATTCGGCTTCTTCCCTAGATCTGGGATTTAAAAGTGATTCCCTGTTTCTGCCCAGTGCATGTTGGTAAACGGACTTAAGTATTGGTTGCCGGCACCCCCCCCCCCCATTGGAACCTGTTAGTCAGATCTTTAGCAGCCCTTTGAAAGTCTGAGATGGTCAAGTAGTTGCGTCGAATCTGCAAAAATTGGCCCTTTGGAATACCGCGTTTAAGTGGTAATGGGTGCCAGCTATCCCACCTCAATAGATTGTTAGTAGAGGTGGGTTTGCAGAATAAATCTGTCACCACGTGACCACGGTTCCTTGATGATACGTAAGTCCAGAAACTTAATTATAGTCTCGTGTATTTCAAAAGTGAAAAAGAGGCCTAGATCATTCTTGTTCAGAGCCCCTATGAAATTAGCAAACTCCTCCTTAGATCCTCTCTATAAAATCAATGTATCATCGATATATCGGACCCAAAGGTCCATAAGGTCCAACCATTTGTTCATATTCTCCCTAAAAACAATCTCTCTCTCCCACCAGCCTAGGTACAGGTTGGCAAATGTGGGGGCACATGGGATCCCCATGGCCACACCCCTGAGCTGGTGGAAGAGACGACGATCAAACATGAACACATCGTGCTCCAATATGGATTTGAGCAGGGATAAGACAAACGTGTTGAGCCGCTACCCTCCATTATCTTTGCTCCAGTGCCTCAGTGCTGCATTATTGCGCATGCATATTGGCTGGGGTAGAGACTACACAGTAACTGCTAGTACTGCCTGCAGTGTAATTCTCTAATCTACAGGCACTAGCTGAGATCTGCATCAATAGGCAAAGGGGGTCTTCGGTACTCCAGCGCTGCTAGTAGCTGAGGGTATTAAACAGGTCGACATAAACTGTCGTACCCAATCACAAGTCATCTATTTATCAGCAGCGAACGATGCTGACCCTCACGACATACCATAAGTGCCTCACCATTAGGCACGTGGTATGAATTACCTTGATTGATGTGATGCTTGGTGCCATAGGTTAGCACCTTTTTTCTCCCGGTTTATGCACCCAGGAAACCTTAAGAGAACCTGCTTTATCTGACAGGGCTTTGCATGTTGGGAGTATTTTTGTATAGGCCTGTAAGCGGGTGCCACCTCTTTTTAACCAGTAAAATGAATAAAGAGTTATTGTGTTTATGTTTTAGCATCTTACACAGGCAGTAATTAGTTATAATTTTTATTCCCAAATTCTTCTAGCTCTTTGGGATTTTTTGATTTCAGACTCACCTAATACTTGCTATATATTCTCTTTACATATACTATTTTTTTATAGTTGGTTATTATACCACATCTGGATATATTCAGTATCATTTATTATTACATCTCTCTATTTGATATGAGTGCAGCGCCAGGATGGCATTCTTTTTAACGGCATACCATTTATTCATTTTATATTTTAATTATGTCACAATAAAAATTTTATTTTTATATACGGTACTATGAGCTCCGTTCTCTGTTTTTTGCAAGTTAATTTGTCTACCTATGGGTTTCTAGGGAAGATTCAAATTAGCTTTTTCTTACAACACTAGTCTTATCTGATCCCAGCCAAATCAAGATATGCAACTTTGCATATATTCCTCCTAGAAACTTAGAGTAATATCATCTGGATTTAAATTCTCATCATTCATTATATTTTGGTCTCCCTAATGACCAAGGACACTGCGAAGAGTAACCCCCAAGGCCTGTTGTCTAAGTAAGACCATTTTCTTTTGAGACATTCTGGTTCCCTTGATCTTCTGGAAGGAATGCTAGCTTGCATGTCTCATTGAGAGAAGTGTTATCCTGGGTTTGATATCCTAGGTCTCTGGTGTCACTTTCTGTTAAATTTGCTCAACCTTAAGGCCTCCTGCACACGACCGTTGTGTGCATCCGTGGCCGTTGTGCCATTTTCCGTTTTTTTTCGCGGACCCATTGACTTTCAATGGGTCAGTGGAAAAATCGGAAAATGCACCGTTTTGCAGCCGAGACCGTGATCCGTGTATCATGTCCGTCAAAAAAATAAGACCTGTCCTATTTTTTTGACGGACAACGGTTCACGGACCCATTCAAGTCAATGGGTCCGTGAAAGAACACGGATGCACACAAGATTGGCATCCGTGTCCGTGATCCGTGGCCGTAGGTTAGTTTTTATACAGACGGATCCGAAGATCCGTCTGCATAAAAGCTTTTTCATAGCTGAGTTTTCACTTCGTGAAAACTCAGAACCGACAGTATATTCTAACACAGAGGCGTTCCCATGGTGATGGGGACGCTTCAGGTTAGAATATACTAAAAGAACTGTGTACATGACTGCCCCCTGCTGCCTGGCAGGTGCTGCCAGGCAGCAGGGGGCAGCCCCCCCCTGTAGTTAACACATTGGTGGCCAGTGCGGCCGCCCCCCCCCCTCCCTCCCCTGTAGTTAACTCATTGGTGGCCAGTGGGCCCCCCTCCCTCCCCTGTAGTTAACTCATTGGTTGACAGTGGGCCCCCCTCCCTCCCCTGTAGTTAACTCGTTGGTGGCCAGTGGGCCCCCCCCTCCCCTGTAGTTAACTCGTTGGTGGCCAGTGGGCCTTCTCCCCTCCCTCCCCCTCCTAATTAAAATCTCCCCCCCTATCATTGGTGGCAGCGGAGTGTACCGATCGGAGTCCCAGTTTAATCGCTGGGGCTCCGATCGGTAACCATGGCAACCAGGATGCTACTGCAGTCCCGGTTGCCTGGTTACTTAGCAATTTGTAGAACCATTATACTTACCTGCGAGCTGCGATGTCTGCGATGTCTGCATCCGGCCGGGAGCTCCTCCTACTGGTAAGTGACATGACCTGTCACTTACCAGTAGGAGGAGCTCCCGGCCGGACGCAGACATCGCAGACATCGCAGCTCGCAGGTAAGAATAATGGTTCTACAAATTGCTAAGTAGCGTCCTGGTTGCCATGGTTACCGATCGGAGCCCCAGCGATTAAACTGGGACTCCGATCGGTACACTCCGCTGCCACCAATGATAGGGGGGAGATTTTAATTAGGAGGGGGAGGGAGGGGATAAGGCCCACTGGCCACCAACGAGTTAACTACAGGGGAGGGAGGGGGGGCCCACTGGCCACCAACAAGTTAACTACAGGGGAGGGAGGGGGGGCCCACTGGCCACCAACGAGTTAACTACAGGGGAGGGAGGGGGGCCCGCCGCACTGGCCACCAATGAGTTAACTACAGGGGAGGGGGGGCCCACTGGCCACCAATGAGTTAACTACAGGGGAGGGAGGGGGGCCCACTGGCCACCAATGAGTTAACTACAGGGGAGGGAGGGGGGGGGGCGGCCACACTGGCCACCAATGTGTTAACTACAGGGTGGGGGGGCTGCCCCCTGCTTCCTGGCAGCACCTGCCAGGCAGCAGGGGGCAGTCATGTACACAGTTCTTTTAGTATATTCTAACCTGAAGCGTCCCCATCACCATGGGAACGCCTCTGTGTTAGAATATACTGTCGGATTTGAGTTTTACGATGTAACTCAAATCCGACGGTATATTCTAACAGAGGCGTTCCCATGGTGATGGGGACGCTTCAAGTTAAAATATACCATCGGATTGGAGAAAACTCCGATCCAATGGTATATTAACTCCTGACTTTACATAGAAAGTCAATGGGGGACGGATCCGTTTGAAATTGCACCATATTGTGTCAATGTCAAACGGATCCGTCCCCATTGACTTGCATTGTAATTCAGGATGGATCCGTTTGGCTCCGCACGGCCAGGCGGACACCAAAACGACTTTTTTTTTCATGTCCATGGATCCTCCAAAAATCAAGGAAGACCCACGGACGAAAAAAACGGTCACGGATCACGGAAAAACGGAACCCCGTTTTGCGGACCGCAAAAAAATACGGTCGTGTGCATGAGGCCTAAATCTAACAAACCCAAATAATTCAAATACATTTCAGGCAAATAAAGATATTTGTAGGTGGAAATATGCTGAAAGGATTTAAAAACAAGCTGTTTCACAAGTGCAGCATATTCTTCCAATCATTGCTTAGCCATTTAAACATACTTACAAAACTAGGGGAAAAAACCTAAGCCAGCCTCATATCTGTAACTAGCTTAGTTATTACCCTAGTTATGCTATCAAGTCTGTTTGAAAGGCTGAGCAATGATTCCAAATGATAGTATTGATTTGCTCATCTCTAGTATCTATATTTATACATACATATCTCCTTGTGCTTCATAGATAATTTTTTCACACCAAGTTTTTTATGATAGGCTAAAGCTGTTCAGACAGTGCTTTTTCATTATACGATTTTCCCCTGGTGGTAGCCTCATACTGTTCAATCAGTGCCTTTTCATATTAAGAAAAGGCACTATTCCGGGGGCCCACGTTAGTGTGTGTGGCAGCTAAAGAGAAACATTATAAACGGGACTCGATTATTCCTTCATTATACCACCAACCTGCCGTTGGTGGTATAATGAAGGAATAATCGAGTCCCGTTTATAATGTTTCTCTAAATGATTTATTTCTTTTAGTTATTAGTGATTTTTGAACATTTATGCAATTTGGACACAGGTGAAGTCAGCGCGGCTATCTTTGTTTTTATAAGTTGTATGTTTTGAATAAATGAGAGGGGTGTTGGCAGGCATCCCCATTTTAATACCCAGCAGCAACAATCAAAGTTTTTATTGTTGCAGAGACCAAGCGCCAGTGTATACAGCTAAACTAAGATCATTTATCTATTGCTGTTGTGTCTACACATAATCCTTCTCTGAAAAAAAGACATACAAGCTAGAAAAGAAAAACTGCCTCTTACCAGGAATCCTGCTCTTTCTGCGTAACTACCCTTTAACAGAGCTCAGCATATACACTTCATTTGGCTGTCTAAGAGGCCTTGGTTGGGGTACTATTTCTTCTTATGGAGGGCGCAGAGTATGCATGAAGAGTATCATAAGCCAATCATATAGCCAGTCATAATATATGAAAATTAGCACAATTTATAACTGCTGACTAGAGATTAGAGAATTTTTCAAAAATTCGATTCGCTGGTTCGACGATTTTTTGGGGAAAAATTTTTTGGATCCGAATTTATTTGTGGCGAATTATGTAAAAGAATTGCTATTTCCTGGCTGCAGAGAGCCTTTATAGTGGTGTAGAACACTGTGCCTTGCAAGAACACGCATAGGGAGTCTGCTTTGATAGTGAGATAATACTGTGAGTCCGTATGACATGAAGATGACAGGCGTCGCTCTTAGAATCACTGCACACTTCACTTATTTAGACAGTCAAATAACTCAAGTATGAACTCAGCCTTACAGGTCGATGTTAGCGCCAAGAAGAAGCACACACCTTTTACCCCATCATCAGCTGATTCCACATAGATGTCTACAGAACCTCTTCTATTAAAAGCTTATAAAAGTAGAGCCCCCTGACAGAGTGGAGAGGGTGTCAGCAGTAAGTTTCTGTTGACGTCACTGATTATTTTGCCCTTCCTCTGATCCATCAGAACAATAACCCCCAAAAAACTGATCCTGTCTGTTGAGCATCCGCCTTCACTCGGTCAGAATTTGGTCAGTAATCCATCAGTATTGCTAATGCAAAAAAAAAACTGGAGTGGATCCAAAACAGAGACGACACATGAACGGAATATTTGCATATTGTCTGTGTTTTGTACCCACTCCTGCATTTGGCTACCAAATCACAAGCCAATTCTTAGGTTGTTTTTTGAACGGGGGAGAAATATATATGTTATAACAAAGTTATGCATCTTGCTAGTAATAATCTCTGTGCTTCATATGTCCTAGGTGATGTAGCACTGAGAGAGTCACTTATAGAGAAGGATTTGGGTGTCCTTGTAGATGGTAGATTAAATTACAAACAATGTCAATCAGCTGCTTCGAAGGCCACCAGGATATTGTCATGCATTAAACGAGGCATGGACTCTCGGGCAGGAATGTAATATTACCACTTTACAAAGCGCTGGTGCGGCCTCATCTGGAATTTGCAGTTCAATTCTGGGCACCAGTACATAGAAAGGACACACTGCAGCTGGAAAAAGTACAGAAGAAAGTGACTAAAATAATAAGGGGCATGGAGGGTCTTAGTTATGAAGAAAGATTAAAAGAATTTAATTGATTTAGTCTTGAGAAGAGACGTCTAAGGGGGGACATGATTAACCAATACAAATATATAAATAGGCCATACAAAAAATACAGTGAAAAGCTGTTCCATGTGAAATGCGCTCAAAAGACAAGGGGGCACTGCCTCTGATTGGAGAGGAAAAAGTTCAGTCTCTGGGAGCGTCAAAGCTTATTTACTGTAAGAACTGTGAAGCTGTGGAATAGACTTCCTCAGGA